>NC_137911.1:9666024-9898524 GCF_963457725.1 Sprattus sprattus
TGTGTGTGTGTAGGGGGGGGGGGGGGGGGGGGGTGGGGGTTAAGCTTCTGCTGCCCTGCAGAGTGGTGCTGTTTTTGGAGAGGCTTTGAGACTGAGTGCTTTGTGCAGATTCATGAGTTGTGAGTGTGTTTTATGTTGTTTTCCCCCTCTCACACACACACTCACGCATGCACACACACACGCATGCACGCACGTACACATGCACACACGCACACACACACACGCACACGCACACGCACACGCACACGCACACGCACACGCACACACACACACACACACACACATGCACGCACGCACGCATGCACCCACACACACACGCACACATGCACGCACGCGCAGAGACAGCAGAGCAATTGCTGATTCTTGTGTGATGACTCACTGCTGCTCGAAAACACCAGCAGAGAATATCCAGTGATGTCTCTCCGATACAAACACACAGTCATACTCTTATACACACATTCATTTACACTTATACACATATATAAACACACTATCATCTCTATTTCAGACACACACACAGACACACATACACATACTTTGCCTAATGCCCAGCTCATCTCATCTCTCACTCTTTCACTCTTTTCTCTCTCTCTCTCTCTCTCTCTCTCTCCCTCTCTCTAACACACACAGTCTTTCTCTCTCACTCTCCTTAGGGCTCAGATACACATACGCGTTTTTGTAAAAACGCGACGCTAGGAAATACATTGATTCCTATGGTACGGCGCGCTTTCACGCAAAGCGCCCCGTACCATAGGAATCAATGCATTTCCTAGCGTCGCGTTTTTACAAAACCGCGTATGTGTATCTGAGCCCTTAGTCATATTTCTGTATCCTTGCCCTTAATTGTTTGGATTCCAGTTTGCCCCCTACTCTTAGGTGTTAAACTCAGCAGAAAGGCTCCACTGCTGAGCACACATGAAGGAGCTATCTGCTAAAAAGCCTCGAAATATGAAGACATTTGATGTCAGCTTTGGAATAATTCTCTCCAAAGCTCGTGTCAGGGGGTTTATTTTCAGTCGTTATTTTCTCTTTCATTTCCCCGTGTTAGAATCTAAATGAGCGCGCCATATTTAAAGAAAGGACTGAAGGATGCAGTCTGGATTTCTGGAGTTTATTTCAGCATGGAGACCGCCTCTCTGCTGGTGCTCAGAGAATGGCCTACCTGATTGTACACTGATATGTCCCACCTCATCCCCCTCTCTCTCTCCCTCCCTCTTCTCTCCTTCTCTCTCTCTCCCCACCTCTGCTCCTGTCCTCTTCTCCCCTCCCACCTCTCTCCCTCGCTCCTTGTCTCACCTCAGTCGCCAGGCGGAGCGATGATGGCAGAGTGAGTCAGCGTGGAGCACTCTTAGCCCTGGTGCTCTTACATTCATTATTAATGAAGCCTCCTTACTGAGCCTGTGTCTCTCTGATCCTCCCACAGACACCCGCTTCCCCCTCCCCCTCACACACATTGCCTCATAAAAGCACCTCAAGGGTGACCCTCTCACATGGCTAGAGGTTAGAGATGGGAGGTCATGAGTAGAACTGCATTGGGTTAGACGGAATTGGGTGGTGGTGAATGTGAATGGAAGGTTAAAGGGGATGCAGAAGGAAGTACACTTGGTGGATTGGAGGAGGTGGAGGAGGAGGACTTGGTGGATTGGAGGAGGTGAAGGAGGGGGTTTGGTGGATTGGAAAGATGTGGAGGACTTTGTAGTTGTGATGAAAATAAAATGGGAAACCGTGATGGAAGCAGAGTGCCTTATCAGTCAGGGAGAGTGCTACTTGGAAAAGAGGAGTCTGCAGAGACGAGGGAAGAGGGTTTGGTGATTGGCCTATCCAGAGAGGAGGGAAGAGGGTTTGGTGATTGGCCTATCTAGAGAGGAGGGAAGAGGGTTTGGTGATTGGCCTATCCAGAGAGGAGGGAAGAGGGTTTGGTGATTGGGCTTCTCCCTGCACCACAGGGCTAAGATGAAACGCGAAGCTGGACACTTGCTGTTTCAATCAGCACTGGGAGATGTGCAGAGAATCTGTGTTTGGTGTTCACTTGCTCTCTCTCTCTCTCTTGCTCTCTCTCTTTCTCTCTCTCTCTCTCTCTCTCTGTCACTTTTCTTCAACCCAATCTCTCATGATGGATTCAAGAATAGAAAACAGATGTAAAGGGGTGATTGCAGGTGGAGAGACCGGAAGGCTAATCTAATTCGCTAAGACATTATCTTGACAGCTCTGAAATAGGGTGGAGGTCTTCCCAGGGTGGAACAGGCCGAGCTTTGATTTCATTTAAGGGAGGAGGCAGGTTACGTGCATGGCAAAACAAGAGCCATTTCCACACATACAAGTTCATTCTCAAGTCGGGTGAGATCGGCGGATGTTTCTTGATTTGGCCGACGCGCCACATAATGGAAAACGGAAACCTCCGCTACCAGTGAGAAGAGTAACCTGTGTGAGTCTTCACCAGTAGAAACCTCAGATCCTGGTGTCAGGCATTTCAGTGACAGGCTTTGTCTGGTGTCTGGCTCAGTGGTGTATGGGGGCTTCTATGGATGTCTGATTTATAAAGAGGGGCAGCCATGCTTTGAGGGAGATATGAAGCTGGCCACGTTTAATGAGGTGCTCTCTTTGATGTTGGACCCAGATATCAGCATCCTCTTGCTTCACACACATGCAAATACACACACACACACACACACACACACACACACACACACACACACACACACACACACACACACACACACACACTCACACAAACCCACACACACACTCCTCTCTGAGGTGCTGTCTCTAATGAAGTGAATACGCTTTTGTATAATTGCGATGGCCCCAGCTGAAGCGATAACACCAGCAGGGCAGCCAATTTGAGTGGTATCTGGGCTGTGACAGCCGGCCTTTGTATCAGCATTAACGCCTCGTCTCCAGTGGCTTCAGATGAACACAGGCCCCGGCTTTGTACTCCAAAGAGGGACAGGGGGTGATGGGGGTGGGACAGTCACGGGCAGCGATGAGGCTTTGAAAGAGAGCTGATAGATCCAGGCAAGCCATGGGACGGGTTAAATCGAAATGGAATGTCCCCTCCCCTGTTAGCAGGCATAGATACCAATAGTAGAGTATGGGGTTGATAAAGGGGTCGCAAATTCTCATTACAACTGTGTGAAATTTCCGTTTCTTGTTGTTATTCTTCCATTCTCCTCAAATGTTGCTTCCCAACGAGCCCAAATAAGTCTCAAGAAATGGAGCAATTTGCATGGGTTCCTTTGTGCCACGAAGCCCCGTCTGCTAGCGCAGGCATTATGACCCAATTTATCACTGCGCTGCGACACAAATCAAGGCCTGAGCGACAGAAACCACTGCTGTGCATTCCTAAAATGAGGATGTCCCTTTCTCTTGAGATCCCTTTGGCCCCATCGCGGTCACCCAGGGGGTTTAGTTTCTCCAGGTGTGTGTAACGGCTATGGCCCCCTCTGTGAAATATTGTTGCGCTAAGAGACTTATCTGCAGTTGAGCATTAATCACAGTGCTGCAGTAATGGCTGTGATCATTATTGAATGGAGGGGAGGCTGCATATCAAGCAGAATGGCTGCAGGCCATCCAGAGAGCTTTACTGGGTTTGTGCGTCTGTGTGTTTGTGTGTGTGTGTGTGTGTGTGTTCGAAGGGGGGTGTGCCTGTGTGTGAGTGCACGTGTGTGTGTGTTTGTCTGAGTGTGTTTGTGTGTGTATTGTGTTTTTATTTGTGTGTGTGTATGTGTTTGTGTGTGTCCGGGGGGTGGGGTTATGTGAGGAAGAGTGTGTCTGTGTGGGGGGGTTTGTGTGGAACAGTGTGTGTGTGTGCGTGTGTGATTATAATTATGCGGGGTCATGGTCTGGGCTGCCAGGCGATAAACATTTTCATTCAAAGCTTTTCACTTTGATTTCTCCTGCACCAATTTCCATTTTCTCCTTAGTCGTTTACTGTGGCTCTGAAACTGCGTATTATAATGCCAAAATGAGCCTCGTGATTCAAGCTGGCAATTTCTTTATTCAGACTACAAGATCAATTCTTTGGGCTCAGTTAATTGCTTTTCTTGAACAACAAAGTAGTGACCCTGCGTTCCAATTTGCTGTTTTGGCGAATCTCTCTGGACAAATGTTAATATCCGTGGTTCCTTCATGTCTTTCTATGGATCTTTAAAGGGCTGTTTTTGTCTCTTAGCGTGTGTGTCAGTATGTCGCAAGACAGACCACATGAAACGACTCGTGGCTTTAAACTGCATATGGGTAGAGAACATCACCAAAGTACATTTGACAACCATCCTGCATTTGTACAGTGGAGAGAAAAGCTAACTTTTAAGCTCAGTAAAAACCATTTGTATCCCCTTTGTATTTTGGGTAACGAAGATGAATGGCTCTTCCTACTCCACTTATACCCCCCTCCTAAGTCAACATAAACCCTAACTTTGGTAAAAAAAAAACATTATTTTTATTGCCTTAATTACCAGCTGCTTCCACTTCATGCATAATTAAACATTAGTGTTATTGTCAATCTCCAGGGGAGGGTGGAACACTGATTTTTCTTTAATATTTAATGCCATTGATCTCAGGGCCTGGCTGGTTTACCTCTCTCTCTCCCTCTCTCTCTCTTCCTCTCTCTTTCTCCCTCTCTCTCTCTATAGCTGCCAGCTCAGGTCTAACAGGAGGCGAGGGGGGGCCTTTCAGGGTCTTGTCTTAGACAAGGGGTCATCTCTGAGATCTCTGTGGTTTCAGATATCTGGCTTGACATGTACAGTATGTGGTGATGTATTGCTTTGTGCTGGGAAGAGAGCCCCTGTAGTGATTCTTCATGTGTCTTGTGCTCACTGTGCTGGGGCAGAGCTGGTTGTGCTCACTGTGCTGGGGCAGAGGTGGTTGTGCTCACTGTGCTGGGGCAGAGGTGGTTGTCTTCATGTGTCCTGTGCTCACTGTGCTGGTTACTCATCCTCTCTGTTGGTCAGACTACCCCTGTGCAATTTGATTGTAAGTGACAGGCGATTAGTAATCGCTTCATGAAGAAATTAACTTTAACAGCAGTTAAACTGCACTTGACATTTCTTGACGGAGCGTGTAGTGTTCATGTATGTGATCCAGATTCACTGTGTTATCGAAATCTGCCCACTTGTCTTGTGTGGACATGTACTGTACATGACAGGACAGCATTGGATATTTTCGGTGTCTCTTGTCTCACTAAGAAAATGAGTGCAGTATCCCTGTATGTTACATGTCTGTGTGCGTGTGCGTGTGTGTGTCTGTGTGTGAGTGTGCGTGTGCGTGTGTGTTCAGTAGGCCTGTATATTGAGTATCTGTGTTGGTATTTCTTCAGATGACAGCGCGTCGGCGGCGAGCAGCATGGAGGTGACGGACCGGCTGGCCTCCCTGGAGCAGCGCGTCCAGATGCAGGAGGACGAGATCCAGCTGCTCAAGTCGGCGCTGGCTGACGTGGTGAGGAGGCTCAACACCTCCGAGGAGCAGCAGGCCCTGCACACCAGGAAGGGACCAACCAAAGGTAAGCCTGTGTACCCACATTCCTCTGCTCCTAATCACCACATCATCCATACCCTCACACTGACAATCACCACATCATCCATACAATCACACTTACAATCACCACATCATCCATAAAATCACACCTACAATCACCACATCATCCATACCATCACACTTACAATCACTACATCATATTCTATCACACTTACAATCACTACATCATATTCTATCACACTTACAATCACTACATCATCCATACCATCACACTGACAATCACCACATCATCCATACCATCACACTGACAATCACCATGCGTTCCATACACTCACACTGGCAATCATCACAAGTTCAATACACTTACACTTATGCCTATACTTACCATCACCATAATATACCCACACTTCAACTTTCCCAGATCCCCTCATGGGAAAGGCCATACTCTCTGAGGGAGGCTTATTATTTCTGCCCTGTTTAAACTACCTACCTCCTCTCTTCCTCTCTGTCCTTCTCCTTCTGCAATGCCTCAGTGCCTCCATTTCTGCATTTGATTTTATTTCACACACACACACACACACACACACACAACACACACACACACACACACACACACACACACACACACACACACACACACACACACACACACACACACACACACACACACACACACACAGACACACACACACACACACACAGACACACACACACACACAGACATTCACTCACACAAACTGCCATGTAGTTTTAAATTGGATTGCCTGTGAGCAGGCGTCTTCGCTGAACGGAGACACCTAATTTATGGATTACATTTATTGATTTTTTTCATGAATCTACTTAAACAGCCAACAAGACTCTAATCCGACATTGATTTTGAGGTTCACCTCATGAGTCCACCGTAACGTTGGATTACATTCAACTCAATTTCCTGTCTTTTCCACTTCTTATCTTTAATTCTGTACCTTTTTATCCATCGTAATGTTTTGCCTTTCAATCTCTATATAGTTTCTCTTGTGCTCTCTCTCTCTCTCTCTCTCACACGATTGACCCCCCTTTCTCTCGCTTTCTATCCAACAATCTTCTCCTGTCTCCTCCTCTCTGTCTTTCTGTCTCATGTGGGGTTGGTACATAGACCCCATAGGCTTGAGAAAGTCTCCTTCAGCAGACAGCTTTGCAGGGAAACCAGGTAGGCCCCAGGTCTCTCGTGGAGTGTCCCGGTGTTCTGCACACACGCACGTGCACACATGTAAACACAAGCACACACACATACGCAAATACGCACACACACACACACACACACACACACACACACACACACACACACACACACACACACACACACACAACGAGCATGTTTTAACCTTTAACCCACTACCCTCACTCACAGTGCATGTCTCCCGAAGGTTTGGAGAGCTTTGGCTTTGGCTTTGGGGGTTATTACTCTGATCACAGATCAGCTGGACTTTACTCTAACGCCTCATTTTGTGTTAATTCTGACCTGAATTTGGCACAGACAGAATGATAAACTCAGTGCCTTGTTGAAATGGCTTTCGTTCTACTTTGTGCCTGAGATGCTAGCATGAGGTTGCAAACCATGCAGTAGCTAAGCTAGTAAGCTAATGTTTTGCGCATCACCTGTAGATTACTATACGCTGCTCAACTACCCTCACCTGAGGTGTAACATATAATCACAGGTAAATATAGCACCTGTAGGTAAGCCCTACTGAGTCACTGTGTGTTGACCGGGTGCACAAGACACTTCCGTTGTGCTTCTGTAACTACAGGCATTCCAGCCCATCATTTGAGAATGAGTTAACACTTTTGTTTGGATAATCCGTTCATTTTAGTTGTATGCAGGAAAAAAAGAAATGATGTTCCTTGTGCTGTTGGTTGGGGACTTCCCACAGCATCCCAAAACTTCTCACTGTCACATGCAAGTAATCAAACCGAACATATCCCAAGTATTTTAACAACGGTACACTACGACCATCATACGATACCTAATAACAAAGATGTCTTCACAAGCATTTCACTGTGGTTGTCAAGTGGGCACCTTCCTTCGTCAGTGATTCGTTGAATTAGGCTCACAACACCCCAGAAGGTTCAACAGTGGTGTCTGGCATCCCAGACCCACCCCCCTCCATTCTCACGATGGGTTAGGTCAAGTCAGTACTAGGGCCAATGACATACACACCTCGAAAGGTTTTCACATGCATATCTCAGTGTCTGACAATGCACTGCCTAAGTATCTACACATCAATCTCATTAAACTATGGCATGCCACAGACTATCAAGGGAGAGGGGCCCAATCCAACAGAAGAATCTAACACCTATCTCCACTGGTTTTGTGTGTGCTTGCCAACCTCGTTCCCTCTGCTCTGCTACCAGCATACTTCCTTCCAGGCTTCCTCAATCACATCTTCAAAGGGAAGACTCAGTAACTCAATGAAATAAACAATGCACTTGCACTCAGAATACAACAACATGTCTGGTTTGACCATGACAGTAACATCAGTACATGTTAGTATTTAAAGTTGCCTTCCGACATCAGCCAGCAATCTCTAATCCTGCACTTTTCCCAATTTGCCTTTGCTGTTTTTTACGTGCCGAGTGTCCATTTTTCAGCTCTTCTCGCACAAAAAAAGTTCTCCTGTCCCTGTCATTAACCAGCAAAGAGTTAATCTTAACTCATGTATTAGTTGAGGTTAATACAGATAATAAGTTGAGTTTCTTTGAGATTATCAAAATGTTACTTAGTAAATATTCCTGTTAACAACAGTTGTTGTCAAACATGCCTAACTCTCAGCTGTGAATTTACTGTGAACTAAATCCCAAACCATAACCTGGCCCTATTAGCTAAAAGATTAAATCAAAGCTTATTCACGTTCTTCTGTGTCAACCGAGAATGAGATTGTTGATTATTCGTAATGGACTTTCCCAAAAGATCAAAGAGACACATTGAAATGTAGTGTGCAGGAGGTGCTTTGTCTTTGTTTGTGGTTTTTATGAGGCGTGGGATAGTTTTTCTAAGTATTACTGATGGTTAGTATTACACAGGATACCTTGTCCTGCATGTACAATAATCTGAAGAAATGTGTCTGATTTGGCTTTAGATCTAGACAATTCAAAGCTACTTAGTGACCGTGGTAAAGGACATTTTTTGGAATAGTTTTTTTGTATTCTAGGAGGTGCTGAAAATCAAAACCTTTGGTGGTGTTTGATCCCCCTCATGATGATGATGAATTGGTTCTTGATCACTTTGATGCCTAATGATCAGTTGGCTGACTCGGTGCAGTAGCTCATTGAAGTCGATTCCAGCACTAGTTAACTTTGCCCGGCCCCAAAGAGAGAGACATCTCTCTCTCTCTGGCTCTGCCGCGCACGCCCACAGAGAAAAAAAGAGACGAGAAGTGAAGATGGGTGACTCATGTCTGCGCTTGCACCTCATAATCCTCGACACTCCATGCAGATTCATGCAAAAACTTTCTCTTCCATATCTCTCTCTTTCTCTCTCATCTCCCCCTCTCCAAGCCTCGTTCTCCCTCTCTCTTCCTCTCTCTTCCTCTCTCTCCCTCTCGCTATCTCTTCCTCTGTCTCTCTCGCTCCTCGCCTCTTGTGCCTTTTCATCTCTCGTCGCGGTATCTCCAGTCTGCTCTGCCAGCTCTGCCCAGCGTGCCAAGTGCACTGAACACAGGCACAGCAGCATCAGTGCGCTCAAAGAGGGGAGAGGAACATGAAAGCACCCGGCGACTCTGCAGTAATAAATATTTAATGGGCCAAGCTCAGAGGGTAATGCAAACAAAGGCGGCCTCCGCTATCTGTGCTGTCAGCAATTATACGGCTGGCAGGGGTGAGAGTGCACCATAATGACTCTCTAATGCTGCAGAAAGGAGAGAGAGAGAGAGAGAGAAAATGAGAGACAGAGAGCTCTCAGAGCTGATTTGTGTGTGATAGCTCATGGAGAACTTATTTATTGGCCTCTAAACCTCTCTCTCTCCCTCTCTCACTGTCTTTCTCATCTCTCTCTCTCGGTCTGTCTATCTGCCTCTTTATCTTTCTTTATCTCTCTCCTTCTCTGTTACAGTAAACCTTCAATTTGTTCAGTGGTCTATAGATAAGTCACTGTTTATCTGAAGGGAAGGGAAATGCATCAACGCTCGTAGCCTCTTCAGGGCCTGTATGGACAGGGACAGGGAAAGTGGTGTGTGAGTGCTGGTGAAACTACAGTTTAAAGGGATCTGTTATAGACATAATATATACAGTATATCCTGTGATAGTGATTCAGAACCTGACCTTGCCAACAGCATAGACAGTTGTATCTCTCTCAGGAGAAGAGAGGTGTTGGCTTATTGCTGCTTTCCTTCAGAGGGTGGTGATTTGAAGTAAACAACAGTAAATCGCTTAAGCCAAAGAGGAGAAAAGTGTTTTGTTGTGTTGAGACGGCAGAGGAGGAGGAAAAATAATGACCTTGATGCTTCTGTGTCTAGACTCCCACTCCTCCTCAAGTGCCTGAATTCTCTCCATCACATCTGTTGCTAAGGAAGGCACTTTGAGACTAGTTTTGAGCACTGCCTTGTGTTTGATGATGGAAAAACCACTCCGCTGTTCTTGAAAGGCCTTTATCCTCCTAGTCCTCAGAGCACCGTCTTCCTTAGTTTTCCTGTGTGTGTAACAACTTGAAGATTTGCTTCGGCGACCTTGCAGAGAAAAGCGTCAAGGCTGCTTCAACTCTCTCCCTCTCTCTCTGTGTGTTCCACTAAGGGGACGCCCACCCGTCTGCTCTCTCCAGCCTGTCTGCCCTCAGACGGACGACACAGAGACAGGCACTCTAAGACGCTCATGCACAGATTCCTTTGAAGCAGACTCACTCCAAATGCCACAGGATTCTTTGGATTTTATGTTGCATTATCTGAAATAATGATTGGAAATGGCATTTTATTAGCATTTCGAAGAGACACGAAAGTATATAAATGTGACTACTCAATATTTTATTTAATCCTTTTTCATTTCTCTCTCACTCTTTCTTTTTCTCTTCACTGGAACTCTGATACTATGAAATAATCATACTTTGCATCTTCATTTCAAAAATGAATCTACTGTCTCACTCACTTTGTTCTTGCCCTCCGCAGCTCGGCCAATGATGGCAGCCCTGCCCCTACGGCCCACGGTCAACAACGGCACTGTCCTACCAAAGAAAGGCAGCGGCACCCTCCCATCCCCCTCAGGCTCCCGCAGGGACGCCACGGCACCAGCGACCAAGAGGTAGGACCCCAACTCAATGCAATATCAGATCATGTTTGGAGCCAGCCTTGTGTTGTGGCCATACGAGTGCAGGCTATGGACAAAGCCTCCAAAGATGGCCCCAAATCAGTTGTAGACAGGTAGACAGACACAAAGGTAGAAATGAATCAATCACAATAGTAGCTGTATTAGAAGGTACACCACAATACTATTCTGCTGTCCATCCCTGTGTGATGTTAGATGGTTGATATTGTGTGCTGAGAAGGGAAAGAAGGTCTTGTAGCCTGACTCAGCTGACATGCTTTGATTTCACTGGAAATGATCTGTGACCATCGCAGCTTGATTATAAATGATTCATCATCAATGTGAGGGGTAGGTCTATGTTTAAACTCCGCATTCTGCCCAACAATAGAATCACTCAGAGCGAAATGTCTGTGCAGTCGAGTTTTTCTCACCGCACCGTGGCTCTTCCATTTAGTTTTCCTTGACAAGAAACACAAGACTCGATAAAGTAACACTTCCCTGCAGCCTACCCAGTCTGCCTGAAATGGGGTTACGGTGCAATCGGATCAGATTTAGCTCCGTGAGTGTGCGCGCTCCCACTGACTCTTTATCGAGCCCGAGAGAGGCCTCTTTAAATAGATCCAATTTGCTCCCAAATTTGATCTCAAAGCTACTCTCCCAGCAAACAACCCCATTATCGATCCCCCGAGCTGCATGGGTGCTGGCTCATTACACTGCAGTCTGGGGCAGAAATGCACGCACAGCAGGCCATCGTGGGTAAAACATTATTATTTTATTTATTCAGCATTTAAATGTGTGCACGTGGAGCAAGTTCAGCACCCCTCATGTCTGGATTACACTGATTCCCCTCATCTGCTCTGGTAGCGGGCGCTCATTAGAGCCACTGATCCTCCACGCTTGTCCTGCCTCTTCCCAGGCTTTCAGTGGAATCACCCACTGCATTCTGTTAATATGGTATTAACCATTAAAATAAGCCCACACAGGGGGCTATACAGAGGCTCTGACTACTCCCCCTAAAGCCTGCTGTACTTATCTCACGTGCAGTTTGGCTGACACTTTTACGTGCATAATAGACTGGGCAGACACTCCCATCACGACGATCGAGTCTCGTGAGGCTGTGACATTCAGATGCGCTGCTTGATTAAGAGACTCCACGGGGAGAAGCGCAGGTGATCAATCTTGCGCTGTCGCCAGCCAACAATGCCCTGCTCCTCCAACTCCTCTGACCCCCCCTCCCCACACACACACACACACACACACACACACACACACACACACACACACACACACACACACACACACACACACACACACACACACACACCTTCATCACTGCATACACTTAAACGATCGTAATCATAAAGGGATAGATGAATGGCGCTGCTTAGCTGGTGGGAACGCGAGGAATGGGAATAGAAGGGCGCAGACCGGAGGAAGGGTTTGCCCCACTACCAGCATGGCATCAGCGGGCATGGGTGGCTCAGCATCCAGACAGTGTAGGGTTTCAGTTAGAGAGGGATGCTAGGGGTGGGGAGGGGGGATGGGTACTTTGGCTGTGGGTATTGTGCATCTAGAGAGGATCAACGTGTTGGTTGTGTGTCACAAATATAGAACAGAAAATTGAGTCCAGCCCATGTAGCCATATGTGTGAGATTAATTGAGAATAAAGGATGATGTCGGGAAAAAGGGAGTGGATACTATAAGATACCAAAAAGTGTGTAAATAGGCTTATTTGTGGTGTAAATATGAGAATAAAAAACATTTCCCAAATTGAATTTGTATCAAGAGCTTTAAAATGCCAGGCTTACAAATAGACAGATAAAAAAATAAATACAAATTGTAATAGAATTGGTTTGCGTCATTTTACCATTTATGTCAAAGTTTGATATGATATGATATTTCCCTCTTCATTATTTCTTCATTTAACACGTCTTGCTATTTGCCCAGATTCATTCTCTTCAAAGCTGTTTGATTTGTATTTGGTTTATATTTCAAAAATGTGTTGACAGTCAGTTCTCAGTTGACATGTCTGAGTGGAATGTGAAATATTTTTCAATCTATTCCAATTTTTCTAACTAATAATTATGTCTTTCACATAAAAATATGTCAACACAGTAATTACGTGACGTATTTTATTATTATATTCTTCCAACTAATGCAGATGACAGGTCAGGTGACAAGGCCAGGCAGAGGACATTTGTGTCTGTATTCTTGTTGTCTTCTATAATTCCTGATATGACAAACCACAGCACATTTAGCAAGATCCGTCACTGACAATCTAAATACTTATGTATTTGTCTGTGAACTAATCCATTCATTCATATGTATTTATTTTTGATTCATATTTTTGTATAATGATTTAATATTTATATTATATAATATTATTATAATTTAATCATATTTATCTACCTTTTTACCTACTTACCTATTATAATTCCCCAATTTTTGTGTCCTGTTTTAATCTCATACCTCTGTCTCCATGTAAACTCCCAATTTGATGTCCTTGTTAACTCCTACATTTACATCCTTATTAAGTCCTACATTTTTGTTCTTAATAACACCCATATTCGAGGCTCCTCGTTAACTCTGCACCTCCTTCTCTTACTTCCCTCCTGCATGCACACTCTCCAGCTCAGCCAACCTCACCCACAGGCCTCCCAAAAGGTGAGAATCAGGCCACCCCAGTACGGTTACACTCTGACACGATAGTGGAAGCCAATAAAACTTCCGTCTGCAGAGCTTTTAAATAATGCAAGGCACTGAGGTCGGTCAAGGGTTACCCTGAACTCAATTTGTTCTAAACCAGAGGGAAAGAAAAGGATTTTACTGACCCAAGATCTGTTTACATTTAATCATATTACTGTTCAGTCATATTGTTTCAATCCCATTAGAACTGTTGGTGCTGTATCATAGCTGGCACCAGAGGGGGAATATGAAAGCACTTCTCACTGACAGTCATGGGCTTGAGAAATGGCTGAGACACTTTCCCTCTCTCTTTTAAATTCAGTTTCGCTGCGGTCCAAATGCATTATTGATTCCTCCTCCTCCTTCATGAGAAACACGGGCAAACCTTGAGCTAACTGTATCTGAACACAGTGAAAAATGCATGAAGCACCAATGTCTGCATGATTCAATTCATATGAAAAGTTACATTTGTCATGACCTGCAGCTTAAAAGTAGACTCCATTTTTTTTTCTTCATATAAGCTACCTACGCAGGAGTGGTCATAAATATGATTTGCAACATGTTAGGTTGGTACATATGAATTTCCTTCTCCATGCCTCTAATGTGTTATCTTTACCTTGGATAGCACATAATTGATCCTTTTTGTATCAATAGCATTCGGAAATACCATAGCATCAGTTTCAGTGACATTATGGTAAGGTGGATATTGACTTCTAGCTGGGTTCAAAAGTGAAGTAGACCAGAGATGGAGGTGATTCCAAAGTGACTTCACAAGTCCTCTATCCTCCTCTGGCTGACACCATGCGCAGCATCGGTGCAAAGTGCCTGTGAATAACAAACATCCTGTGCCTGCATCACACAGTAAGAGATAAGTTGGGGATAAGATCACTGCCACCGGCACTAGCCGCCGCAGGGCTGAATGGGCTCCCCTCATGATGCCTGGATTAACACTGAGCCCCACCATCCACCGGACTGCTGATGGGGCCTTTTTTACTCTTTTGTTCAGGCATTTGAAACGGCAACACGTCGGTATGCTGTTGCTGTGTCCTCTAAAGTTGCGAGCACTCCAGACTTGAATGTGCTGTAGGACCAAAAAAGAAATCTAGATAAATAAATAAAGTTGTTGCTTTTTCAGAAATGGTCCTGCATCCTGTGATATTTACCCATTAAAAAAAAACTGTTTGAAAGTTCAGCATTTATTCTGAATTGCGGGGGAGAGGGACATTTTTTGTGTGGGGTTGGGAGGTGGGGAGCTATGTCCCTCTCCTGTGTAAATGTTTATGCCCACGTTCACATCCTGCTGCCTCTGGGGTTTAGCTTCAGTGGGGGAAATCAGCACAGACAGTTGCTGGAGATACACCGCACCATATGTATCGCATAAGAAAATAATGGAATGGTGTAAAATTTGCTGTATAAAATGCTAATGGGATTCTCAATAACAACCCAGTCAAGTGTTCCGAGGCACAGATGTACATTAAATGACAACAGCATGCTGAATTCCCCCAGCCTTTATTACTAAATATGCTTGGCTTATATGCACTGCATCCTTGACCGAATTGCAGATAATGAATCACAGCAGAGGATGCTTAGGGGAGCAGTGCTTTAGTTGAGTCGGAAACAGTGAGGGGGGAGACCTTGAAAAAAGAATCCCAATAATGAATGCTTAATGCTGAGGCCAGGCACCCAACTGAGAACCAAAAATCAATAGAATTTTAGTGGTTTAAATCCTGTGGTGACATCTTCAGGTTCAGTATTATTTTAAAATGGCATCAGTTTAAAAACAATGATTATTAGGTGAGGTGAACCAGGGTGCACCAGGCCCGCTACTACTACTATTTAGTCCTCATTCACACGACATATGAACTAATTCAGACAAATAGATGATTTAAAGGAAAAGTCTGTAGTTTGCAGTTCTTATGTCCTAAAAAAAAAACGTTGGTGTTCATACACAGTCCTGGCTCTGTAAACAAAGTGGCTCGGACTGAGCCATACACTATTCCAGCCAATCAGCTTGTTACATCAGAAGCATGGGTAGGACGGGGTGTAGTTTGTTTAGCTGTAGAGCTAAAATACCGACAACCTCAAATATCACGGACAGTACCTTTAATACATCAACCTTCTTTCGGGTTTATTAAGGGTCTTTGCTTCCTCTCTCCCCGCAGCACTGTGAAGAGGACGAGCTCCTCGGAGCACGTGGGCACCCTGGGCCGGAAGGAGAGCTCGGGCGACGCCAGGGGAAACAACCGCACGCGTGCCGGCTCCACCGGGAGCAACTCAAGCGGCAAGAAAGCCAGTGAGAGGTGAGGGGCGCGCTGAACTGTGACAAATCCTCAACACTTACTATGCATCTCACACACACACACATGTACGGGCAAACACTAGTGTGTTTCTGTCTGCTATTTTCAGTGGTGGGAACGTCTGTATGATGGTATAATGTGTTCTAACCTGCCACCATTTATAGGTAGTAAGATGTGTTAAACACAAAAGACTGCACGCGCTTGTGTGTATGTGTGTGCGTGTGAGTGTGTGTGTGTGTGTGTGTGTGTGTGTGTGTGTGTGTGTGTGTGTGTGTGTGTGTGTGTGTGTGTGTGTGTGTGTGTGTGTGTGTGTGTGTGTGTGTGTGTGTGTGTGTGTGTGTGTGTGTGTGTGTGTGTGTGTGTGTGTGTGTGTGTGTGTGTGTGTGTGTGTGTGTGTGACCCACCTCCCCTCAGCTGACTCATTCTGACCACCTATTTTCCACTCACCCTGCAGCAAATTGAAGGAGCCAGTATTCAATGCAGGTAAGATTGAGGTGCCCTGCTGTCAGTGTGTTGTGAATAGCTATCAGTGGGCCTGCAGTGAGACTCACCCCAATATTACCCTCACTATGATCATTGCCCTAAGTGCCTATTGAGCTATGCTGGAGAGAAACAAAAAGAAAAGAAGGAATAGAAAATGACAGATTTGACAGCTGCATTAAAGTAATGCATTATTGGGAATTAGTTGTGCTTCACTGCATGCTGTATTTAACATTTAACAGTTATAAATCGGCTGAAAGAGAGAGAGAGAGAGAGAGAGAGAGAGAGAGAGAGAGAGAGATGGGGCATCCAAAGCAGCATACACTCACACACACACACACACACACACACACACACACACACACACACACACACACACACACACACACACTGTATATTTTAAAACCATTTAGATTAAGGTGTTTACATGTATCTGTTGCTGCATTTTGGCATTTTTATCATCATACATTATTATCATTAATATAAAATAAGGAGGCATAGCATGCCCTCTTAATAATGATGAGTGTTTAATGAAACAAACCCAGGGCTTGATCATTTGAGGGTAATGGACTGATAAACCACTGCTATGTGTAGTGTAATGTAACGTGCTGTGATGTACTGTGCTGGAATAATAGCACACCAAGTTTAGTTGTTTAAATGACATATCACAACACTACCCAACATCCCATGAATCCTTCATTCAGCTCATTTCCTCATTCATCCCCACCCTCATTTCCCATCATGCTCTCTTTTCCCATCTCTGTTAACCCTTTTATCATTGGGCATCTTCTCCACTCCAATTAACAATTACTCCGGTCGGCTCCCAGAAGGAAGCATGTAACTGTATTGATTAGTATTTAAAGGAATCAAATCTCTCAGCGATATTGATTGATGTACTGCAAGCTGGTGTACTAGCTCTGGAAATGCCTGCTGGCTAGTTAACTATCACAGGCTGTTCTAATCAGCCTATCAGTCTCCCGTGTAAGGATGTGAGGGATTTTTGTAGACAGGTCGTGAGTGATGGAGTCGGTAAAGATGGCCCAACCGATCCAGCTGGCCTCCAGCGGCAATTAAAATGCCACGGAGGAACGGCAATAACATGCAGCCGTTAATCCCAGCAGAAAGGAACTCTTGTGTGTGCCAGCCAGAATATGCACATAAATATTGCATCTCATTCCACGACCTTCGGCATATTAATAGGTGCTTGACCTGCCCACACGAAAGCCATTCTCCTTATTAAATAAAATAAATGGATGCATGTATTCATAATCTTGTTTGTTTTTAATTTATTATTTAAGCCCAATACAATGCCAGTAAATGACAACATCAGGTTGTATTCTGGCCTTTAAATGATTTGTACATCAAAATCAAAAGAGGCGCTACATTTTGACAGTGAAAAGCATATTGTGTAAGAAACGGTTCATGGGTACTTCCATGGTCTTTAGGGGAGCACCATGAAAGTTTATGTATGGAGATTTATGGGATATGTATGTATTCAAGAAATGAATATGTTTTCTTTTAATAAGACTTTTTTTACGTAGTCCACAATAAGTAAACACAATAGCATCCAAAACATCGCATTAATATAATTTTGACCCTGAAGCCAAAGTGAGCTTTAGCTTGTTTGACTGCACCACAGGGATCTCTCCGTGTTGGAATTCTGATGAAATAAAGCAGGAAATGTGTAAACTCATAGCAGTGCTTGCTGGTTTGCTGGCTGAAGGCAATGTTCTCTCAGCGTCTCTGCTCATATCTCAGCACCCCAGAAGACTTCTGCAGACAGCACAGAACTTCTGCAGAATAATAACTCGAGACTGCTGCTTTTGCCTACAAATATAATATAATATCAATATAATGCTACAAAGTGGCATTTTAGGTCATTGAAACTGTTATTTCCTGACTTAATATTCCAAATTAATTTCCAGAACAAGATAAGATTGAAAAGTATTTGTCTCTTTATCCATGTTTTATATTTATATCACCCTGCTAGTATACCTTGATTGATTAACATTAGCTGTAAATGTATGTCTATAAATAAGACATTCAACAATCATTAAAATAGAATGACCTCATTAAATGAGTGTGGTACATCTATATAGCTTAGGCTGATATGTTTGGTTAATAAGCTAATTAAAATAATTGTTTCCAATCTGACGAGTCTGTTACAGCATAATTATACCCCAAGTGAGCATAGTCCAACCCAATGGGGCAACAATTCACCACCAAAAAAGGGGGGAAAAAAACTCATAGCAGACTTTCCTCTGGTGCCGTACACTTCTCCAGGCTTGCATGTCAAACTAAGCATGGGAGTGCTGCATTAGTTAGTCAGCCTATTCGCCAAGCCAGGGAATAAAACACGAGCCAGCAAGCTGAGTTCGGCCCCTCAGGTTCCACCCAGTTTTAATGATCACGCTGGGCAGCTGATTAATTGAAATTATCAACGCGATGCCATCTTTCCTGTGTTAAGTGAATTAGCCTAACGCAAAATCTGTCGGAGGTGAGGACTGATAATTAGGACTAGAGCTGAGGGCTACAGACAACCCCCCTCTTACCCCCTCCTCCCCCTGGTGGGGTTGAGGGGTAGTGTAGTACTTGTGATGGGGGGGGGTGGGGGAGGGGTTGATTGTGGGAGCCCTGATGATGAACATCAGGATGGGTTCTCTCCCCCTCTCTCTCCCTCTTTCACTCCCTCTCTCTCCCATGGACTCATGTGGTTTTGTCTCTGTCTCTGTCCGCTCGTAAGGGATGCGCCGTGTGACCCACTGCAAAGGTAGGCCCAGCTCCCCTCTCTCCCCACCTCCTTCCTGACTCACCCATTCAGCATCCAGGGACTCTAAGGCCAAAAGACACCCACAGTCTCCTGTATTCAACCGAGTGCTATTAAACAAAGCCTCTTTCACAGCACAACTCTGCAACTGATGTTGAGTTATGCTCTCATGAGAACATGGACAGACCTTCAGGTCCTGTGTTTTTTCAGTACTATAAATAAAAAATGAATTAAACTAAAACACATGGGGAAGTGCTGGCTTCATGGGGCTGGCTGAGCTGACTCATCTTTCCCCGCATGAGTCAGTGAGACCAGAGTTACTCACCCAAAGCACCATGGACACGTTTAACCCAAACCTGAGCTTCAGCCAGCAATGATACCGTCCATCGCTGGACTCTGACTCAGACTGTGTCCTTGGCCTTAGAATGTCCCGCAGTGGATGCTGAGATGAAGTGGCCCTTCAGGGAAGAGGTGGAGGCCCACGGGGAAGGGTTTGGTTGATGTGTGTGGTAGCCGTAGCAATCCTCTCCACCCCTCTCCAAACACAGACGCAAAATACAAACAGTGTGCAGTGGACTGACGAGCACATTTCCCTTTAACTCCTCCCTCCCCAAGTACGCACACCAGGCGCTATTGCCACAGCCTGGGTTGAATTGCAGTGATTTGCCATAATAAATGCCCCACTCAGCTCTTTAACCAGTGTGAGTGATTGCCACCTTCACAGAGAAGTGTTTGTACTCACTGCGGCGCTTACTGTATGCCACCTCTATCTCTTTCTCTCTGTCTCTCTGTCTCTTTCTCTCTCTCTCTCTCTGTCGCCATGGGAACTCTCGCCGAGTCCTGGCATTTTCCCTTAGACAACTGGGAGCCGTTGACTTCCAGTGTCAAGCAGCACAAATGCCAACCGCTTGTATGCTCACAAGCTTCGTGGGGATTTCTCTTTTGTAGTTAAACTGTACAGTTAGTTTGCTTGCCCCCCAGTCTTTTCAGCATGTGCTGTACTGCAGACTCTTTACAGACTGGCTGTTGAATGGCTTGAGTTTGCTACATTATGTGAACACTAGAATCTCTGTTTTTGTGTATATGACATGGTATCAGTAAGTGAGGTGGTTTTGCAGACTAGCGGCTCTAAAGGTCCATCTCTGGTCCCAAATAGACAGAACGCTCTTGCTCTTTACCCAAATAGTCCACCCGTACATGACATTTACCACTCTGAAGCTACTGTTTTGTGTTGTGACTTAGAACATTATCAGCCTTAACCATAGTGAGTGTTTCTATATAAAGACTCAAATTCCCAGAATCCCTTTGCCCATCCAAACTCCCTCAGACCAGTCGTGCCCCAGTAGGTAGACTACCCCGTGCCAGTCCTGTGTTTTGTGGTCGTTGTGGTGGCGTGAAAACACATACAGACACCTCAAAGAAAAAATGACATCTGACCAATGTCTACCGTTATATGCCCCCTGCTCCTCCTTTTGCCCCCCTCTTCTCTCTTCTCATTGGCCCCTTTTACAAACCTCACCGCTTCACCTTAGTAACCGTGCAGATCTATCTCAACCCGTCAAAAAGGACTGGATCCACTGAGGCGCCCAAATCCTCAGACGCCGCCGCTGTGGTCACCAGCCGCCCCGCTAACGCCACGCCGGAGAACGCCAAGAGTGCGTCTGACAAGGCGTCCCGGCCCGGAGGCAGAAAGGCGCCCCCGTTCAGCCTGCCCCTCCGAAAGTGTCCCAGTCAGATGTCCTACTCGCCCTTAGACACCCCTAGTTACAGGAGCCCCATAAAGTCCCCTAGCCAGTACTTTCAGATATGTTACTAAAAAATTAAAAAAAACTTGTTTCAGTAGTTTACCTTAAATGTTGGTAGGAATAGCTCACAGTGTCTGGAGGACTTTTTCATTTTTCTCTTTTTTTAAACATCTGTCTCTCCATAAGCGTTTTTTTTGTGTGTGTCTTTGTGTGTGTGTGTGTTTGGGTGAAACATTAACTTTGCATCTGACCTTTTGATTTATGTTTTGTTGCATTGGTTGGGATTGTCCCAGTTTTGTTTATGTCTACTACATTTGTCCCGATTCTTGCTCTGTCTGTACATAACACAGCGTTCTTTCTTCAATGCTGTCATGTTCAGTGCATAGAGTATGTACAGTGCAGTACATTCTACAGCCAAATTAACATCAGAAGCTTGCTGTTTTACGTTTTCCCCCTTTCTGTCTGTCTCCATGTTCACTGGATTGTTCATCAAATGCCTAATAAATTGATTCAGAACGGGCCACAAGCTCTACTTTGGCTTTGCTTTCATTTTTTTACCCCTTTCCTTTTAACACACAAGCTTTAGTTTTAACATGTGAACTGTGAGCCAAGCACTTAAAATCCCCAGATCCCGAGAGGAAGGAGTAATTATCTTCATCCCTTTCTCATCACCTGTCTGCTTTAATCTTCCACTCATCTGTTTGTCTCTACGCTTCCTCTCTCTCACTCTCTCTCCCTCACTCTCTCTAATGCATCCCTTTCCTCGCCATTCTCCACATCAATAACAATAACGCCACACCCGCAACTGCCTGCCACACATACACCTGCGAGCAAGCCCCGCGGAAACTGCAGCCTGAATTTCTGTGTTGCCTGTTTTGTAGAAGAAGGGTATGTCAAAATGTATTTGAAGGGACGGCCCATTACCATGTACATGCCCAAAGACCTGGTGGACTCCTACTCCCTGGAGGCCAAAGCTGAGCTGCCGCCCAGGAAGCTGAAGCTGGATTGGGTGTATCCTTTTTTTCCCTCCTGCTTACTGTGTCCTCGTGTGAACTCATGTGATTTATTCAGGGGGTTCCAGTTTTTGAATGTCATACTCGAAGATGAGGATCAATGAGAATGCTACTTTTTCACAAAAATGTTACAAGGTACAATGTGTTAGGTTATAAATGATATATTGTTGTAACTTTGTAAGACAATGCTGAAAAGGATAAGCATTTGGCTATTTCTGAGCTAGTAATTGTACCGATATGCACTCTCATCTCTAATGGACATTTAATGTAATATAGTCCATTTTCTACATCTGTTAATTTGATAAAAGACATGTAGGGAAATACATTGAAAACCCTTGCAGAGAGGCCATGTAAAAAGTGGGCTGTGTTCCTCTGCCTGGCCACCTCTGTGGCAGTGTGTTTGTATGCCAGATGTGGTTGGGAGGCATCACATGACTCAAAGCATGAACACAGTCTGTGTGTCTCTCTGTCACAGTTTGGAGGTCAAGCAGCACCCCCCAAGGGATTCTCCCCATGCTCCATGCCTCCTCCTCCTCCTCTTCCTCCTCCTCTTCCTCCTCCTCCTCCTTCTCCTTCTCCTTCCAGTTCAGATGATGTACAATATATTGAACCACACAGGCAGAGGCAGAGACCATGACTGAATAGCAACTTTTGGCAATCCTGTTTTCCATGCATGTATTCTGCAGCACCCTGCTCCACTCTGTGAGCTGGACACGCTCATCCAGTTAGGGGAGGGCATCTGGGTGGACAAGGGCAGCCAATGGCCCAGAATCCTTTAGGATTCGTGGAGGAGGAAGAGGAGAATGTAATAAAAGCCTGTCTTTCTCAATTCTCCTCCAGTCACATCAAGCACCACCGAAAAAATGGATTATAAAATACTTGGGAATGAATAAAAAGTGTGTGTGTATGTGTGTGTGTGTGCGCGCGTATTGAATTTTATGTGTGTGTGTGTGTGTGTGTGTGCGCGTATTACATTACACAGTGTGTGTGTGTGTATTTGTGTGTATGTGTGCATGTGAGCGTGTTAGCTTGCCCTTACATATATGTGTCTGTACACATGGTTGTGTGTATGTGTGTGTGTGTGTCTGTCTGTCTGTCTGTATGTATGTGTGTGTGTGGTAGGGCAGTGTAAGAGGGAAATATTTGGCATAGTGCTGAGGTGATGATGCAGAGACGTGTTGGTTATTAGGGACTCGGTGTCCAGACAGGGGGCGCATCTCTGGGGCATCCAGAAATGAGAAACTGGACCATACTTAAAAAGCAATGAGAAATAAACCCCATCTGACCTCCACTCCACCAAATGCAGAGGAGCGAACAAGACAGGAGAAAAGTTCAGGGTGGGAGAGAGTGTGGAGAATGAAAGAAAAGTTAAAGTGAACTGTCATTAGAGAGCCCTGGAGGAGGCACAAAAACACCCACACCCACATTCATGAGCTTTTTGAGAGCGATGCACACTATGCCACTGAAATGATAGATTCGAATGAGACAAACAGTGATAAACACATCATGAAATGGCATAATTGAGATACATGATGAAATTAGTTTTGCTTGCGTGTGTTTGTGTGCGAGTGTGAAGCCAAAGAGAGAATGCCAATTTGCAAACTAAAGGAAATTACAACGCGGCCTAATGAAATAAGCCCGGCAGTTGGATCCATTAGGCAGACGTCCAGTCATGGTCATTTGCTGTACCGGTCGTTTGGCTCTTGACTTATGCCCAGATATGGCTACCGGGGGCGAGACTGTCGCTCTAACCTGTATCTGCTGCCCACGGGGGAGACGGTGTACTTCATCGCCTCTGTGGTGGTCCTGTACAACGTGGACGAGCAGCTGCAGAGACACTACACCGGCCACACGGATGACATCAAGTGGTAAGAGACAGACACGCACACGAGCCACTGCATGATGCCCAGATCTTGTATCTATCTGTCTGGTCCACAAAGCACCTCATGTGTGACAATGTGTGTATATATATATAAATAAAAAAATATATAATTGTCACTTCAATTCAATATACAGAATATCTGTATATATACTGTATATATCAGATAGAATAAGTAGTATGAGGTATTGAAGTAGTATACCTTTGTTGCACTCAATCAACCATGACAATGATTACTCCTGTACCTCCTTGCTCAAGAACTGTTGTTATTACTGTTACAAATCAAGATGCTTTACACAGGAAACAAAAGCTTCAGTCTTTACCCCCTGCACACTGTCATTGTCCCTTTTACTGTATTACAGACAGTATTTCAACCCCAGAAAGTATCCTCAGCATGTTTACCCCTATCCAGGTTAGCTACTGATCTAGCATCACCAGTCCATTGTTTACTCATGGCTTATGGCTCGTGTGTAATGCTAAACATTCATGAGCGCTGAGATAAATAAATTGAGTGTATGAATTATGAACATCAGATGTTGGCTTTAATTATAATCTTTCAGGCTGTCAGGGTGAAACTAGGTACTCAAATGAGTCTGACCTATGTGGAAGATTTGACAGAGCTGCAGAGTTCAGTAATTATATTTTTGCAAATGTACTGCATAGTTGTGTATTATTGTACAACATACAACATCATTTGAACATGGCCTACACACACACTCTCTCTCTCTCTCTCTCTCTCTGTCCCTCTCTCTCTCTCACTCTCTCTGTCACACACTCACACACATCACCCTGTTTGGTATTCTCACACACAACCCTTCAACTAACCTCATTTAATGAGAGTAGTACAGCAAACCCACTCTCCGTCTCCGTGTGTTTTCTCTCCCCCTCCTGCGGCCTCCAGACAGGTAATTATCTCCAGGCGAGCGCGGGTGAGCAGGGCGACCTCGGTTGTAATGAGGTGCTGTGCTAATGGCCAGCACGTAGGCAGGGCTATCGTCTGCCTGTGCCCCGCTGTCAGTCAGTCAGTCAGTGATGAGCCTCTGTACAATGAGAGCTGAGTCATATCACCGCCCTCCTCACCTGCCCATCACCTGATCAGGTTGATGCTCCATCTAAGAGATAGACAGGCTCCTGGCACTGCGAGTTCTTTCAGTGTCGGCGGCTCTGACGGGTGGCTGTGGTGAAACGGTGGAGGAGAGATACAGAGAGAGAAAGAGAGGGCTGGTTTAAGAGAGGCTGTGTTAAAGTGTGAACACTGAAAGAGGAGGTTATTCTGAAGATTACACTGTATTGACCTGTGTTAAGTGGTGTAATTCTTTAAGGGCGGTGTGCTACTCTTGCCAAAGGAATACAGTTGGACAGTAAGAAGACAGTACAAACACTTTCTTATTGCCATAGTGATGAAGTCAGTTAGGGAGGATTGTTTCTTCATAAATATAAAAACATATTGTCAGAATTACATGAAGTGATGTATCAAATGGAAGTGATTTAATTGTAAAGAACACATTTCACTTTAATTTTGTCTTTCTTAACAGCCTGGCTGTCCATCCTGATAAAATCACCATAGCGACAGGTCAAGTGGCTGGCACCTCTTCAGATGGCAAAGTAAGGGTCTCCTGTCTCTCTCTCTCACAAAATCAAGACATCTTCACCCAAAATACAGCACATGATATTTTAATGTCGTTTTGCCAAATGTATTCAGATCTATATTCTATATCAGATATATGATTGTATTCTGTTTTGTTGTGCTGTATTCTGTTTAATAAGACGAGATCTAGCACTCCGTTGTGTCTCTAATGGCTTGTGTGTTTTGGCAGCAGCTGGCTCCACATGTGCGGGTCTGGGACTCTGTGAGTCTGAACACCCTTCATGTGCTGGGCACCGGATTCTTCGACCGAGCTCTCGTCTGCCTGGCCTTCTCAAAATCGGTAGGGCTGATGGGTGTGTCATTGAAATACTGACGATAGCATAACAAATAATTTAGTCCATTTAGTCGTAAGCTTTATCGTATAAAATTTGAAGCATGGTTTATTAAATCACGTTGAGTCCTGTGTCAAAAATAAAAACATTTAGCAATGCATTTGCCAATACTACGTATGTTACAACATTTTCCGTATGACAAATAGATCTTTTGAGATAAGTAATGAGTCTCTTGTGGTTGTGCAGAATGGAGGCAGCACGCTATGTGTGGTGGACGACTCCAATGATCACGTTCTGTCTGTGTGGGACTGGCAGAGAGAGGAGCGCCTGGCTGAGGTCAAGGTGAGAGTTCAAAGGTCATCTGTTGAGATGTGGGTATACAATCATCATTGTCTGGACACTATCAGATATAGCTGTTTAAAGCATTGTTAAAATTTCCCAGTATGCTAATATTATACCCTTTGTTACACAGTAGTATATTTCAGTGAATGTTTCCTACATTATTGTGATCAATGGGGTCTACAATATAATCTTTTTTATGGCTGGGGTACATGGGATCATTACAAGTTGCCTACAGCATATTGAACAGCAATAAAAGTGTTTCTCTGGCTCCTTCATTGATTTCCTCAACCTCCGGTCTCCCACCTGCAGTGCTCCAATGAGTCTGTGTTCGCAGCAGATTTCCATCCCACAGACGCAAATATCATTGTGACTTGTGGAAAATCCCACCTGTATTTCTGGGCACTGGAGAGGGGGACACTTGTCAAAAAGCAAGGACTGTTTGAGGTGTGAACCAAATCTAACACATATAATGGTGGAACACGTGATAGAAATGTATAACACTAGCGTTTTGACTTGTTTGATCATTTGTGTGTACATATATTCCACTGCAGCATAAAAAGTAAAATATGACATGTTTATGTTTCTTGCAGAAACAAGAGAAGCCCAAGTTTGTCTTGTGTGTGACTTTTTCAGAAAATGGCGACGCCATAACTGGAGACTCCAGTGGAAATATACTTGTGTGGGGAAAAGGTAAAACAGAATGGGACAAGTGCGATAGAGAGAAAAAAAGCAAGAGAAGGGGGGGGGAGAGCAAGAGGAGGAAAGAGAGAAAAAAAGGGCATAAGAGAGATGTATTACTTTGGTGTAAAGAAACCTTGAATGCGAAACCAAAAGGCTCAGATCTACAATACTTTCTCGGCTGGGGGTCACATTTTCTCTTTTTCTCATTTACTTGTACATCAAAACAGGTAGAAATCTTTTAATGTCTTCCCCTTGAAGTTTACCTCTCTCTCACAACATGACAGTAGTGGTGGAGGCCTTGTGATGCTGATGCTGCTGCCCATAGCCTTACTCTTTACACACTCTCATCAAAGAGCTCTTTTCAGCACGCATGGGTTCAGTGCAGGGTCACACACACCACAGTCACACATACCACTGTCAGTGTTCTGTAAGAGCCTCCTGGTCGACTATAGTGTGTGCATGTATTTTTGTACTGGATGTGGTAAGGTGTATGTTTGCAAGTGTGTGTGTGTGTGGGACAGAGAGAGAGAGAGAGAGAGAGAGAGAGAGAGATTATGTGTTTGTACAAGTGAAAGCTAAAGAATGATAGTGTGTGTGTATGCATGAAAGGGCAAGAATGGATTTGTGTGTGTGTGTGTGAGAGAGAGAGAGAAACAAAGAGTGTGTGTGTGTATATGTGTGTGTGACAGTTAGAGTGTTAGGGGGGTGTTTTTTGTGATGAAAGACCGTGAGAGAGACGGTGTGTGTTGGTGTGCATGCATGTGAGGGAGGGAGCAAGTGTGTGTGGGTGTATGTGTGTGTGAGAGATACAGTGAGTGTTTGTGTGTGTGTGTGTGTGTGTGTGTGTGTGTGTGTGCATTCATGAACACTCCTGGAAAGACTTTTTGTGTGTGTGTGTCTGTCTGTTTCACAGGCACTAATCGCATTAGCCACGCCATTCAGGGGGCGCACGAGGGGAGCATCTTCGCCCTGTGCATGCTCCGAAACGGCACGCTGGTGTCTGGGGGGAAGGACCGCAGGCTCATCTCCTGGGACGGAAACTACCAGCAGATTCAGACGGTTGAGGTGAGTGACCTTTCCCCCACCACAGCGGCCTGCTATCGGTTGACTTTAGGACCAGTTTGGAGATTGGGACATGGTGTTTTGGACTAGTGGCTCTTGGTATTCAGGGAAAGTTGAAAAGAAGCAAAAGTGGCAACACATGGCATACATTTTTACCACAAGCATCTTTTGAACTCTGGTTAGGTTGTGAGAGACAAAGAGGATAGTCATTTCTCATTAGAGGATTTGAGGGCAGCTTGCTGTTCAGTGTGTTAGATGAATGCCTATGGTCATCACTCTCCCTGCAGTGCTTTGAATTTTCTCAGACATGCCATTACAGTTTCCTCATCTGTTCTGCTTTGAGTGGGGCTATCATTACTTCAGGAGTTCTCACAGTTCTTAAATTGAGCTGCTTAATGACACTTTAATGGGGAATGTCATAATGGATAGGCACCCTGCTGGTACTTACAATTTACATCGAAATTGGGCAAGATTCTTTGTCATTTCTTTTCACACGCACACGCACACGCATACATACACACACACATGCATGCGCGCAAACACAAACACACACATGCATGAACCCATACACAGACACACACATTTGAATGTCAGTTGCATCCCATTACCTTCTCTACTCTATGTCTCCCCAGGTCCCTGAGCTGAACGGCCCAGTTCGCACGGTTGCAGAGGGCCGGGGTGACAGTGTTCTCATAGGAACCACCAAAAACTATGTTCTTCAAGGCAGCCTTGATGGCGAGTTCATCCCCATAACACAGGTGCGAATACACACAATACACTTTCTGATTAGCAGACAATCTGGTCCTCACTGAGCCTTTCCCTAACCTAAATCAGTTAATATATGGCGTAGGACTCTTCTGTGAAGAGTGTTGATATTCCATCACTCTGCTGCTACACATTTGACTCAAGCGATTGGAAACAGCAGCTGTGCATATGACACATGACTGGGTGACTTCGTCATCATCTCTTTGATCACTGAAATAACAAGCTAATTTTCTCACCTCACTGAAACTTCCTTCATGCACATGTTCGAAAATAAAACAACTTTGCGGCACATCTGCCAAGGATTACACAGCCCCATCCAGGTACAGCCAAACCCTCAGGAGAGGATGCTGGGATGTGGAGATAATAGACTTGGCAGATTTCAAATGACTGGGGGTGTTTTTCTCATTACGAAAGGCAGGCTTACTGTTTGTGCATGATGGAGAATTCACAGAAAGCTCCTCGACTGTAAAAATAAAATAAAACACAGAATCAGAATCACTTACAAAAGGAGTTATGAGAATACAAATTATATAGTAATGCTTGTAATGTGGTCCATCAGAAAAGTGAAAGAGCGGTACCATACCATTTGGATCTCAAGAGCAAAGCACATTTTACCACCAGTTTGCCACTCGTTTACCTTATTTGATTGCGTCCCTATTGTCCACCTCTGTCCCAGGGACACACCGATGAGCTGTGGGGTTTGGCGGTTCATCCACTGAAGCAGCAGTTCCTCACCTGTGGCCATGACAAGCATGTGTGTCTGTGGGACTCGCTCTCCCACCAACCCATCTGGACCAAGACCATGGAGGTACCAGTGCAACACATGCACATACAAAAAGACATAGACAAAGACACCCAGGCTGGTGTCATAGACAAATACATAAACAGGCACTCTCACTCTGTCATACACACTCTCCCTCTCTCTCTCTCTCTGTCTCTCTCTCTCTCTCTCTTTGTCTCACACACACACTTAATATTTTCAGTGTATTTCCAGTGTTCTGATTATTCCTTCTCATCATGCCTTTGGATGTTACTTCTATAATTGAAAACACTATCTTATCACTGCCTCATACAAATTTCCTCCCATTTCAAACATGCTTTGACAACTAGCGGCATTCTTTATTATCAACTCGCTCACTGCCCTCACAGTCTGCAATTACCATATCATAAATTGCCACCAAAAGCATAATCAGACTCTGATGTGCACATAAGTCATGTGTGGGGGAGTTGGGGGGGTTCTTGCAGGGGTGTGATGACTGTTGGGCTAAACAGGCTTTTGATCTTCCCGGCAAACAGGATGCTGTCCAGTCTTCTGGATTTCACCCATCAGGTTCTGTGGTTGCCATAGGAACGCAGATGGGCAGGTGAGAGGAGGGATTTTTATTTTTCATGACCAGTTGATAAGATCCTTTCTAAATGTTAATGTCAGGTGTGGAATGGGAAACTGTCAAAATGAACTGCCATACGTTGCTGAAAATGAGAATGCACATCATAATTTCGTAAAGAGAGGAGCATTACGGTGTAATCCCTTTACCCTCAATACAAGTTTGGGGTCTACACCGTATGTGTGTGGCTTGTTTTAACCTAGCTTCTCGTAAAAAGCAAAATGATTTTCCACCGGGATTTCAGTAAGCCAGAAGCCCGTAAAGTGGCAGATGTTCCCTTGATTGTGTTACGGGTTTTATTCGCCATGAGGGAGACGGCTGAGAGAACTGATGCTCAAAGATGGGTCCTTCACTGATAAATAACCCATTTTACAGATGGCTTGTTCTGGACACTGAGACCAAGGATCTGGTGACGGTTCACACAGACGGGAACGAGCAGCTGTCTGTAATGCGATTTTCACCTGGTAAGGGCCCAGATTCCATCCTTTTCATTTCATCACTGGACTCCTTTCAGATATCAAATACAGACGTACATTAATGAATGAAGAGCCTTTAATAAAGATGTTTGTAATGAATAAATGGATGAATAAACATGAATGAATGAATGAAATAATCAAAGTGAAAAAGTCTGAAAGAGAAGAACGTGCCATGTTTGAATCACAACAGTGTTTTGGTTCATTCATATGTTTATGCATCAGCATGTCTCCACCTACTGTTTGCAGATGGTAATTTCCTGGCCATCGGATCACATGACAACTACATCTACATCTATGCTGTAGCTGAGAATGGAAAGAAGTACAGCCGAGTTGGGAAGTGCTCAGTGAGTGTCCTTCTCTTTTAATTTGTCTTGTATTCATTATAGATGGTCACATTTATATTCAGTTCTGAGTTCTTGCATTGAGTTTTCTCATGAAAAAAAACTTGTAAAACTCTATCTATATCTATCAGGGACACTCGAGCTTCATTACACACCTAGATTGGTCGATGGACTCCCAGTACCTCGTCTCCAACTCGGGAGACTACGAGATACTGTACTGTAAGTACACACACACACACACACACACACACACACACACACACACACACACACACACACACACACTCACCAGCATTTGCTCCTTTACACGAGTGTCTAATCCAGGGTTAATAAGGAGGACCTTCACGTGTGTTTATTTGATGTCCTCATATGTTTCTCCCCCAATGCAGGGATTCCATCTGTTTGCAAGCAGGTGGTGAGTGTAGAGACGACCCGCGACATCCCATGGGCCTCCTACACCTGCACACTGGGCTTCCTCGTGTTCGGTGAGGCTGCTGCGTCTGAATGCTGAGAGTGTCAACATCACACAGCCGATTTGTTTAATTAGGGATCAAGAGACAAATTACCACAATTCCCAGTAGAATGACTCATTATAAACAAATTAATGGGATCTTTTTTTGTACTATTCCTCGGGTGATGTCGGTGTATGTGACAGTTACATCTCCACATGCTTATCCAGTCCTAACTCTGTACCGTCCTGAGGCTTTACGCGGTTGAGTTTTGGTATTGGCACTCGGTGCGAGGCATTGGCACTGGATGCTGGGCATTGGCACTGATTTGCTCCCTCTCTCTGGCAGGACTTTGGCCCGAGGGCTCCGACGGCACAGACATCAACGCCGTGTGCAGGTCTCATGAGGGCAGGCTGCTCGTTACCGGGGACGACTTTGGGAAAGTCCACCTCTTTGCCTTCCCCTGCTCACAGTTTCGAGTAAGTAGGCTTGCCCTCATAATTTCCTGAGAGGGTTGCCTTATTGGCAGTATGGCTCCATAGCCTCGAAATATTAGAGGTTTTGGCCTCTACTGACAATATGTCTGTCAGTTAGTACTATCAGTACTAACCCAAGCACCTCTGTCTGTTTTGCCCTCTCTCCTTTTCTCATCAGGCACCAAGTCATATTTACGGTGGGCACAGCAGTCATGTGACCAACGTCACCTTCCTTTTTGATGACAGTCACCTGGTGTCGACTGGTGGGAAGGACATGAGCATCATGCAGTGGCGGATAGTGTAAGGCTGAGCCTTCTGCCAAGCAAGTACACATCCAGGATAACCCAGGAGGAAAGCAGGGAGGGCCCCAGGACTTTTCTAGAAGTTTCTCCTGCGCATGGATCAATGACAGGGGATAGGAGGGGGGGGGGGGGGGGGGGGGGAGAATAAAGACTTTTACAACAACCACTAGTGGATTATAATGGTTACAGCAGGCATTGTCTATCGTTATAAAGTTTTTCTTTGTCGTTTGGTTTCTGTTGTTTGGATTTCACAACTCAGGAAACCTTGTAGTTGAAGCAAAGCAAAGGACATGGATCTACATGTTCTCTTTGCTTCCAGAATGATGGCTTCAGACTCCCTGAAACCACCCCGCCTTGAAAAACAACAACAACAACAAAAAGAAACTTCTTCCATATTAACCAAGTTCTATGAGGTGCTACCCAAGCACCACTGTTTAGTGAAACCACATCCGCTGGAATGAAATCGATGTGTTACGTGTTGTAAACATAGTGCAGTCCTGCCATAACTTTGTAATTTTCAAAGACATTTTGTTTCAAATAATGCTAGATTCAGGGATTGGTCAAACCAAATATCCCGAGATGAAGGTGAGAAATGTGTTGTTTACGGTGGTGGAAAAATGCGGTCGACACCGCCACCCCCTGGCTGTTTGAGGGATTGCACTATAGCCTGTGAATTCTCTTCAGTCCCACGCCCAAAACTCCCCTCAAGATTTTAGTTTCCTTTCCCACAAATAAGTACATTTAATGACCAAGAATGAAACAAATATTTTTTTTTCATAATTCAAGCATGATTTTTTTTATTTTCATCCACCAAATAAGAAGTTGTTCTTTGCTAGTTTTTTTCTGCACCTGTGTACCTGTATTTGTCTGAATCCATTTGATTGAATATTGAAATACAGAGCGGTGTCTGCTGATTGATAAATGCCAATTGAACAATGCTTTATGGTAATTTGAAAGAATTCTGAGGGATTCAGTTTTTGTAAATAGTTTTTATTTTATAAAAAACTTTCACACCGAAATTCACATTTTGCCTACCCAACCCTTATCGCCCTTGTTCTGGCACCTTAGAATCGCCCTCAATTTATCTGGACCATTGCTGAGTTACATATTTGCCTTTAAACAGTCAAACAAAGGCAAATAAAGAAGATATTAACGACGAATAAATATATCCCTTACTGTAAGAAGCTATGTGATCCTTCCTACAAAAAAGGGCAACTGTAAAGACTGCAACTCACCAACGTGTGCAACTCACAAGGACTCACAACTCAAGGTTACTTTTTTCTGATACAGTTGTCTGATGATCTGTGAAAGCATGCATACTGTACATTTAGTTGTAGCTTTTTCATGACATCACCGTCAGATTCTAATTCACATATCTGCTATGCGTATCATGCTGATGTAAGCTTGTTTACTGTTAAAATAGCTGAAGCAATGATGGGTCCCTTTACAGTCTCAAACTGTTTGTTTGATGGATTTGAATGGATTTCAGTATGGGAAGTGAACTGAATGTAGGCTTTGTGAATTTGGTAAACTATACACTGATTGGTTTTTGAGGAGTGAGAGACAACATGGTTGAGGGGTGCACTACTAATGAGAATTAACACAGTCATTGTGTTTGACAGTAAAAAAAACAACAAAAAACAACAACAAAAAACCCATTAAAGTCATTCAACCTAAAACCCAAACTGTGCGTGTTGCTAATACCACCAAACATTTTGTTTTCAGAAAGGTGTAAATAAGACAACGTTGTGGACAAAACTTACTGGACTTTAGTTATTTCGTCTGCAAATACGACTACAACTTAATGCAGGAGAATATTCAAATGTCCACATTGTTTGTGACCCGATATAGTACAAAGTTTTAGACTAAAACTATTCACCTTTTTCTCAAGACGGCCAAAATTGTTCTAACTGCTTTCCCAGATACCGCCTTCATGCTGTACGATCAGCCAGCCAGAGAGCAAGAGGAAGAGAGAGAGAGAGAGGATAGCAGAGTGATGTAGGCCTGGTTTGCGTAATCATGTTCGTCACCAGTGGGCAGCACTGCGCCGGTCGCATGCTGTAGTGTATTCATCATAAATCCCGTCACCTAAACACAACTGGAAAAGAGAATATGGCAACTAAGAAACCATTGTCAGCCGCAGTTTTTCACAGTTAACGAAGACCTGACTATGGCTAACGGAACATGGAACTGAGAATCCCCAGATGCTGCGAGAAAGAGCGGAACATCAAATAATTTGAAAGGATTTAGAACATCCTAGGATCACTGCGCTGCTTGGCCTCTCAGAAGAAGCAGCCGTGTGGTCTTTCATTGCTTCATAGCGAATCTCGAATACAGCTGAAGGTGTGTTATTTGATGCGGCGTGTGAGCAAATCCACATTAATGAGAAGATAGTCCCGCAGCAGGAAACTGCATTTCGCCGATTTCCTTAATTCATTCATTCGCGGATTCGAAGACGAAAATGAGGTAGGCAACGCCAATGCATGTTTACAATGACACTACATCAAGAGTCAAAACAGGGCATTTCTCATGATAAGATCTGAGACATGACAGTTTCAGGAAAATAAAATTCACAGTTCTTAGAAAAGATGTGTATTTCAAAAGGGGGTATTGGGTGTGAATGTTGGTATGAAAGGCCTTACACCGTAGCCTACAAATCGTTTTTAAAATTCGAATTCAATGGATTACCGTTTACAACAATAATTCAATAGCTGTATTCATCATAGCATCTTTCGCTTACTGTTAACGGATTAAAAAAAAAACCCATCCAAAAAAACACCGATATTTTCATTGAATGATCAGGGCTCGAGGAAGGGAGGGTGAGGATTGGGGTCCTGTGGGTGGGGGTGTCATGTTGTCATGGGAACGTGACCACACAAATTGCATTCTGTGTTGTGAATGGGTTTGCTTTGATTATGGCCAAAAGTGCACCGACACATGTCCTCTCACGTCGACACAACGAACGATCCTCCTGCATGGTTTCAGAAGATAATGTAGGGCTGTGCAATTTGCTGTCTCAGCTGAGAGAACCTTTGGGGACTGTGCTGGGATAGTGGGTAGTGCCTGACTCTTGTGAGCTTTTGTGTGAATCAGTGCTATGTTAGGTCTTGCCCCGACCAAGTGTTTCACTGCACATTGGTGTTGCATGTTATACTTAAAATGACCTTGACTTAACTTAAGGTTTACCTGTTTGTCAAGTGAGGTTGACTTCTGTCAAAATGCTTAACATTGTCACATAAAGATGCTTAATGTCATTCCACTGCAGGCCTTTCACAGAAACTCTTCTGGCTGGCGCTGACATGATACGTAGTATATCCTGAAGGATTCTGCTGAATCCGCAGAGCTTACGTTCCTGTTTATAATTATCTTTCCTCATGAAACCCTATCTCTCAAAGACACATCTCTGTCCAGCTCCCCAGAAGAAAACAATATCTTACTTTCACCATGACGACGCCATGTTCTGATAGGATTGTTGAGTCTTTCTAGTCTCTAAGATAAAGGAAAGTAGCCCCCAAACCACCCCTACCCTTTCGACTAACAGTTTAAAAGGCTAATCTTTTGACGCACTTTCACAGATGGAATGTCATGTTCTCCATTTACTGGTAATATTTATGAAGGCGCAGACAGTGTGGTGTTGGCTTTGTAGCAAGGCATGAGTCTCGCCTGGTGTGCCAGACCCCTGCTCTTTCAATCGTGGCCAAAAGGAAGTCTTAAATTGTGAGGCCGGGCCTAGGTGACTCCATAGGAAACAGAGGAAGCCGTTCTCTGTTGAATGATTTATTCAAGCCACAGTGCTGCGAGTTCGAGCTGAGCTTCCCTTCAATGTGGTCTATTTATAGAGGGGTGTGTGTGTCGTGGGGTGGGGGGTGGGAAAGGGTGTGGGTGTGTGTGTGTGTGTGTGTGTGTGTGTGTGTGTGTGTGTGTGGAGGGGCATTAGTGGTCCACTGTGCTGTGATGATTCTTGCTCTGGCCTGGCGGGCACAGCCACTTACTCACACGGCGTAGGATAATTTCTCAGGAGCTCCTGTGATGCAGAAGGACGTTTCAGAGTGGTTCTGCTTGCATGATTCATCTGTCCGGAGCAAGTTATAGAGGAAAAAGCTTGCTGATGTGTGTTTGTATGTATGTATGCTTGTGTGTGTTAGCGTTTGTGTTTGTGTGCCTGTGTGCCTGTGTGTGTTTGTGTGTGTGTGCTGATTTGTGAGTGTGTATGTGTGTGGTGTTTACTCACCTACCGGCACTGTGCTTCACTGCTCAGTCACAGGTGCAAAAGGGTGAAGAAAAGGTCCCCAGAGGTCTCAAATGCACAGCTGATGAAATTTAACGTTAGCTTAATCCTGAAGCTCAGGTTTACTCCTTGTACACTTAAGCAGCACTGTGCTAATTGGATTATACAAGACCAGACCAGACCACTAACCTCAATACAGAAAATAAATTTGAAATGATGAATTCACTCTTGAAATGATGAATTCACATTCTCATCTTGTTAATTTCTCATTGTGCATTAAAGCCAGATTTGATCACTACAGGCAAAGGTCCCTGTGTATTCTCTACTGAGCTGATATGTTCATCAATTTGTAGCTACGAATATCTCATCATGGGTGATTAGCCTGTCACTTGTCTGCTAAACAGATCAACTTCCTGTTTCTGGTCCAAGTTTCCTGCTGACAGTTTATTTGAATGAGTGTTGCTGATAGCACCGTCGCTCCTGCATGTATCCACTTTGCCTGCTGGGACAGAGGGTGAGAGCAGCTGATTGGTTTACAGGCCAGGGGAGAACGACACACTATGTTTTTACTGGCCTTACTGTCGCAAAGCAGCTTATCGATCTATGTTTACATCAGACTGCCCCAGTCCCCTACTGTAGGGGGTGAGGGGGGATTTATAGTCACAGATAGTCACAGATCCGAACACGACACCTAGCCTGACACCTTAAACAAGCATACAGTGTTGGGCTTGTGCCTGGTGATCCAGATTGCGTGTTATTGGTTGTCAAAGTCATGTCATTATCAGGTTGGCCATTACTGTCTCAAGGTTTAAAGGGGAGCCGAAAGGCTTGTGAGGTCTGCCGCGAGATCTCTGAGACATATCTGAGATATATCCGAGACATATCTTCTACAAGAGCACCGCTCTGTGCTACACACACTGATAATCCTCTTGGTATTCAATGGATGCAAAGGATCTTACACTGCTGTATATGGCCTCTTGCCCCCAACAAGCTGTTTGTGTTTTTTAAATGTGTGTGTGTGTGAGCAGTTTTTTCTGTGTGTGTGTGTATTAATGCATATGTGAGCAGTGTGTGTGCATATGGGTATATTGGCACATGTATGAACAAAAAAGGATCACATGCTCCTTTGGTGTGTGAGTGTGTCTGTGGCAGTGTGTGTGTGTGTGTGTGTGTGTGTGTGTGTGTGTGTGTTAGTGTAAGCACTTCTTGTGAAGGATACTCCTCTGAGGCAGAAGAGACCGCCCTCCAATCCTTTCAGTGGATAAGAATGAGATGTGAGCGGAATGAGGTGACTGGTCCAAATCTGTCACATGCTCTCCAGTCTGTCCGTCTCTCTCTCTCTCTCTCTCACTCTCTCTGTTTTTCTCTCTCTCCCTCTCTCTCTTACATTATCCTTCCCCTACTCTCCCTCACTCTTTCAGCCGTGTTCTCTCTGAGCTGTCAGGTTTTTCCCACTCTCTCACGTCACCCAGTTAGCTTCTAGAATGTGAGCCATGTTTTCTTTTCCCCTCTCGTTGAGTACTTTGTCATTGTTTTGACACGAGAGGCACAGGGATGTACGAGGAGGTGTGAACCATGCCAGGTCTGCACTGATTCTCCGCTCCTGTCTTCAAAGCTATTCCACCTTTGCCCGGTGCTCCAGGATCTGATTTCTTCTTCTTCCTCCCCCTCTGCGAGAACTGTTGCCAGCCATGTACTCGCTGGATGACTACGGGTAAGGAACTGGGCTTTGCATACCGTGGTTTTGACGGCTCCGCTCTGCATTGTTTCGCTGCCTATGGGGATCCGCCGGTGAAACTCTTGTTGAGAACAGCCCGCTGCTTTTAGTGCCAGTAGAAAGGAAGTTCAGCTCTCTCCCTCCCTTCCTCCCTCTCTCTTGCTCTCTCTTCAGGTCTCTCTCTCTCTCTTGCGCTCTCACTCTCCGTTCTCCCTCGTCTTACTTGCACTTCTACTTACTGGTACTGTTTCCCTCACTCTAACTCTCTCTTCCATTCTCTCTGTCCTGGGATCTCATACTTTCAACTGTTTCTCTTACTCACAGCTCCTCTTTTTTCCTCCCCTCTTTCTCTCTCTCTCTCTCTCTCTCTCTCTTTCTCTATGTCTCTCTCTCACTCTGAGCTGAGAAAGGCCGTAGCAGACTGTGCTCGTGAAGTTCTGTGATTTCGGCAGCCAGCTGTTCTCTCTGAGGACCAAGCCAATTCATCTGCTCTCACTTGCCGGGTTGTAACAAGCCTTCAGATGAAGCCCAAAGTGGAAACGGAAGAGTTTTCACTTAATTCCACAGAGGTGATGGGTGAAGAAATGGGAGTTACAGGCAGACCTTTTTTAAACAAAAAAAAAAAAACATTTACAAATGTTTTGGTAAGGACTGAATGGTTCATTGTGCTGTATCGGTTCTGGGGCTCCGTAGTTTGGCAGTCCAGTTTTGGCTTTGGCAAGAGGAAAGTGGAAAAAATCAGTCTTGTCAGTTAAGGAATTGAGGATGTGGAACAGCGAGTTGGAGAAAGTGAGAGACAGGAGGAGGAGACAGGGAGAAAGAGGGGGGGGGGGCTGATGAAACGGTTCACGGGTTCCAGGAAAGGTGTTTCCGAAAAAGGTAAAAAGTGTGCTCAAAGAAAGGCGCCAGCCATGTCTTCTCCTCTCCAATGCTCCAGTGGCTTCTCCCCACAGCTGAAGCCCTGTGGCATGGCAGCCGCTGAGCAGAAGGTGACCAGGCCAATTTGGGTAATACTCCTTCTTTTGTGCCTGGTCTACCGCCAAAAATACAGCCATGGGTAATGTGTCATTTTTTTCACATCACCACAGACAAGTAATCTTGAGAGATGTGTGTGTTTCCCCTGCCTGCAGCTGGCTGTGTCTGTAATGTAAGAAAGGGCAGCGATGGGAGAAGAGGCTGAGGTCCTCAGAGGTTTCTGGGTCCTGCCTTCATCCTGATGGCAGAGCAGTAACTGCTGACCTTGAGAGCTGCTACACCCCTATGTGGCAGTCTCTCTTTGAAGGCTCTGTTACTGTCAATAACTACTTCTATATTATTTGTTTTTTTTTCTACATTTCTTGCTTTTTTACTTTCTTTCTTACATGCTTTCTTTCACACATTAGACACATTTCTGTCCCTCTATTTCATTCCTTGCTGTCTCTATTTCTGTCTTTCTATCCATCTACAGTATGAGATCACTATCTCTTCTTTCTCTCTGTCCTATCTCTCTTCTTCTGTGGTTCTCTCTCTCCCTCGCTCACCCTTCCTCCCCCCTCCCCACCCACCCTGTTTGACCAGCTGTGATTCAGCTGCAGATAAACTGTCAGATAATACGAGTGTCATTCCCCAGTACTTCCCAATCTCTCTCTCTCTCTCTTTCTCTCTCTCTCTCTCTCTGGTTCACACGTACAAATGGAGTGTTTTTCCTTTAAGGATAAAGATTAGCGGCAGGGAGGATCCTGCCACACAGTTCTGAGTGGGGGAGAGGAGGGCTGGTGTGGGGGATGGGCTGTCACCATGTGTCCACACACGGCTCTCTTTGCCATGGAGACGGTAACTGAGCAATGCCTGTGCTCAGCATCTCTCTGTTTCTTGCTTTTTTTTTCACACATACACTCAGCCCTCTTTTCATCGTAGCTAACTAAATGCTTTGAAACTAGCTAGCCTGTGACTATAGAGCTAGCATTGCTTCAAGCTGAAAGGTAGCTGCATCTACACACTCAATGCATGGATTTTTATGCTCTCTGGGAAATGTCCATGGGAACATAAGATGAGGAAAACTGGCGGTCAATAAGGCTCATACAAAAACCTGACAAAAGAGAACTGTGTAGTGTAGTAGGTAGGAGCTGTAATGTGTTCAAAGGACGTGAGCTGACTGTGTTAACCATGTGCCCCACATATGTGTGGTGTGTGCAGCAGGGACTGGGGATTCCTGAAGCAGCGAACTGATAACGTGTGTTAATTAAGAATGACATGAGCCCAGTGCGTCCCACAGCGCCGTGACGCATGCCACTTCAGGGAATGGTGTGTGTGTTGGTGTGTGTGTGAGTGAGAGCGGAAGAGAGAGAGAGAGAGAGAGGGAGCATGTAAGGGTGTGCATCAGTGCGTGCATGTTTGTATGTAAATGCTTTACATAGAAACGTTTTTAAAAAGTGTGTGTAAGATAAAAGCTTGTTAACCAAATGGTTAAATGATGCATGTGTGTGTCATCGTGCCACACTGTCAAACTAAGTTGGAGTGCTAATTCGCCTCTGTTTATGTACATATAACACACACACACACACACACACACAGAGGCGTGACGAGTGCTGCGTTTATCTGAATGGCTCTTCACAGCTCCCACTGAGAGGGTGGTGTTCATGGTCTCTGCTTGCACACACACACACGCACACACACACACACACACGCCGAGGTCAAGAGGCTGCAGCTGCTCCGAGCTCCCCAACCGCCTCCATCATGACCATCATCATTGCCATTTACAGGAAGCTCCTCAGACCAGATAGCAATCCCCTGTGTGTGTGTGTGTGTGTGTGTGTGTGTGTGTGTGTGAGTCTGTATGTGTGGATGTGTGTGTTTGTGTGTGGGGTTGTGACACTCTGTGGGCATGTTTCAGTGTGTTCATGCATGCACAGGTTCACACCTACCTTGGTGTGAGTATGTGCATGTCAGTATCTTGCATGTGTGAAAGTGATGATGCCACATCTGTTGTTGAATGTGTGAGTGTCCTACGTATTGTGGTTTGACTCTGTGTTTGTCAGCATTAACATGGGCCTGATGACTACATGTCTTTCTGTGTGTAGAAAAAAGAAGTAAGAACAACAAATCTAAAAGCTGGCCATTATGTATGGATGCACGCCTACCAAATATGTTTTCCTGAAATCCTTGCTATCAATTTGATATGGGTTTCTTTGTGTTACCTCGAGCTGTTTTTTGGGGTGATAGACATTGTTACTCATTTCAGGCTTTTTCCGGGACAGTTATCTACCTCACGTCCTCCCGACAGTCTCCATCACCACCTACTACTTTACACACTTTTCGTTTGTGTCCTGCGATGGCGTGGTGTGGCGTGGTGTGGTGTGGTGTGGTGTGGCGTGGTGTGGCGTGGTGTGGTGTGGCGTGGTGTGGTGTGGTGTGGCGTGGTGTGGTGTGGCGTGGTGTGGTGTGGCGTGGCGTGGCCTCACATTCCATGACCTCGATATGCTCCACTGGTGCAGACCTGGCCAGACCTGATCTCCCTAAAGCCGTGCCCCATACACACAGCCCCAAGTCATCCCTGTTATTGACCCCATAGACAGAGCCTTCACTGCGGCATCATTCAACGGCTGGCCAGCATATGAAGGACAGTTAACGCCACTGACTGGAGGCCACGGGCAGATTCAATCAATGTGACTCACCAGTATGGTTCTAGTATGGCATTACCAGTGTCTGAATGTGTGGCACATCGTCAGTTGACACAGTGAAGTGTGTGTGTTAGTGTGTGTTAGTGTGTGTGTGTGTGTGTGTGTGTGTTTGTGTGTGTTAGTGTGTGTGTGTGTGTGTGTGTGTGTGTGTGTGTGTGTGTGAGTGGGAGGTCAGTAGGGATGTGTGTGTGTGTGTGTGTTAGTGTGTGTGTGTGTGTGTGTGTGTGTGTGTGTTAGTGTGTGTGTGTGTGTGTGTGTGTGTGTTTATTATTATTGTGTATTGTGTGGGGGGTGGAGGGGGGGCATTCTGTGTCAAATTGTCCACGCCCTTGGTCAGAGCGGAAGAGGGGGATGCTGGGATAGGCCTTTGGGTGGGCTAACAAGGCGCCTCCCGTGTCAGCTGTGGTGGGGGGTTGGGAGCGTGTGTGTGTGTGTGCGTGAGTGTGTTTGTGTGTGTGTGGAAAGGGGGGGGGGGGGGTTGGGTTGGCAGTGAGGTAATCCCCCTCCGGGGCAGTAAGCAGGACAGATGCACTCAGAGGGCAACCGGATCACAGGGAACAGACAAACAGACAGACACACACACACACACATACACACACACACAAACACACAAACACACACACACACACACACGCACGCGCGCACGCACACACACACACACACACATCAGATGTGCCGTACAGTAGCTGATCTCAGTTACAGCCCCCTGTCTGATGTCTGACAAGCCTCCTCTCAGCTCCGCAGTCTGAGCAGCCACTCAGCATCAGCCTCTGGCTCCGCTAATGCCACCTTTAATGAAGTAACCCAGAGGAGAGGATGGGTTAGGGTTACCAGCTCTTGGAGGATGATGTGTGAATGTACAGCAGTGAGACGGACTGACTGATTGGGATTCAGAGAGACAGACAAGGAGCCGAGAATAGAGTTGATATAGTAGCAGCTGTTTTTGGTCTGTTTTTGAGGAGGAGGAAAATGGACAGGATGCACTTTCATCCTCAGCAGTTTCATCTTCCTCAGAGCTTCAGTGACTCTGGACTTCACGTCAGGGGGGGCTCCAAAGTCAGGTTGGTCTTTTCAATGTGCATACCGAGTGTCTGTGTGTGTGTGAGGGTGTGTTTGTGTTCGCATACTGACTGTAAAGCCAAGCATTATGACTCTTTCCAGTAATGTCCTCTTGTGTTTTTCTGTCATTATTGAGTTTGAGAAAAATTATGAAGTCAAACTGCTGTTGTACGTTGCAAATCCATATTTTGAGAAATACTGTTGGTAAAATCCCCTTATTTGGGTAGAGCATTTTGAGAAGTCAAACAAGGCCATCCTCACACACGAAAGCACATAGAACAATCATTATTTTTTTGTAAACTCCATGCTTAAGTCACCAGGTTATTGAGGCGAGAGCTGCTTCAGGCAAGTTTGTGTCTTGCGAATGACTGTTCCTTTTGTGAACACGGGTTGAGTGTTTCGTTGTTCCCTAAGCCATATAAACCCCCACACTGGACATCTTTCATAGATCTATGTCATTTTGCAAGCTGCTCATAAAACCTACTACCATATTCAGATTTCCATGTACCATTGACAATTGATTACACAACATTAATTATTCATGCTTTATAACATGTTTTTTGGGGGGGATACTTGTTTATGGTCCTGAGCATTGCTATGTATTGCTTTTATTTTGCTATTGCTGATATGTATTTGAACCATGAACACATTTATAATGAGGGGTGTGGTATTGCCGGTTTTGTTGGCATCACTGCAAGAACTTAATTATCTTCTCAGTAAGAACAAGTGTGTTTTTTTTTGTTCATTTTGAAGTTAGTGCATTTCATCCACTGAAAGGAGATACCACAGCACCATAGGGAGGGGTTCTGTGGTGTTAGGGAGTGCAGTCTTCCTCTCTCTCTCTCTCTCTCCCTCTCTCTCTCTCTCATCCTCTCTGCATCACTTAATGGAGCAGACCTTCAGCACAAGCAGAAACATCTAGCTAAGCACATAAGCATATTAATATAGAAGCAAGAAAATACCATTAGGGCCCTCTCTTTCTCATCCTTTCTCTCTGCCCCCTTCTCTCTCTCTCTTCCACTCTCTCTCTCTCTCTTTCTTTGTCTCTTTCAATTTTACTTTGCACTTTCACTCCTGTCTTTCTTCTCTTTTTCTCTGGTGTTTTGTTGCTTTTTCTTGCCCTCTTTTGTACGTTTAATGCACAGTGGTCCATCCAGTCCTCAGTGGTTTAACGGTTACAGTAGGGTGGCGTGGGGGGTACCAGATGTAACCAGATGTATGATAAGTGCTGGCCCATGTGCTGCCTAGGGATGGACTTAACGGGGCAGATTAAAATTGAATTGTCTCTGTGATCATGATAACTGCCAGCACAGTGAAGATTTGAGAGATTTCATTTGCATCCTGATACCCTTCTGTGTTGTTTATTTTATGCTGGTGAGATGATGATGATGATTTACATCAAATTGCAAATTAAATATGGTCTGCACATCTTGTTTTTCTGCTATTTATTATTATTATTATTATTATTATTATTATTATTATATGATATTATTCAAGTTTTGGGATACATGGATTAAAGGTCATAGTGATTTATATTCAGTGTAATCTTGTTCTAAAACGTTAAGCGGTTGGAAAAGAAATTTTAATAACACTTGGACCCAGTATCAATTAAGCCTTACCAACACATTCATAAAGGGTTGTAAAGTATTCATAATGCCTCATAGTGATTGGCCTACATAACTATTTATACGTAGTAATGACTGTTATGATGTTATAGTTTAAATCCTTACAGCTTGAGGTATCAGAATGTGCATTAAAGCTTCTTTTACTTTGTTATAATGGCACTGATCACTGATGATCACTGATGACATCCTTGCCTTATGTCAAATGCTGTTTATTCACCAAATGCTCTTTGCAGCTTTCAGTCCGACTCTGTTGAAGCTGAGATTCACTGCTAAATTAGAGCCTGGTTAATTTAGACTTTACAGTAGAAGCAGTAAATGATCTTCCTGGAAGCCTTTGCCATAATCCAGCCTCAGAAATGCTCTCATGTTAGTTCTGACTCTCTCTCTCTCTTTCTCTCCTCTCTCTCTCTCTCTCTCTCTCTCTCTCTCTTTCTCTGTCTTCAGGCTCTGATCTTTACTCCACTAGAATGATTACTGGACCACTGACTTCAGATAAAAAACAGCACTTGCCCATATAATCTGCCATCACCCTCATCTTGCTGCTGCTGTGCTTCTAATAACAGGGGACATCCATAATTTTGCCCTTTTACCAGAAGTCATCGTGCTTACTGCTTTTTGTTCAACTTTCATGTTTGTGCCCGAGGTTAAAAATATCCTCCCCTTAATTTGGAATCTGCTTTAGTTTACAAGAGATCCACACATGTTTGTGGGGGTGCATTTTTGTAGAGCATTTTTTTTTCTGTTTCTGAAAGGTTACCAACTGGTACTGTACCTAAATGACAACATAACTGCTTTTTCGGCTAAAACTAACCTTACTTCAAAAGAGGAGGGTCAGGATCAGAGTTGTACAGCTGGGTTGTGCAGTTTGAATGACTGTCCTTTGACCCCTGGCAAGTCTTTTCTAACTTTTTTTTCCCAGTGATGAGAGAGGAAGAGAAAACGATGATTGTCAGTGTGCGGTCCAAGGGCATGAGTGGGACATGGCGTTTCAACCTCACTCTGCCTTGACAAATGGGTGTCAGACCCTGGTGCTTGGGGAGATAAGATTGCTTTGAATTGGACTTGTTGGTGGCCAATCATCTATAGGACACAAGATCGAATTACTGGGCTGTTGTTTCTTTTTTTCATGTGCTTGCTGTGTGTGTGTGTGTGTTTGCATGTGAGTGTGTGTGTGCATGTATGCGTGCATGAGAAAGAGAGAAAGGGTCATAGTGGTAATGATGGGTAAATTGGACAGGAGAGAGAGTGAGGGAGGGGCTTGTGGGGTGAGACATTGCTACTCTAAGTGGAGAGAATTAGAGGACAAAACGTAGGAGATAAAAAAAAAAGAATGGAAAACAAAGAGAAAGTGAGAGAGAATGAAAAAGAGGGATGGAATGATAAAGAGACAGATGTCCTGTTTTACATTACTCCGAAATGAGGGCAGAGCTTGCATGCAACCACACAGCTCCCACCTCATGCTTTCTTCCACTGTGTCGGCTGTGCACAGGAAGAATGCCACAAAGGGCTATAGATATACCCAGAGCACACTCTGTTGTGTTTAGTCGCCAAGAATAGGCATCACTTTAGTCTACCTCACTCAACCTTTTCAAAACACAAATCTGCATTGCAAAGCCTGCTCAACGTCAATTGTCTCAAAGTATAAAATCCTGCTTTTGCTTTTGCCATCACTGTCGTTAACATTGACATTATAAAGCAGTAATGATATATTGATGATACATACTGTATATATATATATATATATATATATATATATAGCGGCTGAAAAAGTGTAGGGAGAATAAGAGCAAAGCATATTGCTTCAGATTGCCACTGGCCCCTGTGACTACATATGTAAGTGGGTGAAAGGGCCTTGGAGGTCAATAAAGTGCCCACTAAGCAGCCAGGCCATGCGCTGTGGTCAGGCATTGAGGTGAGTCTCGCTTGTTCATGGACATTCTACCGGCCCCACACTACTGCAAACAATCAGGCGGGTGAACAAAAGCCTGTGGCCCTAGCATCACCCTGCACCGCTACATTGAACTGTTTTCCCTTCCTCAGTATTACCACAGCAGCTTAGGTACTACTTGATGATGGTTATAAATCAATTGTGGGGCTGCTTCATCAAAATCATTTATTTAGCTAGCTTTTATTGGGCTATACCTTTAGAACAAGCCACCTCCTGGTTAACTATCAGACTGTACTGACACAAGGTCACGCTAACTCTAACCCCACCCCCAATCCCCCAACCTCCCCCCAACCCTCTCACACTCAATGTCAAAAAGCACTCAACTAATGGAGTTATGGCTGGAAGGCGGTAAGAGAAAGATGGAGAGAGAGACACAGAAAAACAAAGAGACAGACAGAGATAGCATGCCTGTCCTCTGTCCTCTATCTGTATTTAAAAGAGAGATGCATTTGTATTGAATGGATGGACCAAAGGACTTATAGCTCGTGCTACTACAATACAGCCTCTTGTATCCTGCTTTGCCCATGAGGTTGATCTTACATAGTAATGCACTCACTCCAGAGCTGAGGTTGTTGTCTCTCTCTCGCTCTTTCTCTCTCTTTTTCTATGCCTTCCAAGCTAAGCGAAGAGAGTTCATTTAGGAGCTGCTACTGGAGGCGGCCATTACATCAACCCCAGCTTGTGGGCCACTGGAGCATTCTTTAGAAATGATCGTAATGGATTCGGCCATTTTTTTTTGCTCCCACATGAGCATGAGTGATCACGGTGTTTGATTAATTAAATGCCTCCATCCTTCACGGTTCTCTAGACTAATTTACAACTGGAACTATTCAGATCCATTCATAGGCTCAGACAAAGACATATGATGGAGTCATTGCATTGCCGAGTTATGAAGCTTTGGCATTAGAAGGACAGTTACTGCATGTTGCTTGACTTTTGAAACATGCACCTTATGCCTGCAAAGATGTTATACTGCAAAGCTAAAAGCCATGGAGCCATTTATAGGTGTTGACCTCAGACAAGAACAGAAACCAAAACATGATTTAAATAATCATGCCCCTAAGTGCGCACATCGAGCAAAACACAAGCAGACGCGCATACTGCAACTGCAAATGCAGACCTGCCGATAGATAGTCCATTCATCAAATCAAATTGATTTATTACGGCAGTTATTGGACTAAAAATGTACAATAAAAAAACTTGACATACCGAGATAAAAGGTGTTAATGTGCTAATAATTTGCATGTCACAATATGTCACTCCAAGTTCATTTTCTAATTCTGGTTTAATGCAAGCCTGTACACCAAGCCACACAAAGTTATTCTGCCTGATGCATCCCCATGCATAAACTGAGCCTTCAGCGAGTGTGAAATGTGTGATTCTGCTCTGAAACTACTTTGCAATCAATGACAAAAATGCCCATGCCATCAGGCTATTTCCCATATGACAATTCTTCCATAGAGTTCATGGCATTTCTGATCAACTCCTGAACAAAGAGCTTCAGTCCACTGATGTCACTTCGTATCGCCCTCCACCATGACCCCAGAAGAACTAGTTTGCAGAAATCATGCAATGATCTCTTCATTGTTTGCTCGCATGGCCAAATTCAGCATACAATTATGTAAGGCTAGATGACATTATTTCCACTCTCTGCACACGGTTGTGTTTGCAAGAGTAGCTGAAATAAGACATGCTGTCATTTCACTGTTGTCTATTATAAGCACACTAGGACATCATGAGGCGCTGTTTGCTTGTTTATGCTAAATCTCCCCGTCACCCTTTCAGCTGCTGAAATTGTATCATGCGGGAGGCTAGGCTCCATGAGGACTGTCAGGGGGAACCTTATTTTTAGATGCACTGCCATCAACTCAGCACTGCGGTGTTCACATCCTCCACCAAAAATATTTAGTAAATTTGTGTTTGGTGAGACGGCATGTTCTTTTATTCATGACTCGGACGTGGAAAGTGCTCCTGCATTTTTAAAGGCTAAGTCTAGCAAATAGACAGAGACTGACAGAGCTCACCAGCCCCTATGCCCACAGGTCTCACAACTGGAGCAGTAGGAGCCATTGCTTTCACACCACCAGGAACTAACACTTTCAACTTAACACTTACATTTTCATCTTACCCTATATATTATATTTTTTATTTGACAATCTTGTAATACCTTCCTGCTGTTGTGCTTTTGTCAAGTGCTGCCCAGCTTAGTGCTTCATCTGTACCACCTGGCACCTGGGGCCATAACATGTTTATAGGTACATATGACACCCCTCTCCCCCAAAAATAGCTTTTCTAGATACTATCACAGGTGCTGCATATCTGCATTTTCCAGCTAATTTCAAAGGTGACAGAGTGAATCAGACATGATGTGGCTGGAACTTGGTCCCTCTTGTATGACGGCTCCACAGCCAAAGCCATCTAAAAGCTAACGCTCATCGTGGTTAGAGAGACAGAGCGATAAGGGATGACAAATGTGCAGATGTTGGGAGGGGAGCTGTCAAACTCTGTCTTGCTACTCTGCTTTCCCCACAACACCTGCAGAGTGACTGCAAAGCGTTGGCGTTTCTGCTATTGACCTTTGTTGCCAACTGTATTTATAGCCAGCTATAACCAGACACGTTAAGGTTTTACAAGTGATACTATGAACTACTTTTTTGATGCTAGTGTCACATGCATTGCAGAGTGACATTTATAAGTTTGCTATTAATTTCTTTCCTCCCACTTAGACCAGTGGATATGTAGTTCTGTGTATTGGTTTAGATAAGGGGTGCATGAGGAAGTAATAATGTGTTCATGAGTAATATTTTAGTTTTTCATTTACCGTTAATAATCAGCCTATGCCCATTTGTCCAACTGCTTCCTTCTCTCATATCATTCAAGTACGTGATTCAAGAGCATGGGACAGTAAAGGGAGAAAACCGACCTTGCTATCAAAAACGTTGCTAAAACTAGGAGATTCCTCTGTACTTTTTTTGTCTCAGAAATACCCACGATCCGCCAGCGATACACACACACACACACACACACACTTTCTATGTCACATACTATATTTGAGGTCAGCTGAAGGTGAAATAAAACCAGTGCTGATTTAGAGAAATACGATGGAACTCATACACACACACACGCACACACACACACACACACACACACACACGCACGCTCACACACGTACGCACACACACCAACACCAACATCATCATCCACTGTTGCTTACCTCAGTAGAAAAACCTATTTTAAGAAAAAAAGAGAAAATATCATAAAGATCTGTGCAGAACCTGTGTGTACTGTGTGTATTCGTGTGTGATTCGTGTGACTATGTTTAGGAAAATAGAGCAGAGACTTGGTCTTTGAAGCAAATGGCTTCCATTGTAAACCTCTATTGTGCTTTGCACTTAACCACATAATTTGTTGATGGTCGTCAGTGCTAACCAAACTGTAAGCATTGTCTTATGGTAGACCTGTTAGAAGGCAGAATTACTCAGTGAGTGAAAGTCTGTTTATATTAAGCTCACATCCAAGTGAAAGCAAACAACAAAGTAAATTCCTTAATTTTGTCATAAGCTTTCAAATTTTAATAAAGACACTGCTCTATGCTCTTTCATTGAGAGGCACATTTCCTGTTCTCAGCTGAACTTCCTCTCTCTGTAGAGCGTGTGGTTTTAAGGGAAAACTCAGTTTGGGTATAGATATACACTATAGACCCTCAGCTCAGCATTCACTGCTGATTTAGTACCCTTCAAAGGTCTTTTGCGGGTGCGGGTGAAATGTCAAAGAAAAGGTAAGCAGTTCCGGTGTCACAGAAATGATGTGTTGGCAAGGTCATTCAAGGTAGAATATAGTTGCCGGTGGTGAACAGAATTCTTAATAGCAGTGAGGGATTTGGCACTATAACACAGTTAGTGTTTTTGTACTGTTTTCTGTTTTGTTCCAAGAGGATTGATCCATATTGACAGGTTTTACAGTTTTTTGATAGAGTTGTTGATATTACGTTAATTTCCCAGGTGTTTGTATATTGTCCGGGTTATTTGCAGTTTTAAAACAGGTCCTATATAATCATCTGAGAGACATTATCTACAAAATGCTCAGTTGTCATTTGTTTGTCGGTTGATTAGAAAGGGGGCAAGTGGTATAAAGTGAGTTGGGTGTGGTGGCTGTTGGTTGCCGTGGTGGGTGGGTTTGCTCCGCTCAAATTTCGTTTCCTCGAGGTCTCGGGATTCCAGCGTGATTGCGGGTTTCAGACAGTTCAATCTCTAATCTCGACCGACGGAGCTGAGCACCAGCTGTGCATCTGGCCTGAAGCTGTGGTCGCAGAGTTGAGCTCAGGATCGGGGACCAGAGACGCTCCCACCCCCTGCGTGGGAAAGACACTGCCACTGTCATGGCAAACGAATGAATGGACAGAGTCAGGAACGACTGGGAGGAATGATTAGAGGCTTAGACCCTAGTCGCAAACATATGAAGGCTTTCCTGTCTGAGCGTGCCAGCATGCATGTCAATGTGAAAGAAGAGGAGGAAAAAAACGTAATTAGACCATGAAAAAGTGAATGAATTTCCGACTGAAGTTATTTTTTTCCCCATGCACGGTTCAGCGTATTCACTATTCATTCCTTTATTTGGTGAATCTACTGTTTTACCTTTGAAAGCAAAACAGAACCTTAAGTTCTATGGACCTTAACAGTCACATTTCTCCAACAGACTGGGCTCCTTTCTGCTTATGATGTATATGATTAGAGAACCAAAATACATTATATAGAGGTATAAGAGTTCACCTCTTCACACTGCTTCACATAACTTAGTTTTAAACAGTTGATCAACTCAACTAAGTTATGTACTTTTTTTATTGATTAAGCTGAGATATAATTCTTAGTTTAATGTATCAAAATTGTATATGAAGCCTTCATTTATAAAATATAAACTCTCATTAGGCTTCATTATCACGTAGAGTGTCTGTCACCCCACTTACTTCCACTTCTTCAACACGTACAGATAGCTCAGCTCTCTGTGACTGTTTCCGTTTGTGCCATTATAATACCAGTGTGTGCCACAGCAAACCCACAGAGGCACGATTTTAAGGCTTAACTCTAGACACACATTCTATTGGTTTCTCTGTGGTCGACACTGCCCTGTGCCAGCTCAATGAGTTACTAGTGTTCAGCTTGGGAATATAGTTACATCTGGGAAGTAGGGAGCACCATGGTTCCAGATATTTGTGATGTAGAGTACCTCACTTGCCTGGTAACTTGGATGTATGTGATACATAGACATGTCATCTAAGTATGATGTGTTTGACCCTCAACCTTTGACCTTTTTTGGTTCCACAGTGAACAGAGTATCTGCCAAGCCCGGGCTTCGGTCATGGTGTATGACGACACCAGCAAGAAGTGGGTCCCCATCAAGCCAGGGCAGCAAGGCTTCAGCCGCATCAACATCTACCACAACACCACCAACAACACCTTCCGTGTGGTGGGGGTCAAGCTTCAGGACCAGCAGGTGGGACACATTGGCGCGCGCACACACACACACACACACACACACACACACACACACACACACACACACACACACACACACACACACAAACACAAACTCACACACATGTACATACAGTATCACCTCACATATTCATATGCACACACAGCTACGTGTATACCCTCACAATCAGTCAAACATAAACATGAATTTAGAATGGAGTTATCGAGTAAATCTAAATTGAACATAGATTTCACTCTCGGTTCCCCTTTCTTTCATCTCTTTCTGCCATCCTACTGCCTCTCCTTTTTCCCACTTTGGTTTCCGTTCCTTTTTAACGCTTTCTAATCCTGCTTCTTCTTCTTCTTCTTCTTCTTCTTCTTCTTCTTCTTCTTCTTCTTCTTCTTCTTCTTCTTCTTCTTCTTCTTCTTCTTCTTCTTCTTCTTCTTCTTCTTCTTCTTCTTCTTCTTCTTCTTCTTCTTCTTCTTCTTCTTCTTCTTCTTCTTCTTCTTCTTCTTCTTCTTCTTCTTCTTCTTCTTCTTCTTCTTCTTCTTCTTCTTCTTCATTTCAGGTTGTCATCAACTACTCAATCGTCAAGGGGCTCAAGTACAACCAGGCCACACCAACCTTCCACCAGTGGCGTGATGCCAGGCAGGTGTATGGTCTCAACTTCGCCAGCAAGGAGGAGGCCACCACCTTCTCCAATGCTATGCTCTTCTCCCTCAATGTGCTGAGCTCCCAGGAGGCGGGTGAGTTCAGTCAGATGCTCCCACAACACACCCCCACCGAAGAGCGCTTTGGATACTGATCCTCCGGCTCAATCCTCACTGTCCCCACTTTTGCCCTATCAAATGTAAAATGAATCCAATGTTGAACAGTCCATAAATTGGCATTCAAACGAGCCAGGCATCTCATGAGTTGAGTTGAGTTGTTGGGGTTTTGCTCTTCGGATTGGCTGGGTCTGGTTCTTGCCACGGCTCGTTTGTCTTGGTGGTGAGTTCCACCCCCAAGGTTTAAATTAGAACTCATGCTGTGCGGTTGAGTGAAGCATATGCTGTAGGTGTGTGTGAGGACTACCATGGTTAATACTTCCCTCTACTGGTGACTTGACCATTAGGAAAGAACGGTGTGGCAGAATCAAGTGGATGCGAGTGTGTGGAATCAATGCGAGTGAAATGAGAGTTGTTGTCAATGTGGAGTTAATTGAGAGTGGTGATCTGTGTGGGAGCCATTAAAGAGTTGTTGGTTTTGTTTTTGAAATCTAAAGCCATTTGACAGTATGTTTTAAAATATTTTTTGTATTACATTCTGATTGCTGGCCAATGAAATAAGTGCGCATCTATGGACTGCTAGTGGGGCAGACATGCCTGTTGCATGCTAGCCCCGGGGTGTCAGTCCTTTATGTTCAGTCAAATGTGACTCTTGGTGGAGAAATGGCACAGGGTGCTCTCTGGTTACAGATGGCTGCTACTTATAAGTGTTTTTAAGGGGGCTCTGGTGACAACCCCCTTTTTTCCAGACACGCCATTGGTGCAGGGCCCAGCTAAAATATCTCTGGAGCCTGACTGTCTTAGACTGCCTATCTCTGCCCCGTGGGCTTGTGTGCGATCCTTTTTTTGGAGGGAATTGGAGGTGACGCCACTGGAAGTGTAGTGTGGAGGATCGTCAGCATGCAAACAAGAGGCCATCCTGCCCCGGAGCACAGGGTCCCACCTGCCTGCCGCGTTCATGCTCACGTACCTGTGACCTGACCTCACAAGAGCCACAACAGCGAAACAAACAAACAAACAAAAAATCAGAGGACCACCTGGTATAAGCCAGCTCTGGTGTTTTTTATTTGTATTTTTTCGGCTGTCCAGACTTCTGCCTGACTGAAAATAACAGTGGCATAAGAAGGGTGCTTTTTGCTGCGCAGTGGGACATAGAAGCTGGTGTAAAAAGCAGTGGCACTATGTTTCGACCAGAATTCTCACCGAGGCTCATGCGACGGGTCAGTTCTTCAGTCATAACACTCAGCTGTAAGTCATTGTGTGCATGAGAAGCGTGGGGGGTGGGGGGGTCTCTTTTGGGCTGCAGGGGGCAACAGCTGATTTGATACATGAGGGATCAAGTCCAGGACACCCACCTCTCCCATTTCACAATATCGCATGCTGTGAACAATGCAAGCTGAAGGGCCCGCTGGCGCCATTGTTGGGGCTGTAAATGGAAGATGATGTTCTGGAAAGCCAGAATGTGTTTTTAAATGAGGGGAGGGGGTTGTGAGAGGACGATAGTACCGTTGTTATGGAACCAACCTTCTGTGTGACTAGATGATGATGAAAATGACAGACTAGTATACTGTTCCCTCAGACTGATTTAGTTTTGTTTTGATGTTTTTTTTTTACAAGTGGTTTGAATGTGTCAGTCATTATGCAATGACGTTAGACATGTTTACTGGCCCTCCATGTTCTTGTTTGACTTATTTCTGTATTCTGGCCAGTTTTGACCTGTAAAAGTCACATGGAAGTACACTTAATTGCGTGTTACATAATAAAAATAGGCCAAGCTTATGGTCCGGCATTCTCACTTTCCATAGATAACATCACACCTCTCTGCGGGACGTTAAATCTCTCCATGGCAACCGGCACCCTACAATGCCACCCAATCCCCACACCCAGATGTTTGGTTTGTGTGTCAGTAACTCAGGAGAAAGTCTCATTGATTGGTTGACATGACCTTGTTAATCTGGTATCTTTACTCCATTACAATGACATGCTTTAGATAGCCTATATTTTGTAACGATCATAGGCCAAATATATAATGATCAGGTTTTTGTCTTTTCTTGAGTGAGTGAGTTACATGTCAGATGTGTACTTTGAAAACAGGTTTTGGGTTTTACATTTTCATGAATACTAATGGCACCATAAACGATCAGAGCTGAGTAGTCTGGTGAATGCTGGAACAGCGGCCACAGCATAATTTGGCAGCGGTGCTCAGTAGTACTACCACCTCAGCTGTTACCCGACAATGACACGCCGGGTCACAGGAATCACAGATTCACACAAGTGTACACAGCAGAGAGGACTGCTAGCTGGCTGGCTTGCTGGCTAGCATCCCATCCTATCACACACCAACCAAAAATGCACCCCAACACACACACACACACACACACACACACACACACACACACACACACACACACATTAACACTTCCTGTGGCCGCACGGAGGATTACCGTCACTTGACACAAGGGAGAAAGTGTTAGGACAAATGTCAACAAGGCAGCATGGTAAATCAGATTCTGTTGGCGCTTTGGACAGTCCTAATGACAAAAGATCCTTTAGTGTTTTGTTTTTTTTGTGTTTTTCTTTTGGTGTGTGCCAAGTGCTTAGCGGTGCCACTAAACACTGTTGTGCCCAGGGGAGATGATGAGTAATGGCCATTTGCTGAAGTGCAATTGCCCTGATGACAAGGCTAGGAGGCTTAGCATGTCAGACACAAGGGGGCCTTTATTTCAAATCCCTGTTTGTAATCACAGGGTATCATCTAGTCAGACTTAAGCAACCCCACATTTCATTTTCCCGTGTAGAGACAGTCGTCTATGTATTTCAATTTCTGGGATGATGTTACAAAATGGCTGTATGTTTTCCAAGAGTAATTATCATAAAGTTGTGTCATACAACCCAAACCCTCTTGCCAGCCTAGCTGCTCAGGTGTCACCACAAATAGGAGCTGACTTGGCCCTGACCTGCTGTATGCGGGCCAGATCTGGGCCAGACTCAAACCTGATCTGTGTAACGACCGGCTCCTACCTGAGAGCTGACGGAGAATACTTCAGCTGAAGTAAGATGTAAAGATTAGATGTGCCAGTGAGAACTGAGGCAGGGAAAAGTGACCTTATAAAGATGCTTTCTGCCTCTGCATGCCTGCAGTCGCCCAACGGAAATAACACCCAGAGGTGCTCTAGTGTTACAGCAGGCGCTCTCGTTTATTGGCTGGTATTTTGATAGGTAGTAGGAATTCTCCCCCCGATGACCCTTTTAATAGAACACTTAGAATAGTGCTCCTCCACTAACTAGCAACAGCCAGAAGGGGTCTTTCCCCCCTTTGTGACAGATAACCGCTCAGAATGAAACAACCGCTCATTTCTCTCATTTTCATGTGACACCAATCCAGTTTCTTACCCTTTTTAAAGGCCATTTTTAAAGTGCAACTCCTCAGAATGAAAAACATAGGCAGATCTTATATTTATCCATTCCTTACATGTTCCGTATGACACCAGTCCCATGTCTTACCTTTCAGGTCCACTTGTAACACCAGGTCTGCTTTCTGTGTGTGCATACATAATGGTAGCTTAACTCAAAGAGACCCCATCTGGATGATCTATTGGGTGTTTCCCTATCCCCCAGCCACCCAGAGGATTGCTGGGGTGTTATAAAACACAATACTGACAGAGTAATGAAGAGCTGCATGCACGCTGATGTATGATGCACATTCATTGGTGGAGCGTGGGGGTTATGGATGGATGGAAGGGCCTCCATCACTCTGACAGAGAGCCCAGGTGAATGGTGCCTGAGATGATGAGGGAGGTCCCTGGCAGGGAAGCCATCTTGCTCACCGCTTCTTACTGTCGCTTTCACGTGACGCTGTAATTCCTTACGGACGTTCTCTACGCTGGCCCTATTTTTCTTTCACTGTATTTGAGGAAGCTTTCTAAAGCAGCTCACTGTGGTTAGCAAGGTGATGTAGGGGACCTGCACGGATTGCATTAGAGAAGGAGAAAAGTTGTTACAGAGCTGATGCGTCTTTTTATTTTACGACCAAAGTAATACAGCGCCACTGCGGACATACCCCATAAACAAACCTTGCTCTTTAATGCTGTTTTTTTCTTCAAATACTGAACTAGGTGAAGCAGATATAAGAGTGAGTCTTGTCTTCCGTCCTGCCCTCTTTACAGAAAGCAGGGGCAATTGTGTAGCTTCATCGTGAGTTGGTAATTGCTCTGCAGTTATTTCTATTTCTGACCAAATCAAAGGCATCCACTGAGAAGAGGAGGCTGTTTTGTGTTCCTTTCCTCCCTGTTTTTGTGTGTGTGTGTGTGTGTGTGTGTGTGTGTGTGTGTGTGTGTGTGTGTGGGTGTGTCTGCAGTGGGCAGAGTAGCATCGGGCCGCTGGCTTGCTGGGTTGGGCTGAGCTGGGAGGAGTCAGGAGGGTTGTGCGGTGTTTATTCTGGTCCTTGGCGGCTGCTAGTCTTGTTTCTCTGAGGTTTCCTGTCGAGATGCCTGTGGCTTTAATCACCAAGCTTTCATTAAAGAGCAAGTGTGGTCTGACTCTGCATGTATATCTGTGTGTGTGTGTGTGTGTGTGTGTGTGTGTGTGTGTGTGTGTGTGTGTGTGTGTGTGTGTGTGTGTGTATGTGTGTGTGGGTGGTGGGTGTGTGTTAGAGAGAAAGAGAGACCAAGAGTGAGAGAAAGCAAGTATGTTTGTGTTTGTGTGGGTGAAAGAGAAAGAAAGAGAGCAGAATCAAAAAGACGATTCTGTTTTTGGGACAGAGGTGTTTGTGCCTGATGCACGACTACCTTTCTTTTTCTCTCGTCAGCGCTCTCTGTCGTGCCTGTCGCATGCAGAAGAAGTCTTCTTGTCTGCAAACGGCTAAGCTGTGCATGCAGAATTAATTATTTTCAAGAAATATTCCCTGACATTAAGCCAATCTTTTCTACTTAAAGCAGCGGAGAGCTACTGTGAAAAGGCAAGCTTTTGTGCAGTAGATACTTATATTTGTTACTTACTGAATTCACAGAGATGTGACCAGGTCACAGTGCAGATGATGAATGAAATTGTATATCTAACTTATGTAAGTGCATCATTTAAAAACATGGTACTATAAAAAATAAAAGTGAGTAAGATGACTCTGGCACAGCCCATAGAGACAACGTAATGAGACCTGCAGACCTGTCAGCCCACGTTGATAAATGAGTCTGACGTGGCCTGTCTTCTAGAAAGAGAAAGAGAGAGAGAGGGAGGGAAAGAGACAGAGACTTAAGTCTGTAACCTGAGAAATGTGTTTACAATTAACAGTGTCTAATGGCCCTAACGTGACACATTGAGAGTGTTTAGGTAGAACCAAATGGGAGAAACTGGATCAGATGTGACGCATAAGATGTGCTTTGTGCTGGGCTGACATATATGACCAAAGGTCCATGTGATGTGACGTTCAAAGAGGGGCGCTCACAGGGACATTACAAGAGTTGCCCTGGTCGTAAATCCTTTTGAGTGCATGCCAGGGCTGCATTTGATGGGATTACGCAAGTTCAAATGAAAATAATGTGACTATTAAATGAACGCATCTCTGCTCTCTTGTCTTTAGGTCCAGCTGTGCATCGCCAGAATGGGCCTGCCACGGATGACTCCGAAGCTCAGAGGAGGTAGGCACGCTCACTGTGTCATAAACATGACTGTGTGTGTGTGTGTGTGTGTGTGTGTGTGTGTGTGTGTGTGTGTGTGTGTGTTGGTGTGTTTGTGTTTGAGTTAACATTAAGAAGTAGGGACGTGCTGCCTCACAAACACAGCTGTTTCTGTATTGCCCCAGAGCTGCACACAGGCCATTATGTTGCTCAGTGAAAAAATGAAACAATTTCTTCTGCAGATTATTTTTATAACAGCACCACAGCTGTAAGGCCTACTTCAACTCAATATATCACACTTAAATCTAAAAACATATCCTACCCATACTTCTAATAACAAAAACAAGCCAAATTGCAGATTAACAGCAATTATCTCTATGGCTTATTACTGAGGCCTAAAAGATTAGCGTTTCTCTCTCTGACACCAATTTAAGTGGATTTAGAGTGGCATTTGGTTGTGCACAAAATTCAGTCTTGTGTGAAAGAAAGGATTTGCACAGACGTTTTCCAAATTATAAATCTGAGTGTGACACTGTTCTGTAGTCCGTTCAGCCATGTGTAGACATTTTCGTTTACTCTGTTTATATGTACACATTCAATATACACGCCCCTGTTTCTGGCTACTGCAAATTTTCTTAAAATATCACTCGCCCTCTAGTGGCAAAGAGTTGCAACTGCAGTTTGCAAAGACAGTTCATCCATGAGATAATTCGCCTAGTCCTGAGCCTTCACATTTCACTGAGCATTGACCATTGTAACACACATATACACACTCACATGCAAACACACACATGCACACACAGCCACAACACGCAAACACACTCACACGTAAACATACTCTTACACACACACACGCGCACACACGCCCATCTACTTTAGCTGCATCTGGCTCAGGACCATGTCCTGAGAGCATGAGCGATTGCTCAGCAGTGAGCTTGAGTGGACTCTCTCTTCATATCCCTCTTACTCTTTCTCTCCCTCTCTCTTTCTTTCCTTCCTCTCTTTCATTCCCACTCACTCCTATTTCCACTCACTTAATTCATGTACACACAAGTGTTGCATAAGTGTGTGTGTGTGTGTGTGTGTGTGTGTGTGTGTGTGTGTGTGTGTCTGTGTGTAAATTTGTAAATTCCCTTGCTCATGATGTTCCGTGTGTGTGTGTGTGTGTGTGTGTGTGTGTCCTTCAGGCAGATGATGGACCAGCATCAGATGCACGCCAGGGCTGCGGGATCTGCAGGTACGAATGCTCGAGTGCTGATGCAGTCTTTCACAAATAACTAACAAGACAGCATCATTTAGGACTCATACTCATATTCAGCAACAAACATCAGAACTATACCAATCAAAATGACTTATCCTAGCGATTAGGTTTGAAGTATTTTAAGTATTTTAATCCTTCCATTATACTTACAAATACTTACAACATGCATACTAAATCTCAATACCATCTGTGTGGTGTACGTGTGAGTTCACAGCCACCACTTACAGATTTGCCATTAAGTTTCACTGTAGTATCCATAAATCATCTAATGGATGAAAGCATCACAGACTGTGGGCAAATGTGTTGAAAGCATACTCTAAACGCTCCGTGGAGCGTCGAGACGGTACACTAAGGACACTTCAGGAGTGTACTCATCTTGCACATCCTAAGTAAACAAGCATAGGTGTTAGCTAAAGGGAACAAAGATGGCCAAAGGCGATAGAATGTCTTTAACACACTGCGTAGTGCTTAGTCCAAAGTATGGAGTTTATTAGCTTCAACCCCAAGGTCATTAGCGAATGCTGAACGTCGAGATAAGCATCAACACAGATGCTATTAAAGCACCAGTAAATCCTCACAGGAGAGGATGGAGCCCTCTCAACAGGGGAGGCTGTGCTGCGCTGTACTGCGCTGTGCTGCGCTGTGCTGCGCTGTGCTGCGCTGTACTGCGCTGTAATGCGCTGGACTGCGCTGTACTGTAAAGCAGACACCGATTACATAAACCAAGAGAAAGGAGAAGGGGGAGAGGAGCGCAGCCTCTGTCGAATCTATGCTCTCAAGCCTCATTTTGATTTCATTCTCCTTTCTACTTCAGTTCTGATTTCACTCCTCATGCTTGTTCATGTATGCACACCCCCTCAGCCTGAGACAGACACACTCCCCACCCCAGGGCCCAGAGCTCTCAGTGGGAATGTCTGTTGCGTGGTGGGATAATATACATGCTTTAACTACAGCTTCATGCTGCTATAGATGCCATTTTATGCCATGTTGTATTCCATTGCTATTTTTATGCCTTGATGTTTGGTTGAGGTTTGGGTCAGTTCCATTTAAATTCTGTCAGGTGAGGGACATTTTTATTATTAATTAATTTATTTTTTGGGGAATCACTGTGTCATCCTGAGCTGACAGATTTAACACAGAGCAGACCCAAGCCTTCTGAGTTTTATTATGTCATTTCTTCTTTCGCTATGCTCTTGATTTCATCATTTCTCACTCTTTTTTTGTCTTTCTTTGTGTTTTATTTTTGTTGGCCATTTCCACCTCTCTCCTTTATCCACCTCTCTCTCTGCTTCTCTTCTCTCTCTCTCTCTCTCTCTCTCTCTCTCTTTCTGTGTGTGTATGTTCAGTCTCCACCCTTCAGTTCAAAGTGTCTGGCGCCTCCTCCTCTCCCTCCCAGTCTGAGTCTGCCACCCCTCCCGATTACAAGCAGTACAGGGCCAACACCCTTCCCCCGGCCTACATCAGGGCCGCCTCCTCCACCTCCCCACCCTCCTCCTGCTCCTCCTCATCCTCCTCCCATGAGCGGGATGGCAGCGGGGGCGGCGGTGGTGGCGGGGGGAGTGGGTGTCAAGCGTGCGACTCCCCCAACAGGAGGGCCCAGCAGCAGCTCTCTCAGCTCTCCACCTCCCTGGCTTCCGCCTTCATCCCTGTGCAGCCGGCCGTCACCACCCAGAGCCGTAAGGTTCGCCAGATCCCCCTCTCCCCCCCGGCCATGCGCCACATGCCCCCCCAGCAGCAGCAGCAGCAGCAGCAGCCCGAGCCCATCCACCACCCCCACCCGCTGCCCCCCAAACATGGCACGTGGTCGGCCTCCACGGCAGCCGCACACATGTACGCCACACTGCCCTCCTCGCACTCCCCGCCCATGGCCATGACCATGGGGGGCATGAAGCAAGTGTGCCCGCAGCCGGTACTTCCCGTGGCACTGCCCCTGCCACCCCTCAGCAACAACGGCCGTGGGAAAGCCACCCCCTCGTCCCATGAGTCCGCCCACCAGCACATCAACGGCCAGCCCGAAGATTACTACCCCACCCAGCAGCACCCTTACCCGCACCCACAACCACACCACCACCAAACACCCCCGCCCATGCAGCCGCAGATCCAGATGGCCGCTCCGCTCTCCTACGCCCCCTGCTGCGAGGCTATCTCCCTGCCCCCCATGAGCGCTCAGCCCATTCAGGTCCCCGGTCACCCGCCCCAGTTCTCCTCTCCTTCTGCATTCCTCCAGCAACAACTACAGCAGCAGCAACAGCAGCAGCAGCATCAGCAAATGTACCAGGGGGTGCCCCCCTACAGCACCACCTCTCCCCCCTCTTACACCCTCATCGAGGGGGCCTCTCCCAAGACGACACCCTCTCCCATCTTTCAGGCTTCCCTACCAGTTATGAGTAAGTACCAAAGGTGCTGGAGAGTGGAAGGGGCTAAAGGACAACCCACGCCTTTGTACACACTGATTGCGTGTGTGTGATTGTGTGTGTGTGTCTGTGTGTGTGTGTGTGTGTGTGTGTGTGTGTGTGTGTGTGTGTGTGTGTGTGTGTGTGTGTGTGTGTGTGTGGTTGTGTGTGTGTGATTGTGTGTGTGGTTGTGTGTGATTGTGTGTGATTGTGTGTGTGTGTGTGTGTGTGTGATTGTGTGTGTGTGTGTGTGTGTGTGTGTTTGTGTGTGTGTGGTTGTGTGTGTGTGATTGTGTGTGTGGTTGTGTGTGATTGTGTGTGATTGTGTGTGATTGTGTGTGTGTGTGTGTGTGTGTGTGTGTGTGTGTGTGTGTGTGTGTGTGTGTGTGATTGTGTGTGTGTGGTTGTGTGTGATTGTGTGTGTGTGTGTGTTTGTGTGTGTGTGAGTGTGAGTGATTGTCTGTGTGTGTGTGTGTGTGTGTGTCATTGTCTTTGTGTGTGTGTGTGTGTGTGTGTGTGTGTGTGCTTATCTGGGGGTTGATGGACGGATGTGTGTGTTTGGCAACAGTCCCCCCTAACTACACCTTCAAACTAAGCCAGTCTGTCCATCCAGTGTAACAGGACCAGTGACATGCTACACACAGGCTCCCCTCCACAGCCTGCAAAATCCACAGGAACCTGTTTGACTTGCAATGTAGCCAAATGTGTGGCAAGCGTGCAAGCGAGCGCATGCTCACATTCACACTCCCACTCACTGAAACACACCTGCCCTCCTGTGCATCGCACACCTGTGACCCCTTACATGAGGCCTGGGGGTTGGTTGTGACTGCGCGTCTCAAATGGGAAACTAGCCCTGAAATTGCTGACAGTCCGTGCTGCTTTGCACTATAAAGGGAAAGAGAGTCAATAGGGCTAGGGTTGCTTTTGCCTGCAGATTTTAGCCTGCCAGATCAGGTTTCCAGCCGATGCTCCAAACACTCTGTCATGCTAACCCGGCATCAGCACTGCTGAATGCGTCAGAGCAGCGAGGAACTTAAATTTATATGCTTTCCCGTGTTCGCGTGTTTACTTCAAAAGCTACAATTGTGGACACAGCTGATTTATACCTGTCAGACTGCTGTGGATTTACGTGCCACTCAAAATAAAGAAAGACATAGATAGCAAGTCTACCTAGATACGTATGGCTGACCTAGTCAGTTTGTTAGTCAGTGTATAAATCAGGTGCAGGTCGTAACACTAACCTGTCATCTTAGCTCTGGCATCTATAGAACCTTTGAATGTCTGTCTGTCTGTCTCTTTCTCTTTCCTTCTCTCTCTCTCTCTCGCTCTCTCTCTCTCTCTCTATTTCCCCCTGTAGGTCCTCCGCTCCCCCCTGGGCACCCTGCCATGCAGCACTCGTCCTCGGTGGCTGCGCCCATTGCGCCCCCTCCTGCCCCAGTCCCCATGGCCCCCATGGCTCCCATGGCCCCCCCACCCCCCCCAGGGCCCCCACCCCCCAGTGTGGACACTCCCCCCGCACCCCCTCCGCTGCCGGCTGGTGGAGGCTTTGGGGGACAGAACAAGGAGGCCTCCCCGGCTGGGCTAGCAGCAGCCCTGGCAGGAGCCAAGCTGCGCAAAACGCAGATGGTCAGTCATGCAATGTCACACACACATACACACACACACAGAACATAACGCAGTTCATAAAGAGCTCATAATTCACAACAAACCTTCTTCACACAATGAGCAGTGAAGGTAGCTGAAAGAAGCTTGCATAAAATAGACGTCCAGTCTAGTTGGCTTTGCAATGGCCACTTGTCTGACTTGTGACCGTAAATCACCAACTTTCATTGAAAATGAATGGCAGCCGGTCGCTTTGTCTCTTTGCTGTGTCGGACATGTGGTGAGGGATTTCAATATGCCCGCTGGTTTGCTGTGAACTCTATGGATAATGACACTCTCTATTCATACTCAATCGGGCATTACACAGACTTTGTAGCAGGGAGCTGGCAGGGTAAGGTCTGTTTAATGTCTGGTCCAGCTGATTGTGACATTTGCATTCTCACAGACAGGCCCTCCGGGTAATTTCTAGATAAGTTCAGGGTTGCAGTGCATGTCTGAAAACAGCTTTACACTCAGGGGGCATCTTTTCTCAAGGTTTGAATGCATCTTGCAGTCCTTAAGTCCTATCATTAGAGTCCAAGCGTTTGACTGTGTAACTGAATTTACATCACTTCCCTTTTTTTGGAATATAAATGCTAACAGCAAGGCTTTTACTGTAAAATCAAGACAGTACGGTCGAATCACATTGTTTGTTGTATTTGAAGGAGTGTTTATCACTTATCAGAACATTTTCAGGTAATTTTAGTAAATAACTAAAACTATGATGCTGCATTTCAGCATATTGACTGTGTGTTTACCTGTTGGCACGCTAATGCTCTGTGTTTACCACCCTTTAGCCTGAGGAGGCCTCGGGGGCAGCCGTTGTCAAGAGCGATGCCAACCGGTCGAGTAGTGGCAGCGGAGGCGGTGGCGAGGGTCTCATGCAGGAGATGCATGCCATACTGGCACGAAGGTCAGAGGTCACCCAGGTTGAGAGAAAGTGCCATCAAACTGTCTCTACTCGTTGTTATCTCAAAGAGCCTGTGTCATAGAGTTACCATATCTATACAGCTGGTAGCCATTTTAATAGAATGCAATGGTTTGTATTTAGATTTTGGGGATGTCATCTTGGTGCAACCCATAAGCATGAAAAGGAATCAGCAGCATCTAGAGTCACTCAACATGGTCACTTTTTCCTCTTTACCAGGATAGCCAGGATACATGCATTCTTAATGTATGTAGAAAAATTACTAGTGGATTTTTGAGGCACTATTGAGACCTTCGTATCTTTTTTTGACAGGAGGAAAGCTTCAGAGAAACCCGATGAGGATGGCCAGAAGGTGTATTTTCCTTCCAATTATTTTTTTAATCTAAATGTATAACATAACTTTTGTTTGTCAGTGTTATATTCATGTTCTTACTCTCTTGCTTTCCAGGAAGAGACCAATGGCTCCCCCTCACTCATCACACGAGGTTGTCAACAAAACTCCACAGGTTTATGGGCAGATTGAATGAGGAGATAGATTATAATGGGCATTGCAGTATCAGCAATCATTAATACTATACGACAATTAGTCTCTGAATAGTTCAGTGATTTTTCTTCAGTTCGATCAGTCATTTAAACTTTTACATCAAATAATTTCAATTGGAAAATATAACTGTTATGAATGATGAATTCCTTCATACTAACATAAATCAGTACAGTATTAGATTAGGCGGTTTATATAGGAGATTAATTAGTGGGTGGCTCTCATTGAATCGACTTTGTCATAGGAGTGCGCTAAACCCATCCATCCACTGACAATGACCCCTCTGTCTTTCAGATGCTCTTAAAAAGCCATGGGATCGAGCCAACTCAACAGACAAATCTTCTGCTGTGTCGAGGTAGGAGACTCATGATCTTGCTTAACTCCCATACCACCGTAAACCTCTTCCATACACACATAAACAAGTGCAGGACACAAAGTGCTCACAGACAGATCAAATGGAATTGTGTTGCATAGGGCCAAAGCTAAGGGCACAGACATCCAATATTGATTCAGTGCACATGAACCAATTGCTTGGAACTGGTTGCTATGGCAAAATAAATAGCCTGTGGTTTTAGGCGTACAATAAAGGCTCAAGATCACAGAAGCGCAGGTATGCAGAGGGTAGGCCAAGAAAACAGGACCGTAATTTAACACCCATGTGGAGATTGGGAATGGTTACTGATTCAAATGGAGGTTTGGAGTTTGTTTGATGAAGAACGGGACATAGTTCTCATATTTTTCCAAGCACACAGGCAAAAAGATTTCCTTGACCTATTTTTTCACTTCTTTGTTTTTTATCTCTGACGTGTGCTTCCTTTGTTTCACAGTTGGTTGTGTTTGTGTAATATGTTGCAGTGGGAGAAACTCTATCTATCTAAGAATCAGTTTTTGAAGCGGTCTAACTATAGTTGGTTATATCTTGATGACGTTTTTCTACACAGGGTGAGACCTGTTGGCACTAGCAGTGATGGAGACACAGAATATGACAGAATGAAACAGGTACTGCTCCAAACCTCTTTGTTAGTGTGTGTGTGTCTGTGTTTGTGTGTGTTTACGTATTTACTTAACCAAACTGTTGTCAAAATATGTCGTGACACAAAGTTAATTGTAGAGTCTTTTCTTTTCTCTTCTCAGGAGATCTTAGAGGAAGTGGTCCGTGAATTGCATAAGGTGAAAGATGAGATTATCGATGGTGAGTTTGCTGAGTCATTTATTGTAGCGTATACTGTAACCATGACTCAGGAACAATCATTGGGCCTCATGAAGTAAGCGTTATATGATCACATTTATTTTTATTTTTGTTTGTACCCACGATTTATTCTTATTTTGTTAGTACCCATTGGTTTGTTCTTATTTTGTAAGTACCCCTTGATTTCTGGGATTCACAGATGTTTTCATATTTTTGCTCTTCTCTTAGGGAAGAGAAAAGAGAGCACTCTTACCAAGATAAGAAAAAATTATGTTTGTCCAACGCAAGAAAATATAAGTTTTTAATTTGAGGAACATGCGAGAAACTATCATATAAGCAAATTTAGATTATTATGTTTTGGAGTATTTATAACGATTAGATTGTGAAACAGTGAGCGTTCAGCTTCTGAGTGGCTTACAGACTGATCTTTTAGAGATCACATAGATCTATTTAATGAGAAGGATGAATGGCTGCTGATCCGTTTCAGATTACCTTTGGGCATGTGTCAGAGTATTGACACAACACCTGCCCTTATATACTGTTTAGGGGCATTACCTTTGCCATACTAATAACAAACAATCGGTGTATTTGTATATTTGTCAGGGTTGACAACATCACCACATCACCATCTCATGATTATCTTGAAACCGTTCATATGCTGAAACCAGAGTTGTCTGATTTGTGTGATAAAAGTATGTCTACTTCATCATGGAAAGGGTCTTGGCATATTTAATCACAACTTTGCACACTTAATGCTTTAAAATACAAAATGCGATTGAAGCTCCAATCTTTCTTGCTTGCTGTATATATTTTACCCCTCTCTAGTAATATTTTTTCTAAATTCTTTAAAAAAAAACATTGACATTATTTGTGCTACTACAAGCACACAGAGACAGTTAAAGAAGCAATATGTTAATTGTATATACTTTATTAATCGATAATGGGATTTTTCATCATGAGCTAGTAAGCTATATATTATTTCTTGTACCTGTTATTTCCTTGTTGTTATTATGTTTGTTACTTCTATGACAACTGCACTTTGCACTTATTTTTCATATTGTCTGTCTCCTGTGCAGCCATTAGAAGAGAGGTCACCAGGATGAGTTCGACATAATCCTCCCGGAATGTGACCACAGCAGGCCGTTGGGGACGGAGCGAGGGAAAGAGGTGCCAAGTTGGGAAGGAATGTTTCTACGCCATTTCTGTCGCGTCATGGGAAGTTTGCCACGAACTTGCAGACATGTTGTGCCCAACAGTAGCATCAACTAAGCAAATGCTAGGGGAAGTTAAAAAATGAGACAAGAAAAGAGAACGAAGAACAGTAAGACAAAAAAAGACAAGTGAGTTGAGCGAGCAAGTGAATGAATGAATGAATGGTTGAATGAACGGATGGATGGGTGTAAGGATGGAGAGATGGATGAGATGATGTTTGACACTCACACTGTATTTTCTATTTTTCCTGTATTCAAAGATGAAGCCCCATGTGTGGCCTGCTGCCCATAGTCTGTCAAGTCTTACAGAAAAAAAACATACATGTATTAAATCTGGCAAAGCTGATTTTGTTTTTATTGTTTCATTGTTTTATTTGACATAAATAAATATTAATGTTCTTATAATTTTGTTACAAGTATAGATATAGAGAAAGTTGCACACCATCTATGTCAGCCTTTTATATTTTATATTAGGTTCTTTATTCTTTGGTTTTTGATAAGCACATATAGGCCTCTGACCTCAGCAGGGTTTTCTAAAGAGATTTTATTTTTCTTTGCCAACAGATGTATAAGATCACTGGAGATATTTGTTTCTTTCTTTTTTTTTTAAAGTTTGAACTTGAATTGGTTGTGTGAACAGAACTGGTTTCATTTTTGGGCCACTATGACCTTATGATGCATCGGTATGCCCTTTTGATTTTTATGACAATTTTCAGTTAAGTTTGGCTGGAAAGATATGGTGAACGATCAGGCCTTTCAGTATATCCTTTGACTAGATTATTCCTTGTTTTAAATGTTGATAAATGGGTTTAAACATAACTGTTCGACTCTTCTCTGTTTTGTTGTGCTTTTCTGAGATATGCTGAGCATGTCCTTCGTAGAAACAATGCAGAAATTCCCTCCAAATATAATCATAATGACAAAAGAAATGGAGGTTTCAGTGTTTAACTTGTGGATACCATGCCTTGGTCCTTTTGTGTGGTTGCTGGTGAAGTGCCTGATATGGGAACAAGGCTATAGATCAATCCCTGACACGGTAACGATGACTTTTTTACAGTCCACACCTCACTGCTGACAGTCTTCACCGTTAAATGAAAAAGCACCATATTTCAGTTACAAAAGATGTGGCAATGAATTATTTGCATCAAGAACCACGGCACAAGAGCCCAGATAAAGCAATATACAATGGCCTTGAAATCACACTGATTAGATGATTGTAAGCCTATTTAACTTGCGCTATAAGTGAACTGTATCAGTAGGCTACAGCAAGAGAACCTTTCCAGAGAGTGGCCGAGGACTTTGTTTGCAGCAGAAGCCCAGTTGAGAGGGAGACACCACACTAATCTCACTGTGAAATGAAACAAGGAACCTGTTCTCAGCTTTAGTGTTATGATTTAGGAGGTTCCCTAAGACCAGTATGACCGGAATGAGCCCTCCATCATAAACTAGATACAGCACAAACCACTCAGCCTAATATCACTCTGTATTTTGTTTCATTTCACACAAGATAAGACCTTGCTAGAAAGAAAGACATGATTTCTTGTCTATACATTATTTTTTTTATTTAATTTTCCAAACAGTTATTCATCTTTATGTTAAAATCATATTCAAACCGACAGTGCGGCCATTGCAAAACAAGAATTCCATAATTAAATGTGGTAGAGGAACATTATAAATATTTCTTGTCAAACATTACATATAGAAATATTAAAAAGTGACTGGACTATTTTTCACAACTCAGAGCCTTATGTGCACATAATCTTCATGAATAAAACTGAGCAGCATACAGTAAACGGCTTCCCCAAATTTAAACGGCATCTACTACAACTCAATAAGTTACTATGTCCATTTCATCTCTGCAATCTGTGTCCAGTGGCGCAAAAAGTGGGTATGCGCTGTATGCGGCGCATAGGGGCGCCGCACCATGGGGGCGCAAAAGCGATGGTAAAAATAAATAAAAATAAAAATGTTTGGGGTATTTTCTATATGTAGCTGCTGTTGTGCGTTTCTAAATAATTTCTGCATTTCCTTAATGTTATATAACATTTTAGAGGACTAAACAGGCTAGAGTAGGCGCCTTATCTCTTAAGATTCCTTAATAGAATTTTGACATAGAAGAGTAAGCGTGAGCGCCATGACCGCTGAACACACAAGCAGTTAGAACTAGATTGGGGGGGGGGGGGGGGGGCGCCAAAATTGTTGCTGCATACCCCCCTGACACTGGGCAGTTGCACCCCTGTCTGTGTCCACTTAATAGTGGCAGTAAATAAACAAAAGTCACTTGGAATTAGATTTACCTTCAAATATATGAAAGGTCTGTCAAATGTCAACACAACTCTCAGAACTGAATGGATAAGTAATTCAACATGGCAAAATGTTATTTACTGTTTGTTTATTTCCTAGATTCATATGGATTTTAATCAATGAGAAAGTAACGTTTGATCCTCAAACTGAGGTCAGATATTCAGGATAGGGACTCCTTACTCAAAAGAACGGCCTTTAATTTATATATCATCATCCCCTACTACTTCACATTACACATATCCTAAGTAGACCTCTGGTAACACATGGCCAAAATAATACTACCAGAATCCAGAATGGTCTGCACTCATTGATGGAGTTTGGAGATGGACAATCAGACTGTTGAATCCTATGGGATAATTCCGAGACAAACAGGTACAAGACAAACAGGTTTGGGAAGCCCAACAGGAAATTAAAAGGAATTGTCATGGTTTCAGGGTTGGGTGTGTGAGTCTCAAACTGCCTCGAGCTGAAACATTTATTTAACCTCTATTATGTGTGGACAAGCAACACTAAGAAACACAAACACCTTTAACTACGTAGTGCACACATCACTTGACAGGGGCCTTCATTCCTGTTTGACTAGCTTGTATTGACGCTTGATTCTAGCGTAGGGGCCGATGCTGTCGTCGAACACAAAGTCCCACAGCACGCGTGCCCAGGACGTGTGCTGGGGTAGGGGGTCGTAGAACTCCGCTGCAATCTTCTTAACCTGCACAGAAAAGCCCAGTTAAACTCAACTCTTCACTAAAGGACTGTGGCCAAGTAGGGACATCACATCAAGACTCCTTGGTGTGTTTCAACAAGGCAGTCAAACTCAATTTTGGTCATGACTGCGTTCTGTGGAATATATAATGCACCTTTGAGCTCCAGCAGTAAGTAATAAATTAGGATAGGAGCACAGTGTCGTCCTTTGGCGTGGGGAGTAATCCTTTAGGGTGTGGAAAGCCATAAAGCCTCATCCAATATTTCCACGGCAGAAGGATGATAAATTGGTTTTGAAGTTAATGGTTCAAGTTAAGGAAAGGTGACTCCCCTCAGGCATGTGTAGAGTGAAAGGCTGTGTAGAGTGAAAGGCTGCTTGAACGTGGTTAATGTGTCACTCAGCCTGCGGTTTCGATCAATATAAATGATAAAAATGCAATCTCAAAGCCCCTGGCATTACATACCAAACCAAAGAGTACAGAAACGACAAAGGGTTCTCAGCAAAAAAGGGAAACATTCCTGTGAGTTTTGAAATATGAATTGCTATGAGCTAAGGTCAGTGTTAAAGCAAACACAATTTTTCAATAACTCCGCCCTGTTCCACAAAAGCGGTGTTACTCTAGCTGTCTTTAATGAAGGCAACTATTGGCATGGACTGTGAAGATTTCTTGCTTAACACTATGAAGCAACCACATACAGCCGCGGAAAAAATTAAGAGACCACTTCAAAATGATCAGTTTCTCTGGTTTTACTATTTATTGGTATGAGTTAAAGTAAAGTTAACATTTTAGTTTTATTCTATAAATTACTGTCAACATTTCTACCAAATTTCAAATAAAAATATTGTCATTTAGAGCATTTATTTGCAGAAAAATGACAATTGGTCAAAGTAGCAAAATAAATGGAATGTTTTCAGATCTCGAATAATGCAAAGAAAACAAGTTCATATAGATTCTTAAACTACACAATATTAATGCTTTAACTTAGGAAGAGATCAGAAATCAATATCTGGAAAAAACGCGTGCTTTTTTGACCAATTGTCATTTTTCTGCAAAAAATTCTCTAAATGACAGTATTTTCATTTGAAATTCAGTAGAAATGCTGTCAGTAGTTTATAGAATGAAACAAAAGTGTTAACTTTACTCAAACACATACCATTAAATAGTAAAAAAAGAAAAACTGATAATTTTTTTAAAGTGGTCTCTTAATTTTTTCCACGGCTGTATCTTTAAGTAACTTCATCATTAATGAAATCATGTGAACACAGAAATGCTGTTTTAAATCTCTTTTTGAACATATGCAACCCTGTAAATCATACAAAGCACTTAGTTAGCACCTAGCTGTGCACCTAGCACATATCCATTGTTATGGACAAATCAGGTCAGTATACACCTATTTGGTTAGGTGACTGTGCAACCACACGTACTTCAAACAAGGGATGGGGATTCTTATCCACACTTATCCATCAAGGCCTCTGAAGCAAACCTGATAATACATCATCCGTAACAACAGGTTCATAACTCACCTGCTCTGGTGTCATTTCCCACTATGCAAGACATACTTTTGTTATGAGCTACACAAAGACAGTAAAGGGGGTGGCACACTTTCGGCTTGAGGTTGTTCATTAGTGCACAACATTTCTCAAGAAGCACATTAGTTTCTCAGACCTGAAAAAAAAATAAAAAATCAAAGAGCCTGGCCAAACGAAATAAGGCTACTCACCAGTGGTAGTCTACTGCCGGGGATGCTGGGGAAGTCATGGTGCTCCATGTGGTAGCCCACGTTGAAGGTGATAGAGTTGAGGGGCCCGTAGTAGGAGTATGTCTCGTGACCCTTCAGGAACATGTAGTGCTCAGCGATAAAGTGTCCTGAAATGGGGTGCAGGCCCATGCACAAGAGGGAGCCTGCAATCAGGTAAATGATGGGCTTCAGTCCCCAGAGGTAGTAGATTATGACGTCCACCACAAGCTGGACAACACCATTCAGTAACTCCAGCTGGGTCAGTGGCTTGGGGTTGACCACCAGAGGGCGCAGTGCGTAGAATAGAGGCTGGAGGAAGAGCCAGACAACCTTCCGCAGAGGCGTGCTGAAGAACCAGCCCTCCAGGTCCGTAGGGATGTCCACGTCCAGGCCGTCCCCGCCCAGGTAGCGGTGGTGGTCGATGTGGTACTTTTTGAAAGAGGCGGAATAGGGCAGGCCAATGGGGAGGTTGGCAAACATGGCAAACCAACGGTTCAAGCGTGCCTGCTTGTTGCCAAAGGCCACGTTGTGAGAGATGTCGTGGATGGCCAGCGTGAGTGAGTGGTTGATGCAGCCACCAAAGGCATAGGCCCAGAAAAACAGCCATTTCCAGGGGAGGTCATGCACCATGTAACAGGCCAGTAGCTGAGTGAGGACCATCCCTGATACCACCCATTTCAGCTGTGGGTCATGGCCCATTAGGGACTTAATCTGTGGGTATTTAGCTGTGAATCAAACAGAAAATACAAACACATTTAAATTCACATAAAACGAGTTTAATCACGTTCAACCATCAAGAAAACACTTCAAGTACAAACTGTAAATCCTTGTGGCAGCTTTCTGATACTCTCTGTGGTTCACAACAATCAGCAACAGCATAATCTGTTACCCATGATAATATCAGCCGAGGAGTTGTTTAAGCTTTGCCACACACTTATGGGCAAAACTGCTGATCCTTTATCTCACTATGCAAATGTTTATTTTTGGTCCTGGTGACTGGTCTGTCTGTGATTCATATCTCTCTGGTAAGCATCACCATAATAATACATTATTGAAAATTCTGATCTTGCACAATTTAGGCACAAGACAAGTTCTTCGGCTTTAGCAGCCTTCACAGTTCAACAGAAATTGTGGCATTGCAAAACAATATACGGAAATTGAATCACCGCCTAATGCTTTGGCCCTTGGGAGGACAATATTCCTGGCAACAGCCCAGTTCAATTAGGAGAAGTGTTGTTTGGTACCTTGTAATGTATTTTTTAAATCATATTCTCCCAAATTAAAAAGTGGTTCCCAAGAGCATCACCAATATTCACAAAAAAAGTGACCAAGAGTTTTAAAAGCCAACACTGATATTTCGCCTGCTAAACAGACTTTTTTCTCTGGCTACTATTTATTCAAATATGTCCCATCTTCTAATCTTGTGACCATTTGCATGGTGTGACCATGATTTGCATCATCATTCCAGGGAGAGGCTGGATGGGTTTACAGGGAGTTGGAATATTTTGTTAGCACCTCAGCATAAAAATAGGGTTTGGGATTAATGAGTTCCTCGCAGGTTTCACAGAGCTCCCCAACATCTGTTTCAAACCTGAATGGCCTGAAGCCATTGTTTTTTCTTCTGCTTGCTTGCCTGATAATTTTTCCGACCACTTTTTCCATTAATTATTTATAAGTGGTAAGTCCCTGTCTTTTCTCTGATAATAAAGGTCACCTTGGTGAGCATTTGGATTGGTCTGAACTCAAGCACAGGCTATTCATAGCAAAGTAATTTAAGAAACCATTCAATTTCCCCCCTATTGCCTTTTGACTTCACCTTACAGAAGATAAAACACACTATCACATGTCCCTGTGGAATGCCACCATGGCAACGTTGACACCTTACGGTTGATTTCCCCGTTCAACCATAAGGCAACAAGCTAATTTGTTCATTTAGTGTTGTTTATCCGTCTACAATCAAAGAAATGTCCACAGGTTTAATGCACACATGTTTAAATACATGGTTTAATCCACATCGGGTTAATTGTAAGTTCACATGAACCCTTGTGTGTTTGAGTGGTTAATGAATAACCATGCGTCATAAAAGAGGGAAAACCACTGGGATCCCTCATGACTCACCTTCTCTACATCAACACAATGGTGGCATATGACGAACCACCAATTTATCTAAGTGAGGACCAGTCAATTGCTTTCCCATAGACATCTCTTCAGTTGTGTTATGCAAATGTGCAATCACTTTCCATAATATTATGGGATACGCATCTACAAGTGCAGCCTTCTCCTCCTGCGACTCAGTGGTGTCCAAATCTATTCATTTGTACAACTACAATGATGACATAAATCAATAGAGAGAGGAGAAAAGAGATGGGACAGGGTGAGTTAAAACTCTTGGAGACAGCTAGACCCTTGTCAGTGTTACATAGAAAAAACATCATGTCATTCCATTGTTGTTTTAGCTTCCCCCCAAATGCTAAGCCCATATAAAAGTTTGAGCAGAAATGGTTACTGGTCTCCTCTTGAGCAAAATGTTAAGACCAGGATGCCCATAACTGATTGCTTGTCTCTGTGGTGTAGAAATGTTACAACACCATGGTGACAATAAACACAGTCTACAAACTGTCACACCCTGTGTTCTTTCAAGGAAATTATACAACACCTGATCCAATTTGCCTCAGGGGCTACTGTGGTGTTCATTAAAACAAAAGCTATTCATATTTAGGAAGCAACAGGGGTAAAGTAACTCTCAGCAGTGAAATATAAAATATTATTGCGCTTAGACTGATTCTTGGAAGTAGTCAATGAGATCTTACTGTGAATTGGAAATATAAACAGAATACGGCAGGATTACTTCCAATCATTTCTGAGAATTCCCAGCTACTACACAACATAAAATCGAGGTCTTAAAGGCCATAGAAAGGGCACCAATGAAAACAGTGATATCAGACTCAGAGAAATCTCTTTGTACTGTCCTGACTTTTGTCCTTTGGTCAGTGTGGTGTGACGGTCAGGCTATCCTCTGTCTGTGTGCCATTACCCACGTTGTGTGCCCTGTTACCATCAAGCCTATGGCTTTGTCATCCACATCTGATGGTACATATTGCCATATTCCCAGCAGGAGTCATGATAGTCCTTTGTGTGGGATCATCTTACATATTTCAGGTGTGTCCCTAGGTGGCTGTAGTCAAGAATTTGAAACTGGTTTGCTGAAATTGAGACCAACAGACTTTCTGATTATAGACACACTTTTTCTTGAACTTTAGCCTCACCAAGATTGTAGGGCATTCTGGAATTACTGCATACAAATAAACAATAACTACATGGAAACCAACTCAGTCTGGTCATCATAAGTCCGTCCAAAGTTTCCACAACCAAGCCAACTTTAACCATCTTAAAGAACAGCCAGTCAATATCCCATTGCTTCATTAGGATATCGTTAATAAATTGATCATGTAACTAGTATTTTGCAACGTTTTCACAGATTGACAAATAAATGAAAAAGTCTAAATCAAAATTATCGTATAATGAACACCTGCAAAGCAACAATTTGTCTTCCCTGTTGAAAGTTGCATACTGGTCTGACTTAACATAAGTAAGTTTTGCGATCTCACGTAGGGCATGGCTAGGCTACTCACCGGAAAACAGGTGCATTATATACAGGTATGTCTTCACCATGAATTAAATCATCAATTTTCGAACGCGTGATACGTGTTTTCACACCAGACAAAACCATTTCCAGAAGTAGACTACACTGATAGCTATCTATTGAAGTCTTTAACAATCCCTAATTTTGACAAAGACGCACTTTATTCACTTAATTTTGAACAAGGACAAGCTTTAAACAAACAAAAAGGCTATGCTTCAGATTACTGACCAACAAGCATTTTCATGTACGATACAAATTCTTACCTAGAATTTCTTTCCTTCGCAAAGTATGCGGTTGCTCATTATAAACCCATTCAAAGTCCCAGCGCCCACTTGCCTTCCCCATTTCGACACTTGATTGTGGTTTGTGTGAAGGTGACGTTGAAAGTAATCCAGCTCCAACTCCTCTTTAGGATGACACACCCTCGGGTAATGCAGGTGTGACAGAGCCACTCCCAGGGTGAAATGACGTGAGGTCCGGTGAAACAACTCTGAACTAGGCTATAGCCTACTATCAAGAATAAGTTCAACATTGAAGAAACATGTGGTGGTTGATAGGCCAATTTTAATAAGACAATGTAGGCAATACATAATTGGACATTAAAATATATGTTCTATAAGCAGGATATTTAGGAGATTATTTGTAAGCGATGTTGTTTATTAATATATTACATTCAGCGTGTACATGTCCAACGCTTTTCTCTGTTGTAAATTGTCATGCATTCCAAAGCCTGTTGTTTTTGTCCCCAGCAAAATGAAAATTAAATGAAAAGCTTACGCAATATATTATTCAAATCAGCTTTAAGGCTCGGGAATAGCCTCTTTTGGTTAGTTTTTCCTTTTCTCACAAAGGCCAAGCCATTTACCCTGGGATCACTGTTGTTGTAATTTCCTTTCGCAACCTGTAGGCTAAATTTCTTTAGTAAAAAGAAACATGACTCAAAATGTTGCAATTGCATACTTGTTCATTTTATGTGGTCAGTCAGTTCAGAAAAAACATGAACACGACTTGAGGTTAATTCAATAAGAAGGCGCGAAACACGAAAACGTCATCTTTATAACAGTCTGTAATAAAAAAAAAGCTTTATAATGTATTATTTATGTTTTTCTCTGCGAACTCCTTCGTATTATGACCTACTGCGGGTCCAGAATCAGTTGTGCCTACTTTCATCTGTTTTTTAATACAGATTAGTGACGAATGAACTGACCTAAGATTGAGCCTTTTCTCACGCTCGACTGTGTGCGCCCTAAACATTCTCGCGAGAATATGTAAACAGGCCATAGTGTCGACGGGAGTTCGTGTGGGACGGACGGGGAGAGTTGAGTTTGTATTGCCGAAGAACAGGAACGGTAGCCAAGGAATAGGAGAGGGGGAAAGAACAGGCACGTTGGTATAGGTGAGAGCAATTGAATATTTCCAACATGGCATCGGGAGACACATTGTATATTGAGACCGACGGTTCCGAGATGCCTGCAGAAATAGTTGAATTGCACGAAATTGAAGTGGAAACGATAGAGACTACTGTGGTCGGAGAAGACGACGAAGACCAGCCTATGATTGCTTTGCAGCCTCTAGACTCTGATGATCCGAATCATCATGTCCATCACCATCAAGAGGTGATATTAGTTCAGACCCGGGAGGAGGTAGTTGGTGGGGATGACTCAGATCTACGGGCGGACGATGATTACGAGGACCAAATTCTTATACCAGTTCCAGTCCCTGCTGCTGAAGAGGAATATATCGAGCAGACCCTGGTGACTGTTGCAGGGAAAAGCTCTGTGGGCCGGATGAAGAAGGGGGGAGGCGGCAAGAAAGCTGGTAAAAAGAGTTACTTGACTGCAGCTGAAGCAAGCAGTAGAAAATGGGAACAGAAACAGGTTCAAATAAAGACTCTGGAAGGAGAATTTTCCGTTACGATGTGGGCGTCAGGTGAGTTCAAGTGACTGAAACAAGTGTCTTCTATCATTGCATTGTTCTCTGTGCTTTCAAAGAGGGCCGTGTGCGGGCGTTGTCCTTTTGAACGACATACTGTTTGTAAGATATGCCAACACTGGGGTAATTATTAGGGCCGCAATTGTTCTCTGAATGCAGTCCGGATTGAAATGTTTTTGTTTTGAAGGGAAGCCATGTTTTTAAGCGTTGATGGGCGCCGCCATATTCCCCCAGACCAGTATGGCGGCCCGAAAAAATGGCGTTGATTCAGCCGGGGAAGATGGCGGCCAGAGCGGGAGGCAGTAGACCACTGCTGGCTAGGGGGGTAGGCCGCAATGGCGCAGTTTGTCATAGCAGCGAGATTCATTGCTGAACCACTCATGTAACAAGGGGAGGGACGTCGTATACCAGAGCAGATTAGCTACTCTTACATTTGAGAACACAGTGGAATCTGTTAAGGACTAAAGTGGGGATCAACGTTTCGTCCACCCATTTAACATTTCAAGTAGAATATTTGTTCTCAGCTAAATTTGTTAAAATCCGTTCGGGACCCATGTTAAAATGTCACATACATGTCAGCGTTCCTCCGCTATCTAGCCAACAAGCTAGGGCTCGCTTCAAGACATACTTTAGCGTGTTATCTAAGCTTGTAGGCTTGGTGTAATGACAAATAAAATTAACAGGATCAAAATGTGACGGTCCTTGTATTTTGTTGAAGTTGCTAACGCACCTATTTTTTTCGGACAAGCTAATACATATGATAGCGACCTAGCTAGCCAACAGTACTCGCAAACCAAATTCAGGGGGCGTAGTTAAAATTAGCAAGTACTTCTGTTTTCTATGGGTAAACCGAATTATTGTTTCGTTTAACGAGTTGGAATTTGGAATAAACCTCGCAGCCTTGTGTAGATAATCATGTTATTTAGCGTTAGCATGAACTTGAACTCGGGGGAATCAGACTAACGTTAACGGCTAGGTGTGCTTGTTAACAGCAGAATGTAAATAGGTAGGTGGAGCTTGACCTGAGTTGCAATTTACTCAGAAACTGCAACCAGAGCTGCAACACTCGTAGAGTACTTATGTGGAATACCCCTAACGGTATCGTAACCTTTTTAAAACTGTAAAACTAGTGTAAGGAGTAGGCGTAATGACAGTGGCTCATACGATTAGTTGACTTCGTGAAGCACCAACAACAAACTTGACCTGTTGTACGTGGTTGCCAGCTGGTACACTGCTCCATTTAATTATTTTCACGTATGCCCAAGACGATGTGTAACGCAACGCATTTCCTTTCTGACAGTATAGGGAATAGACAGTTTAACTGAAAACCCTTTTTTGAAACCCAATAGTTCATATCTTGTAGGCTTTTTTTGTTGTTCGTTACACAAGAACATTACCTGTGATCCCATATTACTTAAAAAATGACTTAATTACACAACAATTACTGCTTTATAACATGCTGACGAGTTCCCCTCCTTGCCCCATGATCTGAAAATGGAATTGATTTAAGAACAAGCTGTAGGCATAGTTCTGAGAGACAGAGTGAACACACCATTTTTACATCACCATTGACCTCAGTCTTTGTTAATTTTGGGCAATAGGTTATAGGCAAATAAATGGTTGCCTTTATGCTGTCTAAAGGACAGCATGTTTACTTTGAATGTCATGGGCATTGAATTTCCCAGCATGAAAGGACGTGGCATATTCTTAACAAGGGATAAAAAGGAAAACTGCAATGGTTATTGATGTTACAACACTGTTGATTTATTTGCAGCATTTGTTTTTGATCTGTGTCCTCTAACTGTCACAGGGTTACACTGCAGCAGACATTGTCTGTTTAAGTGTAAACAGTTGGGATTGACAGGAAGTTCTTTAGTTGGCCTGTAAAGAGAGACTGCAGTTTTTTTTTATATCCAGATAACCAAATGTTTCACTGTGTGTCAAAAGGATGAATGTTTGTTTTTTGATTACAATACCCAGATGGTTGATTGACAAGATCACATGAACATTAACACTTTTACTCTCTAGCACTATTGTACAGTTTGACATAAATGAATCTATATTTTGACGTAATCTGTGAATATAATATAATATATTTTCAAAGTCTTAATTTAATAAATATATCTATTATTTTGATTTAACTTATCAGTTGACAGATTCATTTCAGGCATGCTCTGTGCTTGGATTGATTCTGTACAGCACTCTGTCCTTGTCACCGTGATTGACCTTTTTCAGTGCAGTGATTGTATTAATCAGGGATGCTGACTGTTAATTGTTCAAAGCACACATCTGAACATTGAAGCACACATTGAAAGGCCTTGTGTTCTCTTGAAGTTCCCCCAGACCAGAACAATTTCCCACAATAAATACTTATCCCCTAGATTAAAATGCGCGACTAAACTTCAAAACACTGGCTGTGTTTGTCCGTGTTTAACCAGGCTTTTGTGTCTCCCCAACCCCCTTTGATCACAGATGACAAGAAAGACATTGACAATGAGACTGTGATTGAGGAGCAGATCATTGGGGAGAACTCCCCACCAGACTACTCTGAATACATGACGGGGAAGAAGCTACCTCCTGGGGGAATCCCTGGGATCGACCTGTCAGATCCCAAACAGCTGGCAGAGTTCGCTAGGTAAGCATCACACAAGCATCAGCCGCAGCAGAGCAGGTTTTGGTTTAATGTCAGCTTTTTTGGTCACCATGAAGGCTTCAGTTTGTTTTTTGTAAACATCTGTGCAAGGTTTGCTGTGTTTCCAATTCACTGGACAGATCACTGTTAGAATGTATTTCTATCCACCACCTCAATTTCTAATCCGGCTTTCTAGTAGCTGCAGGTTCCCTGATCTACTGACAGGATTAGAATGACCTCTCAAACTAAAGAAAATTATTATTAAAAAGGTCAATACCATTGAATGAAATGTGTGTTTTCATTTGTATTTTGGCACAGGATGAAGCCACGGAAAATTAAGGAAGACGACGCGCCCAGGACAATAGCATGTCCACACAAAGTGAGTGTCTTACCGAGTACATGTAAAATGTCACCCAAAGTACTCAGTGAAAAGGATGCTATCAGGAGATCAACACTGGCCCATTAGTATTCAGACAAACTTCTCCTGTCCAATAGTATTCCTTTAGGCCAGTGGTTTCCAAAGTGTGGGGCGGGCCCTCAAGGGGGGACATGAAGTTATGGAGCGTTCCATTTACTTCGGATGTTGGAACTTTGAGACGTCACACCTGAGTTGACTGCGTTCCAGTAACAAGTCCGAAAACTAATGCAATTTTCGTTGTTAGCAGATGTTGGCATTACGCAGCATTTTGCGCGTACAAACACTCTAGCAACAAGTCCACAGATAGAAGTCGGACAGCACCAAGATTTATTGAGACACAATAAGACAGATGTGCCAATAAAGTTGATGCGCGACTTTCTGAGTTGGAATTCCGACTTCAGGGGGTGATCCTGTTAAAACTTCCAACTTGGAAAATCCAACTTCCGAGTACAATTTTTTTCTTGTTGTAAAAGGGTGACCTGCCATGAAACATTTGGGAACCACTGCTTTAGGCATTTTTCAACTGACAGAATAAAGTTGACTGATTATTTTGACTTTTAGCAGCACACTGAACAAAGTTTGCACACTGATTCACTCTGATGCACTCTGATGCATTGAGATAAGGGTGACTTTAGTTAGGTAATTAACTTCAACGTTGACTTTTACCATTGTGTGTTGAAAATGCGTTTGCCATTATGTGTTGTGCCATCCTGGCAAAACATGCATAACCATAAGCCTAAACAATTCTCTTGGCATTTAAATAAAAATAAAACTCTTCTCTGTATTCCATTCTACACCTGCATAGACAGTTTTGTTATTCCACAATTATATTATTGCCATACTATTCGTCTGCCACCAGGTGGCACTTTTGAGTAAACTTTTTCCATGATCTTTGGACAGTGTTGGTGCTGATTTCAAGTGACCCACCTTGCTTCTTCTTCCCAGGGCTGTACCAAAATGTTCAGGGATAACTCGGCCATGCGAAAGCACTTACACACCCACGGGCCCCGAGTGCATGTGTGTGCGGAGTGTGGCAAAGCCTTTGTGGAGAGCTCCAAACTGAAGCGGCACCAGCTCGTTCATACTGGGGAGAAGCCTTTCCAGGTGAGTCCCTTACGTGTACAACTCATCCAGAGTCCCACACAAAAGGAAACAGGTCTACCTATGCAGGTCCGTGCATAACTCATACCAAGCCCCAGGGGGATAAATGCTTTGGAATCAATGGTCGTGGTTATTTAGATTATAGTTGACAATTTCTATCAACACAGCAATATTTGTACTTAACATGTGTTATTTTAAGATGAATATACTCTCTGTTCTTGTACTTTGCGATGAATACATATTAAGTTGACCTGTATGTAACTAAATATGCTCTTTTCAGTGTGTGTAAGCCTATAGATTGCTAATGACTGTTCCTTCTACTCACCCTCTTGCACCCCCCACCCCACTCCCCCTCTTCAGTGCACATTTGAAGGCTGTGGAAAACGGTTCTCTCTTGACTTTAACCTCCGCACACACGTGCGTATCCACACTGGAGACCGGCCCTATGTTTGCCCCTTCGACGGCTGCAACAAGAAGTTTGCCCAGTCCACTAACCTGAAGTCACACATCTTAACACACGCAAAAGCCAAAAACAACCAGTGAGCCCAGTGTGTGTGTGTGTGTCAGAAAACAGACCCTTTGTATATGGTTTCTAAAAAAAAAAAAAAAAACCTACGTGAGAACACCATGACAGACTTTTTGATAAGCACGGAGGTGAAAATACTAATCACTGCAGATGACTTACCCAGCCCCTCGCCTCTTCCAGAGAAAAGTGAAGAAAGAGGAAAGTGTCACTTTTCCCCCCCCCTTTTTAACGAACTACCTGGTTTTGAAAGTTTCTTCTTGTGAAGATGTGAAACTCCGGGACCTGCGTCTACAGTGAGAGCTCTTGCCACTGCAGCACCCAAAGAGAAGTCCACGCTCGTGTGAAGTTTATTCTTTTGTGCAAACTATCTGAGAGGGAAAAAATGAACTGCTTTTTTAAAAATCAAAACTATTTGTTTTAAAGTGTGCATATTGTACACTTATTTTTGACCTTAAATGTAGTCATGTTATGTGCGTGCGTGTGAGTGTGTGTGTGTGTGTGTGTGTGCGTGATCCCCAGAGATTTAGGATTTTTAGAAGAATTTGCAGTTCTTGCGGTTCTGTTTTTTTCCTGTAAAAGGAAAATTATTATTGTTATTATTATTGTTGTTATCATATATATAATTTGTGGGGGGTGTCCTTTCAGGTTTCCTTTTGTAAAATTGCAGCGCACAGTTGATTTCTGAATCATGTAGATAATAGAAATGTGAAATAGTGTTAAACCTATCAAAACCATTTTATCTGTTTTAAGTTATCCTGATGTTAACAGCAGATGCAAAAAAAGTTGTGTCCATCACTGAAAATCCTTTTTTTTTTTTTTTTCTTTACTAGGAACCCACCTGAAAACATTCTGGGGTGTCTGTTTTTGCATAGTCAGAATGTATTGTACAACTTGATTAACCCTTGTTGATATAAACATCCCCCTGTACAATGGTGACCAGTAATAATAAAACAATGGTCCCTAACTTGAGTTACTCAGTTATGTTTGTTGGGTAGAGTAAAGATGGTTGTATTAAGAGACTTGCTTGAGAAATGTGCTTGGCAGAAAGGAAGGTGAAACAAATCAAATCGAGCAGCCCGATAAATCTATTCATACACTTGCAACAAGCATGTCTACATCTGTGGATTCATTTGGTGGATATTAAAGGGGTGGCGTGAGTAGCAGTCATTCAAACGATCAGCCTTGCAACATATTGAGGGTGATGGTTCTCTAAACTAAAGGTTGTTTTAGGGTTAAGTTGGAGGTTGGCAGCAGGGATGCTCAGTAGTAAAGTCACAGGTAAGTAGGCTGGGACTGTGTGTTTGTGTTCAGAGGGAAACTAAAAATGATACTTGGGTGGGAAGAAGCAATGGGAAGCAGAGGTTTTAAAGGTTTAGATGGACAGGCTGCAGTCGCATGTCCTGATGGTCTAGAGAGTGAGCAAACAAACAGGGTAGATGGAATTAGATATTCTACTAGGCTAGGTCAAAATAGTGGAGAACAGTGTTTGCAGGCACCAGCTTTAGGTCAAATTAAGGAGTGCTTGCATGGTATCACGTTGGTTTAAGACCGGGGCAATCTAGGCCTATTGCATCATTGGAAATAACAATAATAAACAGGTAAATTCATTCATTTCAGTCCAACACAAACACAATGAAGACAAAACACAATTACACGTGTCAAGATAAAATCATTGTCTTTCATTATAATGCAGCAGAAAAATCTGACAACACTTGAGATATCACATCCCTTCAAAGACCAAGAACATCGGTTGCTGGTGATTGAACAGTATTTCATGAACACAGTACAATGCATTTGAACCTGCTCCCTTGAGATGATATTCTGGTCATTTGACCTTAAATAAAAAAATGTCAAAAGAATGATCGTGATGAATTTGATTGCACACATTGAACACAACTTTGGGGTAGGAGACATCAGTAGTCTTATCAGTTTCAAACAAAAAGAAAACTTCAAACCTGTGTGAAGGTGCATGCATCTGCTAGTCCTTCGCAAAACCTCAAAACCTGGATGAAATTCGTATTACTGGATACTTATAAGTGCAATTTAATTCATAGAATTTATCATTTTGGAACCTGAGATAATGTTCTGAATAGATTGCTTTGATATCTAGTTTATGCAGTATGTTGCTATTGCTGTAGCTGTGTATCCACAGAGCTGGTAAAACCACTGATTAAATTTGAGTCAGTGCTTTTCATTCAGAGGGGAACTGGAGATGGTGTATCAGGCAGCAAGTCAGCCTTCCTCCATCAGTGGACTGGTCCAACGATGAAGCAGTTGGCAGAGGGCACAGTGGGGGGTTAGATGGAGCTCTGGGTGTGTGGGGAGGGGGGTAGGTGGGTTCAGTTAATCCAGCAGTAAAGCCAGCAGGGCAGGGTAGTTGGGGGTTCCCCACCCTGTGACGGGGTCCCACGACGGAGCAGCACAGAAGCCCTGCCCACTCACCTGCTCGTCCCAGCAGCTCATGTGGCATCCCTCAGTCACCTAAACGAAGAAAACCAGTCATTAATCAGGAAGTATGACCCATTTCTCAAAGATGAGAAAGTCTGACATAATAACAACATGATGTATAGTTTGAGATAAAAACCAAACATATTCAGGTTCACCTCTGTTATTGTTTAGGTATACATTTGAAACCATAAAAAAAAAATGTAGTGCCGACCATATTCTGTGTTATTTCTAGACAAAGACTGTATGGTCATGGATATGAACCTGGGACACATTTGACCAACATTGTTGATTCATATAATAAAAACAGTTAAACAAACAAATCAAATTAATGAGCAATATGAGGCTTTGTACCAAGAAGACCTATCTCATATTATGCCAAGTCCCACTGCTGTGCTTCTAATTGCAGTTGACTTGATAATCTAAGTGCAGCTAGCCTGAGCCACTCACATCAAAAAGGCCGCTTCCCTGCAGCTTGTACAAGCGTGGGTTGAGGAAGCCGAGAGGGGGAAGGCCTTTCAAGAAGCGCTGATCATTAATAAGTGACAGCATTCCCCCAACAACTGGCGTAGAGGCCTAGGGGCAGGAGGGATAACAAGATGTTAAGAGAGAGCAAAAGAGAGAAAGAGAGAGAAGAGGAGAGGCACCGAGACAGATACAGACAAGATATATATAGCTCTTCATTACCGAAGTTCCAGACACCCATGGAATGGGCACCCGGTTGGAGACGATCCAGTAGTTGTCTGAGAGAGCAGCAATGTCAGGATAGGCTCGTCCACTGGTGTTAAAGTACGTCTTAGGAGGAAGAGTCTTCATGGTTTTCAAATAGGAGCTTACAGCACTGGCCTACAAACAAAAAAAACCAAGGTGTAAGATTTATTATATTATATTTATTTTTATATAAATCCAAAAATCGTATTTAGAACATTTTGGATTCTTTAAAACCAAAAAGTCGTCATCACACGAATCATAAACACTGCCAACGAACTGAAGACTCACCTGGTATTCTGGCATGTCAAACACATTACTGAAGCCACCCCCACTGATGTAGTCTGTGATCTCATGGGTGACCTTGAAGGGGTTCTTGAATGAGGTTCCTCCCACAGTGGTCACATAGGGACTGAGAAGTTAACGGTGGAGGAGGGTGAGGCGTTAAACAATAGTCATGACTCGGTATGGTGTGAATGTTTGAACGGTCAATGTTTTTCATGCTTCAAGGTGAGATTTCTGTATGGCCCTTAACATTGGCATTTGTGAAACTGAACAAAGTTGTACAACACATTATGTTACACATTTAAGCTATCTGTAGCAATGAAGTAAGTCTAAAATTGGTGCTCACCTTGAGGCAGGAAAACTAGGCCTGAAAGAATTCTCAGCCTTGGTCAGATGCCTGCATCCAGCTCCACTGTCACCTGAACAATATAAACAAAGCAACGATGGATCCCACACTGAAACCACAAGCGGTTAGTCTCATTCTAAATTGACGGAATATCAATTAGTCATTTCATGAGTTTTTATTTTAATTTTTTTCAAACATTAAAAAGGTTTATTGAAATGGAACTCAGAATTCACCTGATGCAAAAAGCATAGATATGCCCCGAAGTCCAGCCTTCATGAACTCATTGTTGATGCGCTGCATGTAGGCAGTGGACAGGCTGTCCTCGTCGTCTCCGTAGCTGATGGTATGGACCCAGGGAATCGAGGTCAGGTTGCTGAGGAGCACCATCCACTGGAGGAAGGGCTCCTGGGACTCATGCCGCCCTGAAAGGGGGAGGAAAACGTTTTACCAAAAATAAAAAAGGTGGACATAGGAAGTATTGATCGAAAAATTTAATCTGAGTAATGAAAGGTATATTGACTTTTGTTAAATTGAGTGGCCTGTTTTTTTTGTTAAACCGGTTTGTTTTTAATAAAAAAAAAAAAAAAAAGAGAAAATCCCCTTCTGTTCAATTTAGAAGTAATGCATTACCAATCCAGTTATCTTTAAAATGTGACTACAGTGAGGTCTTTGAAGGTTGTTCAAAGGTCATATTGAATTATCCCAATTCTCCAGACAAGAGAACATTGTTCTCTCCCACAGAACGAAGAACACTAATACACTATGCATTAAAGTGATCGGTTTCCCCAACTACCATCAGCTTTAGCTACTGCATACCTGGATTGGTGAAGAGCCACGTGGAGATATTGGCCCCTGTGCTCATGATGTACTCAATGTCCAAACTGGCCTCCAGACCAGCCTTGCCAACCCCCTGCGTCCCCACAACACGGTCCACTGCGGAGTGGTGTTTAAACCCTGCCCCAAACATGCTCATGAACTCTGCCAGGTCCGCAGGGTGGTAGAACTGCTCCAGAAACTATAAGAGTTAGAAAAGAAAAAAAAAACATTTATCAGAACGTTTGCTTCAACTTCCATAGTTTGCACTTAAGACATATCTAACATATTAAGGAAATGTGTAGACCCTTTGTGGTTCTCTTTTTAGCTATGTTCAAGTCAGAGGTCTTGCCACTTCAATAAATCAACAAGACACACATTCAGTAAATCAACCAAAAGGCATGCTTCAACTTTATCTGAAAGCCTGAGGAAAGTATGTCCAGGGAAAAAAAAAAATTCTATAATGTTCACAGATACAACCACAACATGTGCTGGACAATCAACATAAATGAAAGCTTGCATAAGTATCAAACATGAGATTTCAATGTAAATACCAATGCATTCAGCAGCTAAACTAGCATTTCTAGTAGCTCTCTGTAGCACTTTACTTTACATAGTAAAGTACTTTACAAGTAGACAGAATCACAGTAATAGGTGGGTAGTAGCATCTGAATCGATGGTATCAACTTATAAAAAACAAGAAATGACTTACAAAATCTGTAATGATTAAAAAATAAATGTCTGACCACATAGTGCCTGGCTTCATACCTGTGCACAAGCCTGACTGTTATTGGCTGCAGAGCCCACATCGGAGGCGCTCATGTTGTAGCGAGCTCTAATGACAGCGGGGGTCACTCCGAGGTGGTACGTCCCCGCTACTCCCCCCTTCTTACTCCAGGATGTACCCACCTCCTGCTTTTTGGGTGGGAAGCGGTGAAGCCCGCCCACTGGAGGAGGAAAGGTTTAGTTAAGCGCTTGGGAACAGACAGTGAAAGTGCTGCTATCCACTTCTCATGGCTGATTGCACAGTGTAGAAAAGGTAGTCTTTGTTTGAAACTCACAGTTCTTCTATGTTTTATATAACATGTTGAAATAAAGGCGTTATAATGCCAACACTATGCTCTATGCAATAGAAAATGAAGAGGCAATCTTTAAACCAAACAAAAGGTCCATCATCTGTCCATCATAACATGACAAAATGAATCAAGCTAAAATGAATCAAGCTAAAATGCAGATGTGTTTTAAAACAGTTTAGGGACCCACCAAAGTCCAGGTGCTCGGACACATCCTCATGGACAGAGTACTGGAACTCTGATCTCAACAGGAATTGGTCCTCTCTGCTGTAACGATGGAACCTGCTGCCCGGAAGTAAAGTCTCTGCAACTCTGTAATGAGAAGGATATTTTTCAGAATGAGGTAAACATTAAAAAAAAAGGGTTAATGTGAATAGTGCCCCAATGCACTGTGTTTCACCAGCTGGATGTATTACTTCCCTCTTTCATTCTCTGTAATGGGTGTGGTTCATATGATTTTTAACTGTGCTGAAGACATTGAGTTATACATTCGTGTACTCAGGAATTAAAGCCAAATCTGTTACTCTTCATATACATGTCCCCCTCTCACATTTAAATTCCATGTATGCATGAGGTAAAAACAACATGGGATAGATAACAGTTTTTCATCCACACTCAAGTCTTCCATAACAATAAAGTAACAGGTGTTTTGTATTCCCACCTGACTGCATCTAATGGGATGCTACTAGCACCAAAAAAAAGAAAACATGTGAGGTAACCTGCAATTATCTATGAATTTATGCACTTGGGGGCCAAGCAGATGCACACCTAGGATTTCTACCTTTACTTATTTTAATGTTACAAGTTTAATTTACAAAAAGATGTAACTTCAGCTAGATAACAAGCTATTGTTTCATGCAAATGGAAGCGTTTAAGGTTATTTAAAAGTTTCATAGTAAGAAAAGTTTAGTTTAGTATCAGCTAACCAATAAAGGGCACCTAGACACTTAACAATCCTGAGAGACGAAAATGAGATATCAGTGGGGCAAGGGCTCTGATATGAATGTAGTGATTGAAGGGGGTGAAGTCCCCCCTCCCGCTTGTACATTTCTCGAACATGTTAATCCGATGGTTACAATTACCACTGGAGCATAATTGTTAATGCCACTAGGTCACCAGGGGATAGATAAACAATTTGACTTTAGCATTTAGTGTCCATTCTCACACAACTCCATAACAGTTACATTTAGTGCATTGATGCTGACTTGTCAGGTGCTATAAAAGCAATCTTATCAATACATAACATTGTCAAATATATTAAAATAGTTTGCAGCAACAGCAGTTTTTCCATGAAGACAAAAGATTAATACAACTTCTTAAAACACTCTAGCTTCTGCAAAAAGAGGTGGAAGTGAAATCTCTGGAAGGAAGGGCTCTAAAACTGGTATGTAGCCCAAACAAAAACATGGTGTGGAGCCCACTCATGGAAATATCATGAACTCCCTTACTCAACAGTCATGGCACACTGTAGAAAGTCCTGGGTGATAACCGTCCGACAGTCCCGCACCCCGTGCCTCAGCAGCCAACTGCTGACCACCTTCTGAGTGAGCCTGTCTGGCTGGACCAGCTGAGCCACGTCTGCCAAGTCCAAGAACTTCCCTGCGGAGAAAGAGAGGAAGCATGAAAACAAAAATCAAGAACCATGACAAATCACATGAGATGATAAGGAACTAGAAAAAGTGTGTGACTGTGCAAGTCAGGCGAAGACAGGGAGTTTATGTGTGTGTGCGAGGGCAGGGGGATGGGTAGTTAGAGGATCACAGACACAGTGAGCAACAGAAACAGGACAAAGACAGAGAACAGGAAGTGAGAGAGAGAGAGAGAGAGAGAGAAAGCTTTAGGGGAAGTAATACCATATACTGCAGAGTCAGGGTCCGATAACCTGCCCAGCAGAACTTTCATCTGATCCACATTCTGCTGCCGCAGGGCAAACGTCAGCTCCACCTCTTCGGCAGGGTCTGCTCTGCCAACAAGAATCCACTCCTCAGGGACACTATGGAAAGCAATGAGAGAGTGAGAGTGAACGAGCGCAAGAGCAAGAGAGAGAGAGAAGCAGCGCTAAGATCAAATATATGAAATATGCAGTATGGGTATGGAACCGGTTTAGTAGCTGTAGTTGATGCTAGTTTTTTCTAATACAAACTGGTTTCATAGGGCAGCCCTGCTTTTTTGCTGTGAGAACACAACAGTTCTGGATTTGATCCTATTGGAGGCTATGGGCCATACTGGTCTCGACACAATTTGTTGTGCTAGTTACATTCCTGAGCTTTTCTTATTCAGCTTGACCAGCAAGGCAGTTCTGGTCTGAGCTGGCCTCCCAGGACAAATAAGCACAGAGCATGAGTTCAAAGTATCAATACCTGAAGGGTATTATTAGACCATTACCTCCAAATTTGATTTGGGGTTAATGTTATATTCTGGTGGAGTCAAGGCAAAAATGTATTTAAAAACAATCATATAGGAATCAGTATTGCATAGACTAAAAACACTATCCATACAGTAGGTAGTCTTTGCACCTGTAACACGTTTTAAGTTGTAGGATCAACTTACGATGTATCTTGGTCAGCCTCCAGGGGCCTTCCCAAAACAATGGATACACATGCCAGTCCGTAGGTGATTGACCTAAAAGCAGACAACAGCAGCTATTGTTTACAAGTACTTTCCGGAATTGATCCGATCACATGAAAGAAACTAGCCGTTTTCCTCCTTCATGTTGCTGTAACCTTCAAACCATCAAACAACCGATAAAGGAGTCGAGAAATAAATCAGCAAAAGTCGAGACATGAACAAGCTTTTTTCCTATTTGTTTGCAACTTCCCGAAGACAACAATAAAGAAGGCAGAGATTCACCGCATTAGTTCTAATGTAGTCCACGAAAAGGCAAACAAACAATAATACATTGCACAGACATTATCATGTTTACTTCAAAAAATACTCACAACAGCCACATTGTTATGGTACTAACGTTGACCGGAGTGCAATGTCAGGATATACAACATGAGGTTAATTTTGACGATCGTTATAAGGTCATGTGATTAGTCATGTGACGAGTCAGCTGAGGGCTTTTGGTCAAGTTGGGAGTCTGCAATGGGCGACACGTTATTTTCTGTCACTGACGGAAGGATGCCTTTTTTCGCAATAAACGCTCAAGTGAAGGTTATATTATTATGCCCCATGGGTTAAAACGGTCTTAGATAATTGCTGCATCAAACGCACATCGCAATAATAACACATTAAATAGGCCCACATTTGCAAACATCACCCTAACATCAATTACAGGAACACAACTCTCATTTTCACGCTCAAGCAGTTGGAAGAACCTGCAGTGATCTTGGAGCTGACAGCGCCTCTGCTGTTCTGTCTTTTCCTTGGAGGGGGCCAATGAAAATTCATGTTTATACTCTGTACCTCGCTATTTTCCAGAGTTCATTACATGGGATGGGTCAGTTAAAATCCTGTTGGCCTGTCGAATAGTGGACTGCTAAAAAATGTCTTTGGGTGGGTGATCTTTCCCACAATCTTCCGCTCCGTTCCCTAACCAATGTAAATATTTGAGCTTTAAACTTGACCGTTACAGTGCAAACCCATGACAGCGATGCGACCAAGTTCCATCGCTTTGAGTGGGCGTGGTGTAGCGTATGGAAATAGCATAACTGGGCAAATGTGTAATGCAAATATGCTTCTGGATGTCAAACGGCCATCACACTTTTAACGTCATCTTGTATATTTTTTCTTAAAGATTTTATATTTCATGGTAAAGGAAACAATGGCACTTTATTAACAATAAAATCAAGATGCTTAAAAGATTGATCATTTGTTGCAGAGAAGTCAATAATAAACACAAAATGTAAAAAAAAAAAAAAAAAGAGAGAGAAAAATTCATAACCATATATACATCTATACTATGTTTAAAAAGTATCTATAATCTGGTGTTTCAGGCATCGGAAAAATAGTAGTCCTCATCACTTTCTTCATTGGGTACAGATGGAGCCTCTTTCTGAGAGAACATTTGCCACACAACAAAGGAATCATCTTCCGCTGAAAAAGTAAAAACAACAACATGTAAATACTTCCATGAGCACAGACACAGACACAGACATATATTTTTTGTGAAAAATGAGTTTTCTTCAACATACCAACACGCTTCTTCTCTGTCTGTTTCGCAGGAGAAGGGATGTAGTTCTTCTCGTCTGACTATATACAAAAATGAGAGATTGAGATTAATTTTCACTTACGCCCAGCAGCAATGTGGCTACCAATGTATTTAAAATGCGACTGTTTTTTTTGTTTATTTGTGGTAAACAATACAATGATACGAGCATGAGATGTTCACAGACCTCTCGATTTGCTATAAAATGAAATAAAATTTGCTATAAAATGTAGCATACCAAACAAGATTTATCATACCATCTAATATCAATGCCTGACATCCAAATATGCAAGGTCTTACATACATACATGATGACAGAATAGCACATACTGTTTCATGAGCGCATGGTCTTTAAGATTTTAAGGATAAAAAACAGTAGTCTGAATGCTGTCAAAACATATTTAATCGTCATTCACAGGTTATGTTGTCTTATACAATAATAGTGTGTTGGGTCCATATGTTTCATGAACCACACACTTAAGCCTCCAACCAGCCTACCTTTGTAGAAGCCTTGGTGCCTCTCCCCCGTCCTGTTTTCATTTCGTTTTGGAAGTGGAAGACATACTTGTCATTGTTGTTCCTTGTAGGGTAGAGGAGAAAAAAAAAAAACCAACCAGACATGGTGACACGTCATTTGACCAAAAGGTTATGTGATATAATGATGTGATAATAATGATAATACAGTATTTTTACTGCTACAGTTCGTGCTTTAAAATTATCTTTGTGATATGTGGTATAAGAAGCCATTACATATTCTTGTACAAATAGGCCTTGGTATGACATCGAAAAGGTGCATCGATGTACCTGTTGATGGAGGGGAACATGCCAGGACTGATGTGCAGACACTTTGGGGTCTTCACCCCCGCAAACATGCTCGAGCTCGAGCTAGGAGTCTGAGGGTTCGCCAGCTGACCCATGCGATCCCCATCTCCACAATCCGAAAACGTGGGCAACTTAATTTCCAACAAGATAAAAAAAATGTTTTATCAGAATAAGACACTAGTGCACCAAGACATCATCAGGCAATCAGCAATGCCTGATATCTCTCCAACAATGTCTGAAATCTCTCCAATGGTAATAGTCTTGTGCTACTACATCATTATTTTGATGTAAGCTGCATTACTTTCCCCTAGGGGACATTAAAAGAACTGCTCTGCCTCATTAAAAGGTGCAATGGCAGTTATCATTGTCCAAACCCAAAAATGCTTTGGAACTAACAACAATATGAATCAGAAGTCTTTTTTTTTTTTTTTTTAAGTGAGTGTCTCTCACATGCACGGTTTATAGTTTCCTTGCTGTGAAATATATGAAACCAATATCCTAAATCCTGAAGCAAACAATCAAGACGCATAAAATTAGATTCAAGTGGATTAATACCTTCTTGACTCTCTTTTGCATAGGCGAGCTTGTGAAAACGTCATCAAGGTCATCCTTGGGTAGGTGGTCCAAGACATTGCGAATCTCCTTTTTCCTCCTCAGCGTGCCAGCTTTGGCCGTGATCTTGGGCGCGGAATCTTTAACTGCACAAAACAAGCCGTTTTCTGGTACAATACATCTGAGGTGTTTCAGTATTTAGAAAGGAAGAATCTGTGCAGCACGAAAACCATGTAAATTATGTAATTTTTCACATGTATGCACTGCTGGTACCTGATGCCTTTTACAATGTGGAGGCAACCAGAGAGAGCAGACTTCTACCTAATAACCCTGCAGTGGCGCAAACCATCAACACATAAAACCTGGACTTCATTTGAAAATGAAAATCAACTAGGCTAAAACAAAAATGCGCGCACAAATCTTCAGTCGTACAGGAAGAGCTCTCAGTGCAATTTGTTCTAGTTTAGCTGGAAACGTTATCCTGATGCCAGTCATACCTGCTCCCTCGTTGGTCTGAGGCTTCTTCTGTCTGGTCCTGGATCGGGTGAGGGCATTCTGTTGCTTGGCAGAGTACTGCTCTTGGCAATCCTCTGGAGAACGAGTTCCTACCTCCAAGGCAACATTTACCCAGAACGTAGGAGTGTACTTGGGAAAATAATTGACGGCCCTAAAGAGAAAGAGGTATCAATATCAAACAAGGAGTGTAAACAAAAACTGGTCTTTGCCGTGGTCGTACAGCTTGGCAGAAAAATGTCGTAATCTTATAAAGCCTACATTGCAATGTTTCAGGTCATTTCTACCAACTACCCATGTCATTTTTCATTTCTGCTTTTTCTTCAGTGCATTATCTGTGCAAATCGTGCTTACCTCTGCTAATTTACACTTTGCAAAGCTCCTCAGGGGTTGACTATTTGAAAGCTCAAAGATCATTTCAATTTGGATTATGGGGACATGATGATTTCTAAGCTGTCACGCTGAAATCAAACTTTCCTCATGAAATGGTTAATCATATATGTAACTTACTCGTGAAGTTTTTGCAGCTCTTGATCTGTCCAGTTGCCGTTGTAATCTTCTTCTCTAGTCTCTTTTCCAGTTCCCTTCTTGCCTCTAGGCTTCCTCTTCAGCAAGGTGCTGTCCCTATCAGACATGAAGTCCTCACTAGAGACATCTGCAGCGTTGTCATCCACGTACAGGACCTTTTTGCGACCTCTTCTCTTTGGTCTCGACTTCGGCGGCCCCATCACTTGCTGTTCACTTTCAGAGGGCGACTGAGAGGCCAAAGGAGTGGGAGGTTCAGGAATCCTCTTGGATCTGATGCGGAAACTTCGGCGCCGACTCTGGTCCGTGTCTGACCAGGGGGGTGCCGATTCCTGCTTCGGTGGTCTACCTCGGCCGCCGGCTTTCACCTGACCCTCACCTTTGTCCTGAAAAACTGGGTTATGTGTGTTTGTCTTATCTTTGTCGGCTTGAGGCGAGATACTGGCAGACCTCCTGCTGCTTCTCCTGGGTCCCCTCTGCTCCCTCTCCTTTTCTTGGAGGTGGTGCTCCTGTGTTTGAGGTACTGCAAAGGGGGAAATCTCCTGGGTTTGGAACAGAGCCTTGTCCCTTGCATGGTGCACCCTTCGCCGCTGATGAGGCTTGGCTTTCCTAATTAGGCCCGTCTCTGCATCGTCTTGGCTGGACACACTCGGACACGTTTCTGTATGACACACAGACGGGTATTTCACAGTCCCTCCAGGATTTCACAAATTTATTTTGCGATAAAAATTTTGTGGTGATTAATTCAAAACACCACTTAAACTCCACATATACTAGAAAACAAATTTATGAAAGATACAAATCACAGACATCAGACAGATTATCTAGGAGTATTTAATATTTTTTGTATCTCAAATTCTGGTTAATATTCCGAACAGTATTCATGAGTAATCCTGTACTGTTGTTTAAAGAAAACTGAAAGACAAATGTGTTCAAAATGTTTTGACTATTCCTGGCCGATAGTATACTACCTCAAATTGCCCTTCAACAGACTAGGTTGAGACAGACTAAGCATTATCTCATGCAATCATCAGGAGGCCAGAAGAGGCAGAAATAAATTGAAATTGAAATTGCAAATCGTGGAATCGCGAAAAAACTGGAGGGACTGATTTGAACAGAAATATATTCAAAATGAACTGATGTCTCTAAATGAAGTAAATTAAATAAATAAATAAATAAATAAGTGTTACCTTTTTGGGAAGCTGTGGATTTTTTTGTTCCCTGCATATGCTGAGGCTTTTCTTGTGCTACTCTTTTTGTTGGCTGTGGAAGAGAGGAACAGTTCATCCTTTTATACAGTCATTCATTCATACATACATAATTTCCTTTTTCGTGGATAAATCAACAGGGATTTTAAATACCAACTTTTGCATATTCAAGAGAATATGTAATTGAGCAACATGCATCCCAGCAGTCGAACACAATCAGTTCCAGTTGATGAGCATTTTCTTAGACATCATATCAACAATACTGATTACACCCCAAAATATCAGTCAATAGCGGAGACAGGCACAGGAAAAGCAAGCCATCCCAGAATAAACCTAGTATAGAGATCTATCTAGTATAGAGAGGAAACTAGACAGGTACCGTCACATACCGTCTGCACTATGGTATAGTCCTCAAGAACAGTGACGTTCAGGTCCTTGTCCACCACAACCCGGCCCCCCCTCCAGTACTCTAGAGGGGGTTTAATTTGACGGCCACTGCGGGACAACTTCAGGCTGCTCCCTAGTGAACCTTCCGGTGGGGTTGCGTCTGAAAGACAAGTATTTCACTAAGTCCCATTTTAAAACACAGACACAGAAGATTATAGACAGGCGGTAATACATGCCGACTATTAGACCAGCACCTATTCTGAATGGGCACTCCTTTAAAAAATAAAAATAAAGTAAATAAACTTATACTCTGCTCCTTGAAAAAAGGTAATTCTGCATATTGTTAGTAGGGATGTCCTATTCAGACGAACACGGTTCAACTTACATGTAAACTCTGGGTTTGTCTCTTTCAGAGGCAGCTTCTTTCGCTTTGAAGGCACAAATGTCTCTTGAGTCCCCAGATTTAAGCTGTTACATAAGAACAAAAAGACTGTCATTTGTCAAATCAAGACATCTGCCAGACTCCAGAATCAAACTGAATGACAATGCACTTATAACTTATAACTTATATACATTCAGTGACTAGAACAGAACTTTATGACCTACTCATAAATTAATCATCCTTACAACAAATGCAAATGTATTGACCAGTGGTTGTTGCAGACAGACACAACAGAACACACCCTTTACATTCTGTTAGATACGTTTGAAGGTACTCTTTCCACATCTGTGGGAAACCACCAAAAAACTTCTTCAGAAACCACTGGGGTAATCCTGCAAAGGGGGAGACAACAGAAAATAACAATGACAATTACCATTATGTCTGAAAATTGAAATGAAATGTAGAAGAGACCATATTTAACGTAAATATACAGGGAGACCAACATTGTTATATACTTTAAAAAATAGCTCATCCTTCCATTCAAAACGAGACACAGAAAACTACGAACCAGATGGATATCTATTTGACATTTTGCCAATCAGGATATAAGTGCTTCCTGAGACCGTTTTTAGGATATTGCTTGCAACGCGTTCAGCTATACTGTTGCTGTGCCAGGGTATTTTGGTGTCCCTGAAATAGTAAAGTAAAAGACACAGGTTAAGGCAAAGCACTGGGGGACAAACACGTGACTAAAAACATGGGATACAAATCATTACCCATATCAATTGAAAGCTCTCACTTAATCAGACATTTTTGTCCCAGCCAATTCACTGTGCAAGACATATACTTCAGTTTGTGTACTCCCAGTGAATTTAACCCATGCCCTTTGTATTGTTAGCATCTGCCCCTGCCAATTGAGTTACAGGAGCAACTGGGAAATAAGCAGACACACACAGGCATAAACAGCTGAATTCAACTTACACTCGCGTTCCATCAACGTAAAGTCTACTGTCACTCAGCTTCAAGACCCAGTCCTTCAGCTGAATTCCCTCAATCTGTATATAAAGAACAAATGAAGCCAGGGCCGGTGAAAAGTCAAAAGTCTGCATTGGATGGCATTAACAAAAACCTACTGAGCTGTCCCAACAAGAACTCACCATCCTTGGGTCATGGTTATTGGAGTCCGCCCTCTGCTTTTGAGGGATAGCAAGACGTGGAGAGCCCAGCAGCATGGAGTCATCCCCATTCTGAGCTGAGACGCAAGCTCGTGGGGAGAAAAAAGCACGCTTTGCATTGGATGATTTCTGCAAAGCAATGGGGCTGATGTTCTCTGATTGGGTGCCACACACTGACTTGTCACTGCAGGCTGCACCCACTCTATTATGGATATGATGTGTTTCCGCCACAGGTATATCCATGAAGGGCTCCATTACCTTGACATTTTCTAGTTATAACAAAACAACATTACAGTCTGTATACTTGAGAAGGATGGTTAACATTTTCACAGTGTATGCCTTCAGACTCCTTAAGTAAGTTTAACTTATTTGTAAACACAACAAAAGCTAGGGTCCAGTGAACATTGAGAGGAACTATCCCTGATTCAAGGTATGACAACAATGTTTAATAGGTCGCACAAATATATAAAGCCGCTTTAGAGATAAACTTAAATGATAACACATGCATTTTCATGAAATGAATAGTTAATCTGTAGTCTTGGAGAATGTAGGCCAAAAAGCATACCTTTGCTTTCTGACGTTTGGTTCAGAAGATTTAGTTTCCGAGGTCGTCGCTCATCTTTTTTCATCATGGCAAATATTTTTGCAGGTGACTGCATGACTGGCATCCTTTCCAACACAACGCAGCATCCTGTGAGAGACAATATTAAATATATATTCATGTACTTACAATGCAGGTAGGTTACAGATGATGGTGACCAATGTTGTCAGTGAACTCACCAGGTCGACTGATCCCCGCAGTCCCATTTCTTGGACGCTCATCGGCACTGGGAACTACTGGTTCGGTAGAAGCTCCGACAGGGTCCGAACCTTTTGCTGGAGTTGATCGCTCGATAACCTTGACATTGTTATGACCTCCATGGAACCCCGCATCTGGCTCACCACTATCCATCTCAGATGTTAGAGATCCTCCTGGGGAATCGGGTGGGGAGAGGGTGAATGCATCCGTGTCATCCACGGAGGGTGGGTATTGCTCGATATCCATCTTTTCGAAGTCTGTTTGAGCCCGTAAAAGTCTGTATGCTGGCGTCAAGTCTTCGTGTGCAAGTGTACTCTTTAAAGGGGTGTTTTGATTTGACAGTTTGGCTTTCATTCTTGCAAAGATCTTTACCGGGGCTTCCCCCCGACTGAACCCGGTTGCTCTCACAGCAGTTACTGCTGGATGGATAGAGTTTTCCCCACGTAATGCTCTCCCGTTCTCGGAGATACAGCTGAGCGCACAAGACAGGTCTGGACTTGAGTCATCGCGAGCTGTGGAGCTGAGCACTTCTCTTCCGTGTAACGTTCCAAACGAAGGCTGGCTGTCGCCATCACGATAAATGCTTTTCAGTTTGGCCGAGTCTGTCCCAGGAGTGTACGAAATAATTCGAGTTGGTTGTCGGGACACGTGTTGATAGTAACTTGGGTCATGGGCCCGGTAAATATTACATTTAGACGGTGACAGAAACATATCTAGCTGTTCAATTTGACTGTGGTCAAAATCAAGCAAAATAACTTATCCAAGGTAGCCAACGTTAGCCAGCTAACTCACATAAACTATCAAGGGAAATCGCCAACATTAGGTTAGCGTACTAAAATAACTATTAGTTAGCAACATAGATCTTGGGAGCTAACAAATCATCGTTTATTCAAGACAATTTTAAACTAACCAACAAATCACGTACTCGATATATTTGCTAAGCTAAAAGCGACACGTAACTAGCTGGCTAAGATAGCTAGCTATGTGGTTAGCTAGCATACTCCAACACAAGTACAACATGATAGCCAACAAGCAATACTTGATAGCTGTACTATTCGAAATCGTCTCGAAAGATTTGAATGAAATCAAACTCAAGCTAAGCAATTCTCGAGCTTATCAATTCCCTAAATGCTAAATTTGACTAATCTGTTCCTTAAACCCTTATATTTACCCATCCTATGGAACTACTGTGGCAGTTTGAATTTTCCGCGCTCCAGCATGTTGTGATTGTGTCACTTCCGTCATGGTACGTCATTGCCATGCGCATTTCACTTCGGCAGTAGTCAGGAGAAGACTGGTGTTAAAGTTGAGTTTACTGTGGTTGAGTCATGTTTTGACCATATCCTTGCCGAACTAATTAAATACCTTATTCCCCAACCAACAAAAAGGGGGTGTTCCTAAAATGCAATGTTACAGTGAACAAACAGTCTGTTACCATGTCTGTTTTTCTTTTACCAGAAGAAATATGGATGCATGTGTTCAAGTATCTGTCAAAGTCAGACAGAATGGAAGTTCGTTCTTGCTGCAAATATTTTAAGCGTCTGGTAGACCATCGTTCTCTTTGGAAAGACGAAATAATTGTGCTTCGAAGAATAAGGTCTTACAATTCTAATTTCTGGAAGACACTACGCTACAGGATGCTCACCGCTGTCGTCGTGGTCAATCCAAATATAAGAGAATGCAAACAAATCGTTACATCTCTCCCATGGCTCAGGTCAGTGACAATAGATTTGTCAAATGTCGATTCGGATGTCCTGACGAATCTAAGCAGTTTGAGGGAGTTGAAAAGGTTGGTCATTCGCTCTAAATGTCATCGTTCATTGGCAGTGTCCAAGAGTCTGATATTGCTACCTCAGCTCGAACATCTGTCCGTGTGTCGCATCCTCAACTACGTTAGGTCAGACATAATGACTGCCATATCTCAACTCTGCAACCTGACTTCGCTACATTATCACGAAGGCCTTTCTCCCATCCCTAAAAAGATGTTCCACGCCATGTTGAAAAGCTTGCCCAAGCTTAAACATCTCTCTCTTCGAATGTGGACAGGTCATGGCTCTCGAATGTGGACAGGTCCTCTCCCTGACGATTACTTGAATTTATCTAGAGTAGGTTTGGATTCACCAGGTGAGCTAAGGCTGGAAACTTTGTTCAAAATAAAGTGTGTATCAGCACACCGATTTTAGTTTTTCAGTTTAGAAATAACCTACAGCTATTCATGTACAATTTAAAATACTGCACCACAAGTATGGTGTATGTTTAAAAATATCAAACTCTTCCTTTTAAGATCTACATAATGGTAACAATGGCCTCACCAGTCTTGAGCTTCTGAACTACATGGATCCCATGCTGTCACCGGTGGCTTTGAAGCATCTACCCTTTCTGGAGAGCCTGACAGTGAAGTACATTAGCAGGGCCACAGAGCCCAGCAAGTGTCACCTGAGTGCATGGCTACAGAGTCTGGCCCACCTCACAGAGCTCAGTGTTACCAGTGAGTCACAGAGCCAGGACTCTCTCCAGGGACCTATACTCATTCACTCAGTTAATACTTACAGCAAAAGTGTTCTACAGAATAACACATTCATATTATCATGCCTTTTGAACTAGCTGTGCTTGGCATTTCTTGAGTGTTATTATATTAGTTTAATATGAGAGATCTCTTTTAATATAAAGAGAGAGGACCTTATAGCCTTGTGTGTTCCAATTTAATAGTTTTTTTTTATTAAGTTGCCTTTATGTAGTGAACCTTTTGGGCTTTTAAAAGATTCTCAAAGTCTATTAACCATCTATCACCATAGACATAAAAAGTGAATTTTTACATTCGGTCCAATGAAATCTAATCACTACAGCTGTAAACAAGATATTCTGCTTTGCTGTTGGACTCTTCCAGATGGTCATTCATTCAGTGCTTATGCCAGTTCTCTGCCAAGGACTCTGAGGACTTTGTCTCTAACTGGCATGATGGTGGAACCAGGGGCTATAGCATCGGCTGGGGAGAAAGTGCCTGACATCCTCTGCCTACGCTACGACCCGTTTGTGTTCAACGGCCCCAGCTCTGTAGCTGAGATCCCAGAGGTTTTCCCACTTTTGCAAACTCTGAAAGTCAGGTGAGAATCAATGCTTATGTGTCATTGCACAAATGCAGTGGGATTTCTGTCCTATCACTTCTTTAAATGTAATTTAAAACAAAATGTCGGTGTGTTGCACTTGGTTTACTTTGAGCATCAGCATGAAGTATTTCCAATAAAATATTTTAGTACTGAAGTTATGTGCCCTTACCCGTTTTAACATTGCAAATTAAATATTGAGTGGGGAGCAAGAAGACAACACTTGGAAACCCAAAGATGTCCAAGGGAAATGGTGTTTACCAGAAACCATGTACCCATGATCAGTGGCGTCGTAGGGGGGGGGATAAAGGGGACTGAGTTACCAGGGCCCCATGTGGGGGAGGGCCCTTGAGGAGTGTGGAATTTTATTTTTCCTTTAAATATTAATATCATTTAAAGGTCCAAATTTTCTTGCTAACTAATATAATTTTAATGTTTTGGGTAAATAAATTGGTTGAATGATGGATTGAATTGTGTGTCCTAGTCTACATATAATGTCTGGAGACCCTCACCCCCCCGGCTCACGCACAAAATGGTTTAGTCCGCCTTCAGTGTGCTTTTTACCTATAGGCGCATTTGACGAATGTTAACGTTCATTCGACTGAGGCAACGGTGCGCATTGAAGATGTCCAAGAACGTTAAATCCGGGTTTCAGAAAAGAAAAGAAAGGCAGGCAAGAGAGAGAAAAAGAGACGAGGGAAAGCAACTACTAACAGACTTCTTTCCTAAGAAAGGTGAGCCCGAATGTGAAAGCAAACACCCTACATTAAATTAACTCATTATGTGGTAATAAAACGAATCAATACCACCGCGATTGTCATTGCTAAAAACGGCATAACACAAAATTAGAAATAACATGCCCTATCTGTAATCTGAGGTAAACTCTAAATACATGTTTGTTTGCATAGCCTTCCACAGTTGCAGAGTGTGTTGCACGCACATCCAATCCAGGTGCAGGGTAAAAAGAGATCCGTAAAAATGAAAGAATACCCACACTGTTGCTGCTGACACCTGACGAACACCTGACGAAGACCAACAATGGTCGAAACGTTGTGCCAATAAAATACACGGGAGCTGCAGCAACAGTGTGCGGGTATTCTTTCATTTTTATGCATAGCCTACCACACCATTGCAATAGTAGGTCTATACTAATTAGAACATTTGGCTAAATTAATATTTGTTAGGCCATAACATAATTAGGCTAATTAAGTAGCCTTATTAAGCCTTATTAGCCTTATTAAGTAGGGCTAGTCTAGGCTCAATAAGTTCATAAGGTTAGGCTGTCAAATTAGTTGGCTAGCAAAGTTAACTTGTGAAACATGGCACTCAGTTTCAGAAGCAGCTAGTGATGCAGACCCCTCATCCTCTGACACTGTGGTCTTGAGGCAAGGTGAGCAGTTTAAAATGAAAGTACATCATTTTAGCTATTTATACTGTAGGCTTAATGTGTTTAGCAAATAGCAACACAGGCTGTTCCATCCAAAGGTGACTTTTTTTTGTTGCAATCAGGGTGTGAAGGGGATTTTAAGCAATATAGTAAAAAGTGTTCCAGGAAAACATCCCATACTCTACCTTTAAACTAGCCTGGATACCAGCCCAAACCCCGCCCACAAAAATTTTTGTCAGGGAGATTTGGTCTGGCTCTGGGCTAATTGGGAGAGAGTTTCATCGGTAGGATGAAACCGGACCAATCAAATTGTCAGGGTGGGCTTTATACGTTGATGGACAGATACCAGCGCTTGAGTTGAATTAACCGGTAGATTCAAACTCCGACCAAGATGGCCGCGTCTCGGGTGCTTAGTGGGGAATATTTTATGTGAATTAAGCTATCTACACGACTTTTTAATGTCTACATTGACTCGGTTAGTTGTGCATGTGCAACACGAATGTTGCAGAGTATTTTTTGTCTTAACTAAAGCTCTCTAGACCATTATTGTTAGATCATTGCTAACGTGTACACAAAAAACCCATTTAAACTGACTGTAGCTTGTAGCCTTAATGCTAATTAATTAACGTGAGCAGGCATATCTCAACAGACATTGACAGCGCATTCATTTTGAAAGAGGAACAGAGAAACGCGATCAAGGCATTTGTCGATTGAAAAGATGTTTTTGCCGTCCTTCCTACGGGATCAGGTAAAAGTTTAATCTATCAGATGGTAATAGGCTACTACGTTGCTCTGATTGGTTCTAGGTATCCAATTCAGCGAATAGGCATTTTCTTTCCTGGTTCGTTGAAACACGCCCCATAATGACAGCCCAAAGGTTCGGTATCAGACTCATATTCTGACTAGAATCATGAGTATGACATCGTCAGGCTACCTTTAAACATGTTCAGTCACACAAATTACGCTACATTGGAATTGCCTGTTACAGTAATATCTATCAGATGCATCATGCTTGTAGAGGGTTCTGTCCAGGAAGATGGAGAAAATGTGGTAGAGGATGACACAAGTGAAGGAAGTGATAGCAGAGAAGATTCTGAGAAAAGTGAAAGGGATGAAGAGAGGTCAGAAAGTAGTCAGAGCAGTGCCAGGGAGTGTATGCCAGAAGATCCAGCACTATGGACAGAGAAATGAACTAATGAAGAGAGAGACACAATTGTTCACAGACTGGCAAGCAACATAAAAACAAATAAAATTACAGAAAAAGACAAGGAAGGGAAGCCATTTCCTAACTACCTTCAATTTGCACAGTTTCACTGTCAGGGGGGAGGGGGCGTGGCACTCTTTTTGGGGGGGGGGGGGGGGGGCTATGAACCTACTGTGTATAGGGCCCAGAATCTGGTGCTACGCCCCTGCCCATGATACTCAAGCATGATGAAACTCACTGCAAAGTGATATGTATAAACCCTATACTGAGGCCCAATTTCCACTCCATCTGTAGAATAATTGTTATATAAGTATGGTTAATGCCAGTACGTGCAAAAAAGTGACTTGAAGAAAGAGAATATTGAAGAAAAATCAGTTAACAAGACATCCTATTTCCCTTGTTACTCTTTTGCATTTTTTTTTATGTTACAAAATAGTGTTTTCACTTATGCATCCATTTATAACTTTCTTTACGTGTCTGTTGTTTCACCCTCTCAGATCCCACAGTGTGTCCGAGAAAGACTTAGCATGGCTTGGAGAAATGCACCAAATGAAGCATCTGGTGATTCTGGATGCTCGTCCCGGCCACTGTCCTCTTTCTTCAGATCTGCTCAGTAAATTACAGGATCTGACAGACAACAGAGTCCAAGTGGTTCTTTCAGGGGATGCAATAGATCCGGCAGCTTGTTTTTGCAACCATTACTAAGTGCCTTCCACCTTCTTTGGCAATAATGTTTTGATTGTACGCTATGACTCAGGTTTCTGAGGTAGCTTTTGTAATATTTTCTGTATGGTCTATTTTTGTATAATATTAAAAAAAACTTTTTTTTTATAAGGTCCTGCAGCAGCATTCCTCTGCTAATTGGAAAATAAAGAACTTTTTTCTGTAATCTGAAAAAATTAAATCTAAAGTATTTAAAAATGTTCAGTTAAGTGACATGTTTGTTGCATGGTAAGATCACCTGAATCATCATATAATTATAAAAACAAACATTGACACAAACTTCATGATGCATGCCAGCTATATAGGTCTCTCCCTCTCTCTTTGGAACAGTCTCCTGGGGCTCTCTGCTCATTAATAAGCAACATTGCTGGCAATATGAAAAATCTGCTGTGCATGACCTAAAGCTAATTTAAATACTTGGCAAAATTATTAAACTAATTTCATAACATGACAAAGATTTTAAGCATAAACATGGATGGGTCAGCACAATGCTGAGGTATTTCTGTGCGCAGACGTGGGTGATGTAGTATGTATAAATGAGTTGATTCAAAGCAACACCGTGAAACTTTTAAATTATTTCATTTCGAGCAGACCACCCACACAAGAACCTCCGTCTCCTCTGGTGTAAACAGCCCAGTTTGCGACCGGTAATGGGTTTGTTCTATTGAAGAACAACTAGGCCGTGTGAATGTTAATATCGAATAATCGAATCATTGTGATTGGCTGATAAAGAACGACTTCATTGACACATCCTGTAATTCCTCAACCCATTTATTCTTGATAGCGTCCTGTTTTTGTATCAATGAAATTGGCAAATATAGGTATATATTATCACTGCACCATTGTCAAGGCACAAAGCCTGCTCACAGCGTTCGAAGGCACCTCGTTCAGATTGACCTTTCTAAAAAAACTTCCCCTAGAGGGCAGTACACTCACACAAAACCTCCATCAACAGCATCACCGCCTCATCCCCCTTTTCTGTTTATGATGTCAGCTGCCCCTCCACTCCTTGCCATGCAAAAAATCTCCTTCAAATCATCAGCTAAGAGTCCCCGTTGCAGTGTTTTCAGCTGATACAGAAAGCAGTTATCAGGTAACTGTTGCCTTCCACACACATTGTGTAACAAACGATATTTTGTCATCTTGCGCATATTAGGTCTGACAAGACATTTGATATGCCTCTCAACTAGTTCTATGATAAGGCCTGTCATGTCAGTTTTGGTAGCAGGTGCCAGGCATATTCAATTAAGGTTTTGGTTTTGTCCACCATAAACAACATGTGGAAAGATTGTTTAGACTATAACCATGCACTATGGTGATTTGGAGCTTTTTTCTGAACGTGATTGAGCAAGACAATTATTTTACAACAAGAGATAAGCAAGGCTAAGTGAGAGGGAGAGAAATACAAGTGGATATGATACTAATTAAATCAATTCATGCACACAGCACACCCACTCCTGACTTTTGATGCATACCATCTACACATCCTTAAAATTCTCAAACATAATTGGAAATGCTTCCAAATGACTTCGTTCGACTCTAAAAATCTAGCTAGACTTTTCAGAACAGGAGGGAAATCATTTACAGCCATACAACATCCGGCTAATTCCCTTTTATGCACTATATGTTAAAAAGAAAAAATAATTCAAGGTGTTATACTTTATCCACTACTCTGACTAGAGCACTGTTCAGTGTTGGATTTCCATTTTGTTTTGTATATGTAGACTGGTCAAGGTTGTCTTGTCAGCCATATCCCCCATGTGATTTGAAGTCCAGGAGTTTACTGCGTAAGATATATTTCATTTTGATATTCTAGAAGTATCCCAAGGGCTGTTTGGAGTTATCTTTAAAAATGAGACTCCCAACAATTCGCCCAAAGCTTAAACGATGTCATGAGACATTAAGACAATGTTATTAGAGAGAAGGGGGGGAGAGTAGGAGCACACGCAGGGATGTGAAACCTGAAATGTTTTGACATCGGAAGATGTTTTATCCCAGCCGCACGTCAAGAAGACGGCGCAGGATAGACTCTTAATGAGACCGGAAGCAGACTAAAAGTTGTCTAACTAGATCACAATTAATTTTGGGCTGGTGCCAGGGGAGCACTGTGGAACTTGAAAGGCATGGTGTGTTATGTCCTGCAGGAGAGAGAAGAAAGAAGCTCGTGTCTGTAAAGGGAAGCTGAGGAAAGCAAGTGGAGGGACTTTACTTCATCTATCTACTCAGATTTTGAGTGAAAGTGTGTTATACTCTATGCATAGGTTCCCCCAGCAGTTGCTTTATCTCTGAAAGTGCTGAATGCAAAGAATAAAGATTGCATACAAAATGATATGCTATGGACTATGCTCAGTGAATTTTAAAGAGTCTCAGTAGTCACCCTGAAGAACCTTGTGTGCCATACTCCACTAATTTTCAAGGTCTTAGATCAACTGATAGTTGTGCTCACCCATAACATAGATAGTCATATAATAAGTGTAGCAGAGATCTTGCATGGCGAATTCTGGCACTGTTCTAAGGTATGTTGTGAGAAATAATGGCTTTTTGAGTTGCCTTAGATAACACCAGACATGCAGTTCTGTTGTTCCCCATGAGAGTTTCATAGGTTTATTGAAAGTGTGAAGAGTCCACCACTCGCCAAGGTCAGCACATCTATCATCACACAAAGGGCGAAAGACAAAGAAAAATAAACGCTGATGCTGAAGAAAGAAAAAAAGAATCAAATCCCAGTGGACTGCTGTATGATGATCCATGTGTGACCACATTGACCTGTGGTTGCCAGGGAGTTTCCTGTGGCCATTGCGGAGTAGATGGAGGTTTCGGAGGTAGAGGGAGGGAGATGTGCGGCCCAGAGGAAAGGACCTCCACCCTCAAAGACAGACACAGAATTGTGTTAGTCAGAATCATCAAAGCACCAACGCTGTGACTAACATTTGACAAACAATAATGCAAACCAAACAATGTATCTACCCTTTACCTGACAACTCTATCACATTCAGGGTGGCCAGTTGTTGTTTTTATTGAGGTTAAAAAACTTAAAAAACAGCAGAACAACTAGAAAATAAAGGAGAATAAAGAGTAGCCTGAAAAGACTGCTGCAATTTATGCATAAAGAAAAACAACTAATCCACAACCAACCTTTACAAGCTGCAATAAAACTCACAAAGTTAGAGTGAAAGCAAGTAGCATTTAATGACTGGCTTTTGGCATCGTGCACAACAGGTGGCCAACGCATTTTTCAAGGTTATGCTTTATCACTTGAATAAATCCAGTTGAGGTCCATCTATTTTGGGGTGTGACTACAGGAAGCTCAGAGCTCTTAATTTGGTCTAAGTGGACGAGCTTACAAAACAGACACAGTGGAAAAATGTCATAGTGACTTTCAGAAAACAACCTGAGAAGTACACTTAAAGTGTTTTGGTAATCCAGTGTTTTTTTTTTCTCCCGGGGGGGTCAGTCAGAAATCCTGTTCAACAGTAGGACATCTTCCCATTATGGACACAGAGCCAGGAGGGAAGATGAGTAAGTGCAGACTGCAGAGAGGGCAGATTTGTTTGGCTATTACCTAAAGTGGAACACACTGTCACACAGTCACACGTGGAGGTAGGGAGGTAAGTATTCAGCTCATGAATTAGGATGTCAATTTTGTCAAGTGTCTGGTAGCTGAGAGTTGGCAGTGTTTCAGGCCTGGAGATAGATCATCAGGGTACCTGCCCACTCTCCAGCTACCTACTGGCGGCTGACAACATACCCAAGGCTCCTCAGAAAACACCCAGGAGGATTCCATTTCACGAGTAACAATTTCTACATAGGCACATGCAAAAAGCATTTGCTGCAGATTTGGCTGCTGATGGATTTCATATTAACTAGATCCAGTGTCTGGCCATTAAGAGTGCAGTGCTTGCAAGCAAGTCATTAAATGGCTTAAATTGAGGTGTTCTGTCATGTCATGAAGTCAAATCTTGTGTTTTCTTGTACGTCCCCATGGCAATGCTAATATCATTGGATGACATGGATAGGGACAAATTGTTTGGCTCTCTGCTCTCAGAATAATGCATTATATAAATATGTGATCATTAGTCTGTGTGAAGCCTATGAAGCCTGTTTCTATAAGGCCCTATAAGGGCATTAAAAAAATATATATAAATATAAAGTAACTTTATTACACGGCTCTTCTTAATGCTGTAGAATGCTCCATTCACTTGAATGGGGCTTCCCAACGTTCTGCGGTCAACTCTTTTCCGATAACTGACCGTTGCTATGCACTAAATGACCGCTGTCAAGGAAAGTGGCCTTTTTGCCTCTGATTCACATCTTTCGTAGCACTCCGCAAGTAGTACGGTAACTTATCAAGGGAGTTTCAGCGGACGGTTGAGCAGCTGTGTTCTAAAGAATGTTCAACTGTCTTTGAAGTTCAACGTCTTTGGCGAACTATTTCTCTGCTTTTTAACACTGCGTATAGTAACAAAAACAAATACATTGTAAAAAGACACACTGTGTTAAGTAATTTTTTTAGTTTTAGCCGTATAATAAGCGGGATAATGTATAGAACGCCGGTCATTGTCGGGAAAATAAGCCCCTTCACGGTGAATCAACAGCCCTCCGCTTCGCGTCGGGGTGCTGTTCGCCCTGTCGGGGCTTATTTTCCCGACAATGACCGGCGTTCTATACATTATCCCTTACATATGTCATCGTAGCACTCATTAGGTTTCCTCCAGTGTTGCCAACTTAGCGACTTTGTCTCTATATCTGGCGACTTTTCAGACCCCCTTGGCGACTTTTTTAGCAAAAAGCGACTAGCGACAAATCTAGCGACTTTTTTTTTTGTCATTTGGTGGATTTTTGTGTTGACAAAGCACTGAAAAAGCATCTCACATATCCTGTTCTGCAGTTCATGTTACAACTGATCTCACGAGAGCTGAGAACAGCGAGGGCTGTCATGGTCTCCTCTCCACTCACATAGCGCAGTCTGACGAAATAACAGCAACATATTAGAACTTTGCATTCGCGGGAAAAATATTAGTGTTACCCCGTCAGAATTGCATATTGTGCGCATCCGCAGCTTATTTACATATTATGCAAATTAGTTGATTACGTCATCTAGCGACTTCTGGAGACTTTTCAGAGAGCTTACAGCTACTTTCCTCACAGAAAAGTTGGCAACACTGGTTTCCTCCGGTAGGAGGTATCTGTTAGTATTATTCTTGTTCCATGGGAGTCAATGGCAGCCCCTAGAACCATATGGTAACTTTTTGTGAAATTTGGCACACTCATTAAGGACAGTCCCTTCTTCATTCTCACCAAGTTTCATGGCTCTCATTACACCACTCTAGCGCCACCAACAGGTGAAAGTTGGACTTTTGTAACACACACAACTTTTGAACCGTATGACCGATTTTCAAAAATGAGGTAACATTGGATTCCCTGGATCAAGACGAATTAAACCCGTCATTCCGGTTATATAGATTTTCCGCTATTTCCGGTTTTATCAAAAACCTTTGAAAGCCTACTCCTCCTACAATTTTTGGCAAATCTTCTTCAAAATCACCAGAGATGATCTTCAGACCTAGCCTCACAAAAGATACTTTTTAGAATTTTGATCCTCACAACCGTTTGTCCGGTACAGCCACTCAAATTCAGCAGAAAAGTCGCCAAACAGGAAGTGAGGTCATATCTTGGCAAATCTTTGACAAATCAACACCAAACTTGATATGTCACTGGAAGACACTACAACATGTTGCCATGTGCAAAGGCAACTTCATATCTTGAAAAATTATTGATATAAAGCAAATTGGATAGATTGTTAACGCTAAAACAATGCTTTACACATCAACAGGTCAAAAAGTGATACTCTGATTGAATCACAAGTTCATGTGAAGACACTTGAGAATGTTTAGAACACAAATCTGAAAAAAATTTGACTGTAAGATGAAAAGTAGATTTTTGGTGAATATTTGAAATACGCATGCTTGGCTAATTGCTAGGGTGTTTCTCAAATTCTGCCTCTCTGCCCCTGCCCCTCTGGTCTTGCGCGCGTGTGCGCTCCAGATTCTCTCTCACACACACACACACACACACACACACACACACACACACACACACACACACACACATGGACAGGGACAGGCTCCTTTGACACGCGCAAGCACACACACACATCATTTAAGGAAATTTAGGGATGACCACACCCCTTCTCACTCTTAGCTTGAAGCCATGGCCCTTGAGGATCTTCAAAGTAATGCATTTGAAATGTAATATCCCATTGGCAAGTCTGCAGCATGGATTTTTCTATACAGTGACAAATTGTCACAAAAATACATTTTTCCCTAGTTCGCAATGTCTGGAGGAGGAAACCGCCATCGCTGCTTGCAGCTATATTTATATTTATGTGTATGTCCTCATATACTGACATTTGACAGATACACAGACTAATGATCACATATTTATAATGCATTATTCTGTCTTAAATTATAACCATTTATAATTAACTGAGATAATGAATCATAAATGGGGTTATGAGAACATGTTCATAGTTATAATGAGTGCTACAATGACTTATAGCTACTTAATAATAACTACTTACTCACCGAGAGTGAGGTCATGCCGAGAAATATCGATAGCGAGGTTGATACGGCAAAGCCTCAGTCTGATATTTCCCGGCATGACCTGATTTTTTAAATGAAAAGAAATGGTAATTGTAAATTCATAGATCCCAAGTGACGTCAGTGTGTCTAAGCACCGCCATCTTTGTGACCGAAAGTCTAGCTGAGCGTCATTCACAACATAGACATAGTCGGTCCAAACCCACAGAAAGTAAAAAATGCCCGGCATATGTTGTGGTGATGGATGCGACACCAGTCGCGAAAATAACCCAAATAAACATCATAATTGTATACCAAAAGATTTAGATCGGCGGAATAAATGGTTAGCTATAAATGGTTGGCTGCAAATTAGAAGAGACAAATAGCAGCTAACACCTAACTCCGGATTGTACAGTCAACATTTTGTATTTTTCTGCACCACTATCCATGGAGATGTTGATTTTGTGTTCAGAGCCTGGGAATGACTGACATGTTAAGTGAAATGCAGCACGTTACTACAATTGCGAACAATTGCTGTGCCTTATCAGAGCTAAACTCTCCTGACTAAGCTAGTGTGCTAATAGTTAACAAGCTGCTACCAAACTTTACTAAAGACTTTAGCTACTACACCTAGCTAGCCCACATTGGCACTCTTAACCACCACTAAAATAAATCGGTTGATAACCGCTGTTTGAGTAACGTACATGTCCTGTGATGACATGTTTTGCCTCCAGATGCCATTTATTGCCACAATTGCTGTGCCTTATCAGAGTTAAACTCTCCTGAATAAGCTAGAGCGGTAATAGTTAGCGAACTGCTAGCGAACTTTACTAAAGGCTGTAGCTACACCTAGCTAGCCCACATTGGCACTCTTAACCACCTCTAAAATAAATCGTTTGATAATCGCTGTTTGAGTAACTTAGATGTCCTGTGATGACATACATGTGTTTTGCCTCCAGATGCCATTTATTGGTGTCGTTCACCCATCCTGCAACTGCATATTGATATGCATCTGTACTCTTGAAAGCCTTCAGGCTATCTCCGGTGTATGGGGATGGATTGTGTACAAGATAAATGTATACGTCGGGAAAAGACAGTTGTGACAGACGTTTCGCAGACTTTAAGGGGCAAAATAAAGTTGACGGTAGTCAATATGGATCGCAGCCAATAATTCGTGTTTTTTTCTAAATATCGCCGTCTTTCTGCCTCATTCAGATGTGCTATATTCTTAGTCATGACTGTTCACTAGTTAACTATGAAAGCTAACTAACTAAACACTGGAATTAGAAAATACTACTTTTAAAAAGTTAAAATTTGAAGAGCCTATCAATAGAAAACAATACAGTTAATATATAACCGTTATTATTATTATTATATGATTACTATATATTATTATATATGACTTACTAGCTACTATTGGGTACAAAAAACGTATAATACAATGGGAATACTGGTTGAGTCGGACACAAAGATGGCGGCAGGCTTCACGGAAGTGATGTCTTTGGGACCCATGAATAGAAAACAAGTCGTTTTGTTCAGCTCTCAAGTCTTCCCACGTCACGACACAGTTTGTTTCAGGCGTTGCCTAGCAACCAATTACTTGCTAATTTCAAGTTACAATGATAAATAGAAAACGGACAACATGGCTCAGCTGAAATGGCTTTAATTTACAGTAAAGTAACAACCAAGTGATTCAAACTATAGTAGTCTAATCTTCATCATCACTTTCAATAACACAGCTTCTGAATTTCCTCATGGCTTTTGATGGCTAATTTTGGCTAATTTATAAGATGGCGTCAGAGGGCAATAAGGATCTGTATCAGACCGGCAGACCGGCGAGGAGGTCAATACACGGCTGGCATGACTACCCAATAGCCAATCAGAACGCTCGTACTGTCGTTGCCGTATAATAAGTAAGTGTGTGTGCGTGTGTGTGTGTGCGCGTGTGCGTGAGTGTGTGTGGTACAACAGTGGTACAGGAGGTAGAGAAGTTGTTTGATAATCAGAAGGTTGCTAGTTCGATTCCCTGTGGGACCATCCTTGAGCAGAGACTGAACCCCTAATTGCTCCTGATGTGCAGTGTGCCATCAGTGTAAATGTAAATACATCCTTGAAATTCGCTTTGGATAAAAGTGTCTGCTAAATGAGGAAATGTAATGAAATGTAAAAAGCCATTATTAATGCCCTTAAAGGTCCTTATAGAGGCAGGCTTCATAGAAAATGTTACTGCAGTGTTTCCCTGTGTAGACATACAGTAAATTAACTTTAACCAGAACTAAAACAAACATGGGTACATAGCTAACATGGACCAGGATCATACAGTGACAGTGGAACCATGAAATGTATCTGTCATTGATATAAAGGGGGAAGAGATATTCTATTCTATGGCCCTGGTGTAAACACAACTGAGTACACAAAGCTATCTTACACCTTATGGCTACGTTAGCTGCACAGTGACTCATATTTGCATGTATGTCATGTAGGATGTCTGCTGCTGCATTTTTCAGACACAGCTGATAGAGACAACAATAAGGCGGAAGGGAAGGCGACAACAGATAACCATGCTTTATTGTTCTGTCAGACTATAGTTAATAGATGCCATTGGCGAGGTTCAAGATGCAGGACCTGTATATTCATCATTCGCATTGTTGTAGAGCTTCTGTTGGTGTCTTCTGTGAGTCACTGTTAACCTTTTTAACACAAAGAAAAGCAGACAATGAACAACAAACAAGAATGGAGAATAAACACATTTGTTTCCTCAAGGGCAGACAATGCACTGTGTGTGTGTGTGTGTGTGTGTGTGTGTGTGTGTGTGTGTGTGTATGTGTGAGACAGTGTGAGTGCATACTATATTCAATTTTGTCAATAATAATTATGGAGCAAGTGATACAAATAAGTAATTATGTTTTAAAACTGCTCCCCACGTAAAGGCTGAGCAAACTGTCTATTTGTTAAACGTGTGCATGTGTGTTGTATATATCTTTTTACACACTACATTACGTTTTCTTCAGGATATCCAACATTTCCTTTTTTTCTTAATCTGTGCTCAAAACAAGCCCATACCTATCAGCTGTATGAATGCAACATGGTTTATGAATGAGAAATTCCCATATGGTTGTGCGTATGTCTCTGGGGATAGGGCATAAAATGACTTCCGAATCCACTCACATTGCTGAGCTTTAGACACCCGCTGATGTGATTGATCACTGTCCTCTGAAGACTCTCTTGGGGACAGTGAATTTTGGTGGGGAAACAAACTGCCAGGAATGGAACAATCTGCAGATGACAGGCCTCTGGACATGTACTCACTGGAAGGCATAAACAAAAGTCTGCGTAGACAATTAGAGTGTCAGTTTACTCTCATAAGTCTTTCATCTAAATCGGGGTTTATGCGATTGATAGGTGGAAGCGCAATTTACACAGAAACACCAGTCAGTGACTCCGAAACTCAGAGACAGATGAAAAAGAACAGTTACTGGCTTTTTTTGAGAGGGCAATTATAGTTGTAATGCACACCTGACACATAGTTGGCCTCCTCGTGACACCTGCTGTAACCCCTGTGATTTGGACAAAAAATACATCTTTCATAAAGTGATCAAGATTATTTCTGCTGGACTTGCACTGGCGTCATGTAACACCTTATTAAAACTCATTGGTAAAAGAAGCTGTGATATAATGCCTAGTGCCTATAACTGCATGATCAAGTGGTATCATTAGGCTAACCATCAGCAGTGTATAGTCCATTCAGCGTGTGTCTGAGGTAGTGGACTACTAACAGGTTTGCGCTGATGAAGTAATTCTTCATTCTGAGTGCGATGTACTGGGTGTCTATGATAATGCTGTGTTGACATTTAACTGACCATTCACTAGACATTTTATGGCTCTTTGTCTTTGCTATGTCCCAATGATTCTTCTAGATTTCGGTGCCCCGAACTGTCCTTGTTCAGCTCAGCTCCTGGAGTTAAGAAAAAAAAGTGGTTTAAAAAAAGAAAAGAAGAATAAGAAAGGAAACTTGGCCCAGAGCCTTAAAAAATGACAGTTGAGCATAGAAAATGGCTAGTTCGAGTAAACAGCTTCTCCATTCTTATCAGAAAGCAATTTGTTCTCGTGCTGAGATAAAGTCCGAGTGCTCCATCATTATGAAATGCCTGTCTGCACATGGTGACACTGGGTTTGAGGGGGGGGGGGGGTACTGCAGTAGAGCGAGAGAGAGAGAGGGAAAGAGAGAGAGGGACAGAGGGAGAGAGAGTGAAGAGAGATTGCCTTGTGAGCAGTCCAACTATCTTTTAAAGAAATCTGGCTCACTGTAACAGGGCGCACTTTAGTAGGCTATTGTAGGTGTCGCTGGTGCATCTGTGGTCCTGATGTGTGTGGAGAGCACTGCCGTGCACAGTGCCAAGTGACAGCTGTACCTGCCAGGCAACAAAATAGCTTCTAGAGGCGTTACAGGGATCTATCAACTGATATGGACTCCCACCAACCACCTGAATGGTGGAGTTGGAGCCAGGCTGGCAGTTCTAGGGGAATGGCAAACTGTGTACAGTCAGTGTTGAGGCTGCATATCCAAAATGCCCATGGACTGTGTCTGTTGCCAGTGTCACGCATACCTAATTACATTCTTTATGTTCCCTCCGCCAACTGTTTCACTTTGCTCCAGATGCTTGGGTCAGGCACGGCTAATTACAAGGTATTGTGGAGGAATTGCAAATGCCTTGTGAAAGACTCATGGAGCGATCTGTTTACTTTTATTCTTTTTGCATCTGCAGCGAATTTCAGGCATCCGTATGATGAAGCTACCTGCACAGAGGCAGGCGTTTATCTTGCCGACAGATCCATCCCGCATCGGCCCCCGCGGGTTACCTCCAGTGAAAAAAAAGACTCACATCTGATATTTGTTAAAGTAGCCCATTGCCTTTGAGCAATGGCTGTAAGTGTGGGTCATTCCTTACCTAGAGCCATGAGTCGGGACAGGCATGACAAGAGCAGTAGCCTCTCAAAAGAAGGCACTGCCACGATAGGTGAGCTATTGGTGGTAAACCAGCAATTACAAGAGTGGAGAGAAATATTCCAGTGTCCCACGTATTCATACAAATGACTGCGCTCACTAGGAGAGCCTGAGGAGAGGCCCGAGGAGAACCGAGAATCTGCGTTTGGAATATGCACTTGGCCAGACTTCCCGGTCCCAGCACGCTCATTGGAAGGTTGGGAGACAATCCACATCGTATTTACAGCACTGTAGCCTTGAAACAAATCTGTTAATGTTTTGTCAAATCTTTGGCAGGCGTCCAGTGCTTTAATTGGATGATTCAGGTCAAAGTGGCTCATTATCCAAAATGTCAAAATGTGAAAGGTTCTACTGACCCCTTGTGACATTTTTTACATAGAAAACTGAAAGATCGTGCAATGGACAAATGGATTTGAGGAGAAAGTGGACTGGGATAAGTCTGTAACTAGAATGCGTTTCGTGAACGAACTGCGAGAGTGTGCTTGCTCTGTTGCGGCCATGACCTTTGACGTTGCAGCCATAACATCACACAAAGGATTAGACATGGGTAGAAAAGTATTAACAGTCTGAGTAATGTAACCAAATTTGAAGCATTTGAGAGAATTTGCATTTGAGAGAACAAGTGCCTTGGAATTGGGGCAGGTGTCAGTGAAGCACAGCTGCAAGCCAGTTCAAAGACACCATTATGATGTCACAAAGCCACAGAGTTCTGCCATGCAAGTCTATGGGGAAAAAAGGTGATGAAAAAGAGGAATAAAAAAAGAGTGGCAAGGACTACCGCCACGAAAAGATATAGCAGGTTGCACCGGTTCGGGCCGGATGTTTCGGTGTTTGAACGGCGTCTCTATCTCAATTGGGCGAGGCCTGATTCGTCGCAAGAAAAACCCAGCAGAAAGGAGAATAAGAAAACTTAAGAAGAACTAGAATGCGTTTCGTGAACGAACTGCGAGAGTGTGCTTGCTTTGTTGCGGCCATGACCTTTGACGTTGCAGCCATAACATCACACAAAGGATCAGACATGGGAAGAAAAGTATTAACAGTCTGAGTAATGTAACCAAATTTGAAGCATTTGAGAGAATTTGCATTTGAGAGAACAAGTGCCTTGGAATTGGGGCAGGTGTCAGTGAAGCACAGCTGCAAGCCAGTTCAAATACACCATTATGATGTCACAAAGCCGCAGGTGTCAGTGAAGCACAGCTGCAAGCCAGTTCAAAGACACCATTATGATGTCACAAAGCCACAGAGTTCTGCCATGCAAGTCTATGGGGGAAAAAGGTGATGAAAAAGAGGAATAAAAAAGAGTGACAAGGACTACCGCCACGAAAAGATATAGCAGGTTGCACCGGTTCGGGCCGGACATCTCGGTGTTTGAACGGCGTCTCTATCAATCGGGCGAGGCCTACGGGCAAGCACACTAACAATAGTTGTTCTTGTCTTACGGGCAAGCACACTAATAAAGATACAATTACCACATGCGATGAGTGTTTTAAATATCACACATGAACATAAACTTCGTCTTGGTGTGCGATGGGCGGAAGGCGGTGTGATTCCCCACTGCTGAGTTTAACATTTGATCCTGCTCATTAAAAAAGATCCAGCTTTTTAAAATTGCAGTTGGTGCCACGTACTCCACTTTACCTTGGGGCTTATAATAGATGGTCCACTGAAGCTCAGATCAAGTGCTATCTCCGCCGTCCGTAGTTTAACCCGGGGATTAGGCACTTCTCAGATATCATGTTGTGGATTAAATGTATCTACCTCGGCTGTTTATGCATTCTACCTTTCTTCCTTTCATCACTGTTCTCCTCCTCTCCTCTGTGACCCCCCCCCCCCCCACACACACACACACACACTTCCTCCCCAATCCCCAACACCACAGACAGCTCTTTGATATGCCTCTGACATAAGTGGTGTTTTGTACGAGATTCAGTTCTTCATTATTTATCTTATTTGGCCTCCCTGACGCCGATTCATTGACTGCACTTTCTTACTTCAATTACTCTGTTGACTCTCCCCCTCTTTTTTCTCTTCCTCTGAGTCTCTCACTCATTTGATATTACTTTATCTGTTTCCTTATGGAGGAGCAAAGCCACCTGCAATATAATTCACATTGCATTATCTTTTGACAAAAACAGTATATGAGACATGCTGACCTGAGCTCCTAGAGTAGACCAGATTTACACCTTCAATACAAACATCACATGTATTATTGAAAACTGAACATATACTCATGTGGAAGAGACTCCCGGGCAGAACCCCCTAGAGAAGGCAAGGATTTCTTCTCAGGCTCGTCTTTGTTAGAACAGAACCTTTTGGCAATCCCCGAGGCCCTCAGAGCTACCGTGCAGGGCCACTGGAAGATGAAAGACCCCACAAGCTCCCTTCACATGTAAAGAGTGTGAACAGTTTGATGTCCTCACGTGTAGGATGTCATCATGGCTCATCTTCACACACTAAACACATGTCAGTCCTTAATGAGGCTATACATGTGTGTGTGTGTGTGTGTGTCAGGGTGATTGGGGGATGTGTGGCATATAGCAGTCTGCTTGTTTTCTGGAGAGGGGTTGTGGAGGTGGGGGAGACAGGAGCAACAATGGCTGAATGCCATAAGACCATTCTTATTTCATAAGTTCGTCAAAGCATTCACATGTAAACAATAAATTAATAATCATTTCTCTGTGCTTGGATTCTAATGGACTGCTCCTAAGAGACCTGACAGAGAAACCGACAGATTTAATGACCGACTCCTTTATGAATAAAACACATCCAGCTTGAACAAAAGCTTTTCAATTGCATTTACGATGCCGTGTTGCCATACATAATTCATCGGCAATACAGAGCATGGTCAATATTAAGCACTGAAGCATTTGACTTCATACAATATTTTTTAGAAGACTTAAACTAATATCTTAGATTAAGCAGAAAGCGAAATTAATAAATCAAGAGTAGAGAGTGAAAAACAATCTTTTGTTCTCTGATGCAAGTGCATTTCAGCGGTCCCAGAAGAAGAACCTATGAGGTGGAACAGCAATACATTTAACATTAAAAAAGGAAAACAAAAGCTCGAGCAGAAACCTATTAAACAGGTCATCAAGAGTAACATGCTCCCTCTCTCAGTCATATTATTTGGCATGGATTGTTCATGTGTCCAGTTCGTCCCTTTATTTTTCTGTGTATTTTTAGCTGTAAATACTGCAAACTCTCATTCAGTACAAATCACAAGGTCAGAAAGGTGAGGAGGAGCTTGTACCTTATAGATGCTAGCCATGCAAGTCTAAACAGCATTGCATGAGTATAGTAGCCCACTATAGAGATTTGAGTCACACAAACAGATCTCAAGTTAGGAAATGGCCAGTCTTAAACAAGTCATCAATGCTAGAGATTCATTTCATGCGTTGGTTCCACATACTATTCCCTATGGCACCAGACATGAAGATGAGAAGCTATTCTTTGAGTAGAACCAAAGTCCTACAAGGACAGAACTTAATCTGCAAAATTGTTCTAGTAAATGGTGAATCTTGATGATGGTTACTTTTTAATGTTAAACTTAATGATGCCGTTCACATTACTTCTAAACTGATTTCGGAAATGGACCAAATACACCAACGTCATAACTCCACTTACAAGTGCAGTTTTTTCCACTTGTAGCTGTAAACAACCCAGCTTCGACATTATTCATTAGAGGTACTTACAGTATCTGTGAGCAGAAGGTAGGGGCCATTGCCATTCTATACTGCCCTTTTAAAACTCGTTGGATAGCTGTGGTATTAGTTTTCAACTGAGGTGGCTTTTTGGAAGTAAATACCTTTATGCATAATTAGGAAGAAAATAAAAATTCACAGAGACAGTTTGCATTGATGTCAGACACACAAAATGTAGGACACGTTTGACTCTCCACAAACACCGTCTGAATGCTAAAACAGCCGGTCAGACCACTGTAATTGCTACAGGACCTCGGCTTATCTTTCCAAAATGGAAGAAATGTAATGAACTGTTTACAACCAAAGGGAGGTGTTCAACTCAGAAAACAGAAACATGCTCCAAAAGTGAAAATCAACAAGCAAAAAAAAGAAAAGAAAAAACAGACTTAATATTTGTAAACAGTATTGGTTACATTGTGTACATTAGGGGTGTTAATCTCTCATGAAAAAGTCAAACCGATTCACATCTCGATACATGGGCATGATACGATACAAGAAAAGATGCATGTTGATAAAAAAAACCGATTCAGTGCGATTAGATGCGATTAGATGCGATGCGATGCGATGCAGTTCAAAACTTTGAAAACACTGCGTTGTGAGGTAACAATGGCAGGCCACACAGTCAACTCAGTGTGAAGAAGGTTAACAAGGATGTTTACATTGGTTCTTAGGTAAGGCAACATTGTGTATAGTATCACTCAGCAGTAAACAAAAATCGCTTTTACTTTGCCAGATAGCTGAAGTTAGTTTATTGCTGCTAACGTTAATGTAACATTACATGGCACCAGGTGGCCAACTTCAGTCGACGGCATAGTTGCCATGTCATCTATTAAGTCTCAGTATTTTTGTTTTGCTTATTTCTCTGATAATCGTACATTAGTGTTAGCTGTATCACAAAGATTGTAGCTACACTTGCTTTTGTGTTCTGTTGAAATGAAACAAAGCAAAGGCTGGCAGAATTAATGTATTTGCAACAATGAAAATGTATGACTGAATAACACAAGGTCCACTTTGACAGCTCCTAGACAATATCAGGTCCTTCTGTCTCCAAAAGATGTGTAGAGCCTCTTAGAATAAAGTTTTGACACTGACAACTGCCATTGTTACTTTAGACAGCTCTGCTAATTTTAGTTTTAGAGTTAGCAACAGTAACAAAGGGGAGTGGGGCTTAGCAAAAGGTGAATTGTTATAAAGACTCAGAGCAGAACAGGGGAGTTTAAATGTCCACAGCAAAAATCTCTGCCTGCAGTTTGTTAGCACAAAACCAGGCTCACTTCATCACTCAAAATATATTTAAGTTGTGAAGAGGACTCCGATCAACGTCCTCAGTGTTTCTTCCCTTGTGACACTTTACGCACCCCATATTTCTCACAGAAAACAGAGCTCCTTTGTCAGGACAGCCGTCAAATAAATTTCACTGGGCATTCTAACCGTGTATGAGAGTGGCTCTGTGTGCGCATGTAACGGACTCTAACCAGCCCGCTACGATAATTATAAATAAAATGTCTGTATGGTAAAGGAAGTGTAGCGGAGTCGTGGGCACAATCTGTCATCAATTTATTCACCTGCAACACAGCAGTAAGGGGCGATTACACACACACGAGGGTAATGCTGGTATCCCTTTAACAGACTTCCAAACAAGGGTAACTAATGAAAAGTTTGTAAGCTACCATATGCTGTCCAGTGTTACATCCATTACAACCTACCAGCTACAACACTAGTAGTAAAACATACAGTGATCGTATAGTGTATTTATGTAAATGATAAAATTGCAACCATAGAAACAAACATAGTACATGACAGATTATAAATGTAAGTATTCACTTCAAATTCAAATATAAGTACACACTCAGGCTCAACATACCTGCAACACAGCAGTAAGGGGCGATTACACACACACGAGGGTAATGCTGGTATCTACACAATAATGAATTAGCCAGTTAGCACCCATTTAATGGCTAGACAAACATTTACATCTAACACGTATTAAACGCCGCTAATTTGCATATTCAACACGATGCAATTACCGGATATGATAGACAACAAGCTAATATCACACAAAAAACACATATCATGGGAAACTTTGAAAAATACATACTACTTATTCATTTTGTTAACGGAGAACTAAAGACACCCAGCTTACCCCTTTAACAGACTTCCAAACAAGGGAAAGTCTTGAGGTGTGTCACACCAATTATCGCCCCATTAGCAACAACACCTGAGCCCAGTAGTGGAACCAACAAAAATATATACATATATGCAGAGATTTGGGGAAGTTCATAAAAAGCACTAAACTTCATTTTTTACATTGTTACATACTCCCCTTTGAACTTCACCAAAATATCACTACAAGCCCAATACTAAAAGACCTGTATCAGTATCACTGAACAAAGTATACTTCACAGTATACTGCAACATATGTGTTACCCAACTCAAAGGGAAAGCGACTATAGAGGGTTGTGCAGACCCCCCTACAGGTTACTTGCTACAGGTGTGCCTTATACACTACCTATCTAATTTCAGAATGACTACTGATACCTGACTGGGCATGAAAAAAATAATGATCACTCACTCTCTTGTTAGTGGATCAGTGTGCGTGCTTCTCTATGTGTTAATGCATCAGTGTTCTAGCTAAACTATGAACAGAACTGTTTGTGTGTTGAGCATATTGCTGTGTCATGTTCTGAATCAGCCGATTCATGGGTTTAACTATTCTTCCCACACGTGTTTTAACTACACTCACCCTACTACTGGGGGAACTACTGACAGTGGAAAGCTTCATGGAGGTTTGAGATCTCTGATCGTCACTATGACTGGCAGGCACATGGGGTTCTGGTAGAGGATTGCTTGGCTCACCAGTCTCTCCTGTGTTCAACTGCACCGCCAAGTCAGTGCCCTGTGTGTTAGAACCCTCAGGTATCTCGTTGGAGGCAGAAGCCTCTGCCACCCAACTGGCAGTCCAAACTGACTTGTCAACTTCTGAGTCTGTGACATGTGAATCTTCAGAAGATAAGTCGTTCTGTTCATTCCTTGACTCACATGATTCACTTAAGAATGATTCATCAACCTCATTTTCTGTCTCAATTGGCAGGAAGTTAGCCAAAAGAAGCAAGTTCCGATGAACAACGCGCTCCTGTCCATTGGAAGTGTTCCTGACACGGTAAGTATGGCACCTAGGGTCAGCAGAGACAACGACATATGGAGTCGACCCCCACCTATCTGCCAGTTTTCTGCGTCCACGCTCCCCTTTGTTCGCCAACAACACCCGGTCACCTTCCACAATGAAGTTGCCTTTCATCTTCTTGTTGTACTGTTCAGCTTGACGTTCTTGGCTAGAGAGAGCGTTGGATTGTGCAGTAGTCATAGCCTCCTTGAGATCTTGCCTCATCTTAACAACATACTGATCATAGTCAGCAATGTCACAGTCCCTTTCAGCACTCTGAAACATAACGTCAACAGGTAGACGTGGTACTCTTCCATACATTAAATAGAAGGGTGCATACCCAGTTGACTCATGTGCAGTGCAGTTGTATGCAAACGCCAGGGTCTGTAACATCTGCGGCCATCTCTGTTTTGCTCTTGGAGGGAGGGTTCTGATCATGCTACCCAAGGTTCTGTTGAACCGCTCAACGTTCCCGTTCCCCATCGGATGGTAAGCCGTGGTCCTAGACTTCTTCACTCCAGCAACTTGCAATAACTCTCGAATCAATTCACTTTCGAAATTTGCACCCTGGTCAGAGTGAATCCTTTCAGGGAACCCATAGACACAAAAGTATTTATCCCAGAGTGTACGTGCAACTTGCTTTGCAGTTTGATCGTGGCTAAGATAGGCATGGGCCATCTTAGTAAAATGATCAGTAGCTACCAACACATCAACACTTTTCCCATTCGAGTCTTCCGCTGACCAAAAGTCAATACAGACCAGTTCAAGTGGGCTCGTGGTTCTAATACTTTCAAGAGGGGCTCTTGCTTCTGGTTCAGGAGTCTTGCTGACCACACATCGCTTGCAGGTTTTCACATACTCTCTGACATCCTGTTCCATATCCGCCCAAAAGAACCTCTGCCTCGCCAAATACAATGTTCTGTACTGCCCTTGATGGCCCGCATCATCATGAATACCCTGCAGCGCTTGCTTGACTAACGAGGCTGCAACCACATACTGGAACCTTTTCTTCGCAGTCAGAGGGTCTTTGCTCACTCTATAAAGGAGTCCATCCAACATCTTGAGCTTGTCCCACTGCTTGAGCATTTTCAAGACTATGCCTGTCTCATGAACCCTTTCCCTTCTCGACGGTCGCCTACCACGAGTCACATAAAACAGGACCCTGGACAACGCCCTGTCCTGTTGCTGTTCGTCTTGGAGCTCCTTGATGGAGAACACAGGTAATGGACTTTGACCAGCAGTCAACTGCTGAACATCATGAGCAAGCCAAGAGACGGCTCTTCCTGTCGAGCCCATTTCCCACTCAACATGACCTTCAAGCACTGCTTTCACCTCATCATTGTCAAGTGAGTGGTGCTCCAGTGTAGTGGTGGGTGTGAGGCATTCGATACCTTGTTGATTGGTACTCAGTCTGAAGACTTCCTGTATGGTGTTCTCTTTTATCTGCTTTGCTTCTTCAAGCAGAGTTCCGTATGACTCAGACACCAGCCTCTTACTAACGTGACTCTGAACAAAGGGCTGCCTGCTGAGAGCGTCTGCGACAATGTTTTTTCTGCCAGGAATGTACTTGATACAAAAGTTGTACGGCGCTAACTTCGCCACCCACCTTTGCTCACATGCGTCCAACTTCGGTTTGGTCAGTATGTATGTTAACGGGTTATTATCTGTCCAGACGGTAAACTCGTGACCTTTGAGCCAATGACTGAATTTCTCGCAGACTGCCCACTTGAGGGCCAGAAACTCCAGCCGGTGTGCAGGGTACCTAGTCTGGGCATGGGTGAGAGACTTACTTGCGAAGGCAATGGGACGGGCCTTGTTTTCCCCCTCTGGCACCTGAGAGATGACTGCACCCAGCCCGTCAAGAGACGCATCAGTTGACAGAACGAAAGGCCGGCTGAAATCAGGATGAGCTAAGACAACTGACTCGAGTAGGGCGGATTTCAATAGTTCAAACGACTTCTGATGTTCACTCGTCCAGTCACTAGGCTTGAGTTTCTTAAAGGCAGCACTACCCCTCACCTGACCCTTGTTCTTCTTTGGTGTTGCAGTCAATGCAAAGAGAGGTTTAGCAATACCAGAACAGTTCTGAATGAAGCGCTGATAGTACATCACCATCCCCAAAAAAGACTTTATCTTCTTTGGAGAAGGCGTGGCATCATCATTTCCCATCAGTGCCTTTTCAGTCATGGCAACAATTGCCTGCACCTTTTCCGGGTCAGTTGATACACCACTTTCGTCAATGACATGGCCCAGGAACTTTACACTTCGCTGAAGGAAATGGCACTTCTTGGGCGCAAGCTTCAGCCTGTGTGCACTCAGCCTGCTGAACACCATCTCGAGCCGCCTCAAAGCCTCACCTTCATCAGGTGCAAAGACCAAAACGTCATCTAAGTAGCACAGCAGTGTCAAAAAGTTCTGGTCGCCGAAGATGTTGGTCATAAGGCGCATAAAGCTGGCTGGCGCGTTACACAGACCCTGAGGCATGCGGTTGAACTCGTGCAGACCCATGGGCGTGGTAAAGGCTGTCAGCTTCTTGTCTTCTTCACACATGGGGATATTGTAATATCCTGATGTTAGGTCCATGGTGCTGAAGAACGCACTGCCCCCCATAGCAGCGAGACAGTCTGCCTGATGGGGTAACGGGTGAGCATCTTTGACGGTCCTGGAATTCAGCCAACGATAGTCCACACACACTCTCAAATCACCATTCTTCTTCCATACGAGTACCAGGGGTGACGCCCACTCACTGGAAGACTTTCGGATAATTTCCATCTCCTCCATCTCAGACAGCACTTGTCTCAGCTTTTGGTAATGCCCTGGCGGAACACGCCGGTAAGGAAGTCTGAATGGACGGGCGTCCGTGAGGTGGATTCGATGGACAAACCCAGGGGTTTCACCACAGTCTAACTTGCTCCTGGAAAATAACCCCTCAAACTTCTGTATCAGACCGACTAACTGTCCTTTCCAGTGATCTGACACGTCACATGAATCAATGTCAATGTCACTCAACCCAAGTCTCTGCAGGGCGTCACTGTAGTGAGTCGGGGGTGAAGGAAGACCACTAGTGTCAACCTCACGCACACTCTGGCTGTGCACCTGGAGATTCTTCGGAGAGGTACGAGTCACATTCACATCCAAGTCTTCTAAAGCAACACATGGAAAAACATCAGCCACTTTAGCATTTCGTCTCAATGTTACATGTTTGTCACTTGAGTTTATGATTTTAACAGGCACCCAGCGGTCTCCCGACATCGTGGCAACAGCTCTCCCCACCATGAGGTTTTTCTTGTGGGGCTGAGAACGTGGTGCATCAACAAAAACGGCACTTCCCTCAGAGACAGGTGCATTGGCTGGCAGCCTACCCCACACCAGATGTTCATGATGGGGCAACAATGTCACAGCTTGGGCCAACTTGACTGTTCCTACGATGTCAGGAATCACGTTCCCCTTCCACCTGTTAATTCCAGACAACATGTTAAGAAAGTGCTCAACTGCTGGGTCATTTGTGGATTCAGGCTTGTTCATGACACGCCAGTAACTCGGGGTTTGTTTGAGTTGGTGAATCAGGTGTTTAATCACATTTGAACCCAGTATCATTTCATCGTGCTGCCCTGGAACAACCAGTGTAGGTACACTAACTTCTTGTCCATAGACATTCATTTGTAACTGATACACACATTTAGGTTTGACTTGCACTCCGCCACAACCTACTAGCACAAGATCAGTATTCAAATGGCAGATCTCAGGACATAGGCCAGCACTCTGTAACTTTTGTTCCGCCTCTTCGCTCATTGTACAAGCCATTGACCCACTGTCAATCAACGCATGCAATGAGACTTGCTTTCTCACAACAACATCGGTATAGAAAAGAGAATCAGATTTCCTTAAATTATGTACATTCTGACATACTATCACACTACCACTAGGGGCAGACTTGCAACTGTCTTCATAAACTGAAAGCATGTCATCATCAAATCTGAGGGACTGACTAAATGCACCCACATTGCCCCCTCCAACATGTGGGTAGATCAGTTTTCCTGGGCGGGTGCTGTATGGTTGAGGTCAGCGGTCCCACGCACTGTGCACTCCCTTCTCTGATGTCCGACTGCAAAGCATGCAAGGCATCTCCTCTCCCTCATACAGTGTGATCTTGTGGAGTGAGCTTTGTCGCCACATACACGGCAGGGTGAGACCCGAACCCAGGGCCCTGACTGTGTAGCACCTTGTGGGGTAGCCTGGTTGGTCCTCTCCAGCACCCTATCTAACATACACAGGACACGCTCGAACGCAGCCCCCTCTCCACTCAAGGACTCACTAGGCCTGACTGGGCCGTGTGGGCTGGGCACACTCTGTCTCACCTCCTGTTCGACATCTACCGTAGAGTAAGCAGCAGCAGCAGCCACCTGGAGCGGTTTCACTTTCCCCAGCTTTCTCTTAGACAGGTACTCTCTTTGATATTCATCAATGGCCTCCTGCACTTCCATAGCCGTCCATCTACTCATTGGTTTGCCCTTAAACACACTGGACAGCTCAGCTTCATTGCAGTTCCTAATGAACATCATTGAGATCTCTGAACTCATATTTTCTAACTTCCTGCCCTGCAGTTTCAGGTGACGATCTGCCTGCTCAGCCGCTGTGTTTAACCGCACCCAATAATCCACTGGATTTTCTCCAACACTGGGTTGAGTGGCATAAAAGTCTGCCAACGGCAAGCATGATGCAGGACTCTCACTGAAGTAACGCCTGAGAATATCATATACCATTTCTGGCTGGACTGCATTGTCAGGAATGGAGCTACTCCTTAATCCCACCTTCACAATTTTCTTAGCCTTCCCCATCAAATGACTCATTATCTCATCAGCTTGATCAGAAGCAGGGTATTTCTTTTTTTTCAAATATATTTCCATCATCTCAATCCATTCTTGCACTGTGCACTTGTCAGATGCTTCACCTCTGAATACAGCAGGTTCACGGGCATCTGACTTGACAACTACATTTACTTTGGAGAGGTCCAGAGTGTTACTGCCATAACTGATGTCTCCCACCACAGGAGAAACTGGGACAGATGGAGGGGAAACAGGTTGATTGGGGGTAAACAACCGGCTGACTATTGAATCTCCTATCTGATTTCCTAATTCAGTAATCAGGTCACGGAGGTCGGCTAATGGGTCACTGCCACTGACAGGTACAATGGGTGTGGAGGATTTGGGCCCTACAGGAGATGGTACTACATGGTCTGCCTTTGCATGTGCATACCCTAAACTTTCAAGTGGAGGCGGTGTCTGTGTAAAAGGTGTGGATCCTACAGGGTGTGTAGCTATGCTCCCGCCCACTCCAAAAGTGTCTGTGAAATCCAGTTGTTTAACTTCCTCCCCCATACACGGCATTAGGCCTCTGCCTCTCCCAACACAAGGAGTCACATTACCAAAAAAATGTCCACTAGCCATACTGTAAGCAGAATATTCTTAATACAAAACTAAAATTATGGGAATTTTTCTCTCAGATATACACCCTTTTTTTTATGAAATGAAAAAAAAAATCAATAACAAAATCTAAACATCATTCACTCATTGATAAGCTATTCACAAACGAACACTGATGACAATGAGGATTCGCTGGTCTTCGAACACAGTACCTTCACCACGCAGCTTGATCACGCAGACAACTTCACCCGGCGATCGGCGGCGGCTGATCAGTGGAATCCTTGAAAGGTCACGGCACCAGTTTATGTAACGGACTCTAACCAGCCCGCTACGATAATTATAAATAAAATGTCTGTATGGTAAAGGAAGTGTAGCGGAGTCGTGGGCACAATCTGTCATCAATTTATTCACCTGCAACACAGCAGTAAGGGGCGATTACACACACACGAGGGTAATGCTGGTATCCCTTTAACAGACTTCCAAACAAGGGTAACTAATGAAAAGTTTGTAAGCTACCATATGCTGTCCAGTGTTACATCCATTACAACCTACCAGCTACAACACTAGTAGTAAAACATACAGTGATCGTATAGTGTATTTATGTAAATGATAAAATTGCAACCATAGAAACAAACATAGTACATGACAGATTATAAATGTAAGTATTCACTTCAAATTCAAATATAAGTACACACTCAGGCTCAACATACCTGCAACACAGCAGTAAGGGGCGATTACACACACACGAGGGTAATGCTGGTATCTACACAATAATGAATTAGCCAGTTAGCACCCATTTAATGGCTAGACAAACATTTACATCTAACACGTATTAAACGCCGCTAATTTGCATATTCAACACGATGCAATTACCGGATATGATAGACAACAAGCTAATATCACACAAAAAACACATATCATGGGAAACTTTGAAAAATACATACTACTTATTCATTTTGTTAACGGAGAACTAAAGACACCCAGCTTACCCCTTTAACAGACTTCCAAACAAGGGAAAGTCTTGAGGTGTGTCACACCAATTATCGCCCCATTAGCAACAACACCTGAGCCCAGTAGTGGAACCAACAAAAATATATACATATATGCAGAGATTTGGGGAAGTTCATAAAAAGCACTAAACTTCATTTTTTACATTGTTACACGCACACGTACGGAACCTCCACCCGCCTCACCCGCGTGGGATGAGGAGAGAGACTGAGAAGCAATCCGTCTCCAGACTGTCACTGGCTAGGAGCGTCCGGATCGGGGCTCCACCGCTTCGGTGCTTTGGTTCAGCGAAAGCCTTTGCGTCTGTGGAGGCGGGATCCGGATCGACCACCACCAGCCATCACTCACTGCTCCACTCAGCCCTCGGTGGAGAGCTTTGGTGTGTGGGTGTGGGGTTGGGCGTGTGTGCTCACGCCGGCACTAAGTCACCACAGACTAATGACGCTGTCAGAACCAGAACAATCTGCATTCATCATTTCTTATCTGGCGGGCGAGGGAGCCGGCTGATGCCGGTCAGATGCATCTCCATGACGCTGCCGGGGTCAAGGACTGTATGATTGAGTCGGGTGGGTGGAAGTGTGGGTGGGTAGCGGGGTAGAGGGATGGGCAATGGGCTGCTGCTAGGGACTACTTCTCCGTTACTGCCTGTGGTGTTTGTTGACTCCACTCAACAATCCAAACAAACAGAGAGGGGGTGGACACACACATGTCCATGGAAGTGTGATACGACATATGAAATGTGAATGCGCACCACATAGCATGTGTAGGATTTTTTTAACACACACACATGGCCTATGCGCACCCTCACAAGTGTAGATCACCACACACATACACAAAACTACAAAAACGTTTGTTTCCTGTTTACACACATACTCACAACAATTTAGAAGCATGAAAACTTCGTACAAACCTAACACTGAGACACACAGACACATCAAGACACACAGACACACACACACACACACAGACGCACACACAAATACAGAGGCACACACACTTCCTCAGGGCTGTAACACAATGAAAGCCAATTTCACCTGAGCTCATTTATCCATTTCTTTGATTGCGTGTGCCCGGGGTTGCAGTTTTGTCCTTGTCGGCTTGGGGGGGGGGGGGGAGGCAGGGAGGACTTGTATTCATTCGAAACATCCTCTTTTCACTGACTTTCTGCCGACTCACTCACTCAACGGGACTGACCTTATTTAGCGACTCTCTCCATCAGCAAAATGAATGAGAGATGCCACCAGTGCTGAACTGACAGGGTGGAGGCCGAGTGCATTGGCTCTGGCGCACACAAGCCCAGCTCAGCCCCGCTAAGGCACTATAAATACGCCCCATAATGAAAGGCAACTAAGCATTGCGCCGTGGCGTGGCATCATGACTCCACTCGTGACAGCCCATTACCGATTTGAATGAAACCTCCTTTCTCCTGTCTCTCTCTTTTGCTCTCTATTTCTAGCTCTCCCTCTGTCTTTCAGTTGTTCCCTGAATCACTACCCCAGTCTTTTCCCCTGTCTTTCTCGCTCTTTTCTCTGCCTCTTTCTCACTTTTTCTCTGAGGTTGTTTCAGTCACTGTGAAGTCTCCGCAGCCTCTATTTGTAAGGCTGCGATGAACAGATGGCCCATGCTTCCAAAAGAAAGACTGAAAGAGAAACTGAAAAAAAGAAAAGAGACTACTGTGAATCGAATCCGTCACAGGAGACGGAACGTTCTTCCATACTTGAGGAGCGCTTCTCTCTCTCTCTCTCAAAGACGTCGCTCCTTCAATGTCACTCGGGCGCTGAGGGGGTCTCTTCGTGTCCACCTGTCTCAGAGTCCGACAGCCTCCAGCTTATCGCTCCAACCTCATCAGTATCAACGACAGACGGTCGTCCCAGCCCAAACCAACTCTTAGACACAGCACCGGACGAGTCGCAAAAAACTGAAAAAAAAGAAAATGAACAAAAAAAAAAAAGAATGACAAAGAATTCAAAAATTTAATTAGAGGGGCAGAGGATATTGGTGCCGGCCCTCGGCCTCCTGAACGAGGCGGTGATTAGATGTGGCGGGTGCTGCACGGCCAGGGTTCGGGGGAGTAACGTGGTGTTGGATAAACAGGCAGTGCCGGTGACATTGAGCAGGTGAGCGGGGCTGTTATCACACACACGCAGGCACAAGAGTCTGCTCTGATGGGCGGCAGTGCACTGAGAGGCTCTCACAAGCGCAGGATGATGAGGAGACGCTCAACAGTCTACGGCTTGGGCTGATTTAAAAAAAATATGGGAGCCTTTGGAGATACTGTATTTCAAATTAACAGAGAGTGCTGCAATATGGGTGTTTGTGTGTGTGTCAGTCTATCTGTGAGTGTGTGTATGTGTGTGTGTGTGTGTGTGTGTGTGTTTAAGCAGACTAATTCCCTCCCTCGTGAGAGCTTCTCTTGGGCATTCTTAAGGAATCCTCCAAAACAAATCTCTAGCACTTGTCTGAGCACATTAGGAAAATCTGCAGGCGAAAAAAAGTCTGCAGATGTGCGTTTTGTGTTTCTCCAGCTCTGGATGGGATCCGGTGCGAGGCGACTCATTATCCTCGCCAGGCGACTTATCACAGGCATCACACCAACCAGGCATCGGCTGCATTTCCACTCAACGGTCTGTTGAACCACTTCAAAGTGAACCTATTTTAAGGCCTCGGTAAGGAAAAAAAAATAACGAGGTCTCGAAAATAGACATCAATCACAATAATCTCAGCACTCAGTCACAAAACCTGAGTAATTTCTGGCTTACACTGTTGCCTCTCTCTCTTGTTACTCTATCCCTCTCCATCTCTACCCTTCTCTCTCTCTCTGCCCCTCTCTCACGCTCTCTCTCTGTCTGTTCTCTATCTCTGTATCTCTCATATCCCTCCTTTGTTGGAGCTGTAAGGGTGAGAAGGTGCTTTCACCACATCCAGTGAAGATAAGGACCCTGATATGAGTAGATGTCCTATTCTGCCCCCCTCTCCCTCTGTCTCTGTCCCATTCTCTCTCCTCCATTCTCTCTTCCTCTCGGGCCCGTCTCTCGTCTCATAATAAGCAGGACTGAAAGGAGCGGCGCACAGCCAAACTTCCTGCCCCTGTGATTGAATCGGCGAGGGCCTCGACTTCTCTCCCCATCCCTCCTCTGTCAGTGTGACGCTGTCCATTTCATTAGATTTGAGGGGAAAAAAGGAGGAGGAGGAGGAGGTAAGGGGGGTAAGGGTTGGGGGAAAATTGATGCGATTTTCGGCAAGCCCCCGCCAGCGCTTCGGTGTTTGCGGCTGCCCTCTGTGTGGCTCCTCGAAGAAGCGTGCTGCCCTCCCCTGTTTGGGCGTCTGCTGTCAAAACAGCCTCCTCTCTGCTTCAGTTTCGGATGCCTCTCCCCGGGGGGAGCAGGGGGTCTGATTGGGCGCTTAGAGTAATCACTGTTGAAGTGCAGCAGAGGCCTAACGCTTGGCTGCTGATTTGCTTGTGTGTTTGGGAAAAAAAGAGAAGACAGAGGAAGAGAAACAGAGAGACAGAAAGAGAGAGATTAAGGGGTCGACAATCAAAGAGAGAGAGACAAACAGATGGACAAAGAAAGAGGCAGAGAAAAAAAGAACGCTTAACAGTCAAAGAGAGAAAGAGAAAGAGACAGAGAGTAAAACACACAGACGGGAATAGTGAGGAAGAGAGAAGGAGGGAAAGAGAGAGTCCCCAGGGAGAGAAAGAAGACAGAGAGAGAGAGAGCGAGAGAATGAGTGAGAAAGAAGACAAAGAGAACTGGCCGAAAAAAGGCTAATTGAGTTTTTCAAAGCCATGCAGGCTCATCTTCTGCAGAGGAGGCAGCAGCAGGAGACAGGTCCTCTACTCCATGTCACCATGTCAGCATTATCAGGAGAGGTGTCCTCACATAGCGCTTCACTCTTCAGTTACACACACACACACACACACACAAACACGGCCTCACCTCACTGCTGACTCACCCCCTTCATTACTGACCAGAGTCTGCACGTCCGCCAGTGGATAACCCCACCCCCACCCCCAATGTGCTGGAGCACCAGGGATTACTAAGGGCCAACATGCTACTCCAAGTATAAAAAGCATGCCAGTGTCTTTGATGAGACGCTGAATGCATTCTGCTTGAAGTGCACAGTGGTGTGAGTCCAACAGGGAAACGACTTGATTAAATTTAATATCCCTGCAACTGTCATATAACGAGTATAGGAAACCATGCTGGCTTTTTTGGGAGACTTGTTCCCATGTCCTGAAATCAATGTTCAAGACAAGTTCTGTTTTATCCTGACCAGGTTTTGCCTGTGAATGAGGGTGAAGTAAATGCTAAATCAGAGAACCAGCCGAGCTTTGAGGTCTTGGAAGCCTTTTGGTCAAAGGGGGGGGGGGGAAGAGGAGCCTCTACTCTGAGGGTACACTTCAATGAAAGGTCAAGGTGAATGATGTCATTAGCTTTGATAGGTAGCTTAAGTAACAGTGTGTGGCTGTGAAAATCTAATTCTCCGGCTTTGAAAGTGGAACCCTAACCCTAACCCTGAAACGTCCATTAACAATGCTACCCTAAAAAACGGTGAAAACAAGACACTATTTAGTGAAAGTTGAAAGCATGACAATGACATAAACAAAGTGTTTTAGTGCAATTTTTATTGAAAATGACTAGCTGTATATTACCGTTTTTTACAACTGCTTACAGACGTGGTCTGAAAATTGGTCTAATTTTTTCAAACCCTTGTACACAATTCCCCCAAAAAAGAACAACAGCTCTCCTGTAAAATTAAACACTGCATTCAAAACTCAATAATCCCTTTTCAAAATCAAGTTTCCCTGTGAAATGGTTAACACAGCTATGTATATGCTTTTTGAATCACTAAATGCACACTTGTGTGATAAATATAAAACACTCCTTGTTAGGCTGAAACCTTTTGACGTTACGGTGTTAAAGTGCATTTCATAGAGCAATAGAATAGACAATAGACTCAATATGTACTGTAAACACACAAATACAGTAGAGAGCAAATTTAATTTTTCTACAGTTTTCTGAAAAAAATTCAGTTTCATAGTAAACTGAAATATTTGTTGTAAACACATAAATGCGTGGTCATTGAGGGTGCTAAAGTGGTGTTGGGTGCAGTGGGCTTTGCCCTGTTAAAAAGAAGCGTCTCTCGGCACTCGGCACTCGCCAGACACTGCCAGTAGGTGTTGGACTGAACACTGGAACATTCAGTTTATAATAAAAGCTGAACACCCCTCCCCCACATACAGAGACATCAAATGAAAATTACATGTGAACTCTTTGCCCTCTGTCAAGGGTGAAAAGTCTTAAAAAGACAGCTGGGCATCACTTTAACAACATCAGATTGCAGCATCTCCTTTTTATGTTTTCTCTCTCTCTCCTGCTCTTGCTCTCTCTCCATCTTTCTATCTCTCTCTGTCAGTCTCTCTGTCCTCTCAGATGATAGTCTCCTATGATAGCGCCTGATGGCTTAATCCTCGCTGCCACTCAAAACTCTATTCTGAAAAATCCACATATCACAGGTCAAAATCAAGCAGCCAGTTCCAGACAGGTCCTCTGCTTTTCCTTCTCTCTCCCCCATCTCTCTCTTTCTCCATGTCTATCCCTCTGTCCCTCTCTCCCTCTATCTCTCCTTCTTTCTGTCCCTCTCTCCATATATCCCTCTGTGTCTCTGTCCCTCTCTCCCTCTACCCCTCCCTCTTTCTGTCCCTCTCTCCCTATATCCCTCTGTGTCTCTGTCCCTCTCTCTCTCTCTGTCAAAAGCCCGAGATTAGACCCACACAGAAATGAAAGTGAATGTCAAAGGCCTCTCCCTCTCCTCTCTCCTCACCTGGGCAGGGCCCAGCATGGCAGCACGGGGCGTGTGCCACAGACCTGCAGAGAGCTCTCACTGTGAGGATACCCCTTTTGTGCTCATTTGATCTTTGTTTTCAAAGAGACGACTCTCTCACATCCAATGTATATAGCAAACAGTGTAGCATGAAGCAAGATCAGTGTTCCATTGGAAATATCTACACACACACACACACACACACACGCACATACAGTATAACACACACAGACAGAGACACACATACACAGACAAATACACATACACACACACACACACACATTAAACACACACAGACAGAGACTCACAGACACATAGCCTACACATACACACACACGCACATATGACACACACAGACAGAGACACACATACACATACACACACACACACACACACACACACACACACACATATGGCACACACAGACAGAGACACACACACACAGACAGGGACACACATACACAGACACACACGCACACACGCACATATGACACACACAGACAGACATACATACACAGACACAGACACAGACACACAGACACAGACACACACAGACACACACACACACACACACACACACACACACACACTCACTAGAGTGAAAGCCTGACAAAAAGAAGCAGGATGGAGACACACATGCAGGTTTGTTGTTTGGCTGACTGTGAACCAGATGCCAGCCTCCGTTGAAGTGCAAAGCAGAGGCTTCTTCACAGGAGAGGAAGAATCCCTTGTGGAAGGAACTGTCGGCCTGCGGCAAGAGACATCACAAGGCAACAGACTTCACAAAGGCCGGAGTCTAATTGAACCACAGGATTCTTCAGCACTCAGAGAGAGAGAGAAGAAAAAGACACATCTTCACAATTATATAATAAAACCTTTACATTTTTCATTTGCTCTGTCAGAACACCACTTTATTCTGTGTGCCAGTACAAGATTTCTGCTATTCACTGGAAACACTGAGGTCCAAGCGAGTGGACACTGAACACCTACCGTGTTTCATTTAATGCTTTTTTCGGATTGATGTAATCAAATTATGGCTCATGCCAAATTGTTTACTAAGTGGAGACTTCTTAGACTGATTTCTCTAGTGCTACCATACCACACACTATTACTGAATTACTTGAAAGAGAGCGTACAGTGTTTCTGTAGTGATAAATATGTAATACTGAAGTAATTGGAGTAGACTAAGAGAGGGGAGCAAGGCAAAGATATCTCCCTCAGGTAAAAGGAAATAGTATTAATGTGTCTAGAAACTTCCGTGCCACACTTTTTTCATTTTGTTCTTAAAAGCATCGCATTTTTCAATTCTTTGTCTGACTCTTTACAAAAGATGGCATTGCCCAAAAGTAGAGAAAAAAAAACAGTATAAAGGATTTCCTCCCATCTATACCTCACCTCCAACTCAACTGATAATGTTGAATGCTGTTATGTTGTAAGTTGAAATATTCATTTTCGAATATTCTTTGAGTAAATGTAATTGTGATTGCTGAATCTTCTTTTTCTGCATGTATAAAATGAATGGGAAATGTTCTAAGCTCTTGGAAACGTTCAGGTACACCACCATCTTCCTCCCAAGTGAAACACTGGATGTAAAAATACAAGGGGCTGCTTCTCAAAGGGCAGTGTAACCAAAAGCCTCTGCCCAAACCCCACAGGACCTGTCTGTGAAAGGGAAGGCCTCCCCACCGTGAGCTGCCAGACAATTTATTCACACATTGATCGGCCCCAGTCATCTGATCATTGGCCTGCAGCTAAATTTACCTTACTCCTGCAATGCTCAGATCATCTGACAGTCAGCCACTGACATCATCCATATCAATCAAAGCCACGATTTAACTAGATGTCAAACATGCTGACTTCACTTACGCAAGACATGGTGATAGGGAGAGAAGGAGAGGGATAATGCCCTGCCTGTGGATAACTGATGTAGGGGTGGTGTGTGTGTGTGTGTGTGTGTGTGTGTGTGTGTGTGTGTGTGTGTGTGTGAATTCAAACAGTTCAAAAGGCCTAGCTGGTGTTGCTCACAGATTTAGCATTCTTTTTCCTTGGAGATTTAAGAAAAGTGACTTTTTATCAGGGTTGTTTATTTTTTTGGAGTATTCAATGCCATTTTTAAATGTCTGTTTAACTGGAAAGTTAATTTGGTAAGAGTTGAATAGTACAAGAGGATGTAATTCAACTCAAACAAACAGACTAAACAAAGGTCAGATTTTATCTATAATTATTCTAATCATTTATAATGTATTTATTCTATCGTGACAACAGAAACACGATTCAATTATACAATTACACATGCTCATAATATGGTGCTTTTGCCAATGTTAGAATTGGTAAGATTTGTATTATATTGCATGTTGCAGGTTTATAGACCAGCATTACAATATTTTATATCGGCATTTATTATAATTATGCAACTGTTATAAAGATTTTATAGAGTTTGTAAACACTTCTATGCAATTTAGGATGACCATACAAACCTGGATCTATACAATTCATACATTCTCATAACATCATGTCACACACACAAGCACATACACACAGAGACACACATACACACATACATACACACACACACACACACACACACACACACACACACACACACACACACACACACACACACAAATCAAAAACTCATTTAAGTATGATCTATTGTGGCTATTAACTCCAACCACATTAAATCTTCCCTTTTTCCCTTTAACATGATAAATAAGGAGCTGGTTGCAACAAGGTAGCTGTCTTGCTCCAATTACACTCAGTATTACTGTATTGGAAGGCAGAGGAGATACTTGCCCTTTAGTTTCCTACATTAAGATGTGCGTTTTCTTGGGAAGATGTCACCAGTGACAAATGGGTTCCCCTGTTGGGACCCTCAGACAATAAATTAGAAACAATAATGCCAGGCACTTACTACATAACCTAATGGAGAGACTGAAATCATCTTCAGCATCAGGAGCTCAAGGGCAAAGGGTGCATGAATGCTTTGAATTGAAAGTATTAAGGGCACAGTGAGATGGTGAGTTTGGGATGAATGGTCCTGCATTAGCTGATAAAGGAGACTCAAGCACTGTTCACCATAAATGTGAAAAAGAGAAAGGATCATTCTGACATGACTTGGCACAAAGAGAGGAATTTGTTGTGTGTTCTGATGAAGACTTCCATTTAGAACAGTCGGTGGTTTTATGTCTTCACATGGAGAGCATGTGAACGTGGTGTGATAAGATTTCAGAACATCCTGTCTACACTTGCTTACCAATACAACATGTATGCATGAGAAGGTACAAAAAGGCTGATGGGAATATAAACTCAGATGCTAACTCATCAATATGAACTTTGTGAAGAATTATGCAAGCCTTAATGAGTTCCTACAGCAGCCACATGCAGACTAATGAAGATGAATCTCTCATCTTGCGTGGTGTACACAATTCACATCCCGAAAGTGGACACTATCTAGCTTACATCAAACAACTGCAGCCACAGTTGAGACAACTGCAACCTTCAACAGCATCAACATCCATCTTCAACTCATAGTTTAATCACAAGAATCCGTTTCTGCACACGAAATGACAAGCAGACCATTTGCCTCAAGACAGTTTATGCACTTAATATCATGTTTAATATTCCAGCAATTATGCAATTGGATGTCTCACTCACTGTAAATACTGGAGAGGGACCATAAACCCGTGTTTGTGACCTGAACATCAGGAGTCTTCTCCACATCAGGAGGTCTTTTTCCTCTCCTCTGCAGCAGATGCTGGTTGGGCACTTTCACTTCCCGCTACACTGATGGCATAAATGAGTAGGTTGGGGATCAAATAAGGACCAAAAGTTCAAAGAATTATAATCTATTTTTGATGAGCCTTCATCTTTAGGGATCCCCGTGGCGAAGGCTTCTCAGCCCTGCCTAAGAGTGGGGAGAGGCCTTTGTAGGGATTAGAGTCCAACTCTCCTCCACCTCTTCCCCAAATACCCCCCACCCTCCCCCCGGCTGTTGCCAATTTGTGTGTGTGTGTCTGTGTGTGTGTGTTTGTGAGTTGTGATGGGGGTGGGGGGATATTATATTAATATGAAACTCAGAGAGCTCAAATAAAAAGGGGGAATAGACAAAATATGTTTTTGAATCTGGGTGCAAAGATATCTTTTTCTTGTTTTTGGCAGTTCAATGTGTATATATACAGTATATGACTTACCACCATACCAGCATGCTCATAACATCTCCTATATATCACAAACAAATACATATACATCTCCTATCCACCATACACATATACATACAGTAAACATATCATCACTCTGAAGAAGATGATTTTAAAAACTGTCAACAACACATGATTTTTTTTTAGGTCAATCCTTTTCTGCATGTTCTCTGGTACTTGAATGCCACCATGTTCACAGCGTGCGTTATGCATCAAGAGCTGTCTCTGTCTTCTACCTGAAGTGCTGTACGCTCCGTAATCCTGGCGTGACTCATGCTACCAGCTAAGCCATGGGTGGAAGATAAGTGCAAAGCATGAGTGAGTAAGCAACAGCACACACACACACACACACACACACACACACACACACACACACACACACACACACACACACACACACACACACACACACACACACACACACACACACACACACACACACACACACACACACACACACACACACAGACACACACAAACACACACAAACACACTCAAACTCATTTAAACACATTTTGTAATTATGCCCTGAGGTAACTTTTTGTCTATATGCAAATGCTCCTCAAATCTGAAATCTGGTAGTACTTGATTTTTTCCCTATTTGAATGTTTGAGTGTGTGTGTGTGTGTGTGTGTGTGTGTGTGTGTGTGTGTGTGTGTGTGTGTGTGTGTGTGTGTGTGTGTGTGTGTGTGTGTGTATGTGTGTGTGTGTGTGTGTGTGTGTATGTGTGTGTGTGTGTATATGTGTGTGTGTGCGTGTTTGTGTGTGTGTGTGTGTGCGGCTGTGCGCGCATGTGGTGTGTGTGTGTGTGTGTGTGTGTGTGTGTGTGTGTGTGTGTGTCTGTGTGTGTGCGTGTGCACACATACTTCTCATCCAAAAAAATGATCTTCTTGACTTTCCATCCCACTCTTACTCCATCTCTTGAGGATGTCTCAGATACATTAGCAGTGGCATCATCATTTACATAAATAGGACATACAGTGGGAAAACCAGCTGGGGTTCTCTCTCTCTTTCTCTCTCTGTCACTCTTTCTTTCTCTCTCTCTATCTCTCTCTCTCTCTCTCTTTCTCTCTCTGTCTCTCTTTTCTCTGTCTCTCTTTCTCTCTCTTTCTCTGCCTGTCTGTCTCTCTCTGTCTCTCTTTTCTCTATCTCTCTCTCTTTCTCCCTTTCTCTCTCTCTCTTTCTCTCTCTCTCTCTCTCTCTCTCCCCATCTCCATATTCACTGTCTTCCTGCAACTTTTTAAAAACCCTTTTCCTCCCCTTTTTTTGTCTCTTCTTTTCCTCCTTGTAGACAGGAGTAATGTAAGCATGTGCACACCCCTGTCCTCTCCCCATGCCTCCCATCTCCACCAGACACCCCTGTGCCCCTGTGGCGCACGCTAATGGTTGACACTGTGTCCATGCCGACGCACATCGCCATGGCATCAGTAACCACCCCCCACCCCCCTTTCCCTCGCAAAACACAGAGCGGCGGCGACCAGAACCATCATCAGCGTGGGCATTCACTCTGCTTGTGTCCGAACACAGGGCCTCTCTCTCTTTGCTCATTGCTCTCCTCTCACCTAAGTGGACAGGGCTCCAGGAGCTATTCACTGCTAAATGAGGCATTCCTATTTATTTCAGTCTTGTATGAAAAAGATGGGAGTGCTGTAAGTGGGCTGTTTTCAGGGTCAATTTCTTTCACCTCGCTGTCTGCTCATCTACAGCTATTTTAGAGTTCTTTTTTTATCTGTTCACACACAATATTTTTAAATGTTACATAATTTCTGAAACCTGTCACTCGAAGAGCATATCCCCACATCAAATCTGCAAAACTTTAACTTAATATTTCAGCCTTTCACTCAGTTTTCAATTTCACTTTTTACAAAACATTACACACAGCAATCAGACATTGAGCACTTCAAAATGCCATTCAACCTGCAAAAAGTATTTACCAGTTCCATAGGAGGGCATTTGTTGTGATGTTGATGTATTGCTGTGACGAGGCCCAAATCGGAGGTTGGGTATGATCACAAAGTCTCTTTTTATGTATCATGTTCAAAGGGTAATTTTTCTATACTCCTTACCACAACATATTTTGTATGATGTTTTTCCTTACGGACCTCATCACCTTGAACTACTGTTTTGGTAATGCACTTCTGATTCTGATTCATGTATTCCCTTTGTTTTGCCCTGTCTTGTGTTTCTGTTCCTTGTGTTTGCTTCCTTGGTTCGCCATATGCTTCTTTATTTACTTCCTTTGTTCCATGTGCTTTTGTTGTCCTTTGTGACTTTGTTTATGCCCCTTTCCTTACTGCTTGGTGTGTCTCATAGTCCCCCTCCCACTTGTCATTTAGTGCTGTGTATTTAAACTTGCAAGTTTCCTCACTTCTTGGACTATCAATATTCCTGGTCATGTTTGTGTTTATGGTCACATGTTTGTGTTTAGACAGTGTTTGCATGCTGTCGCTGCACGTATCCTGTTCCTGTTTCAAATCCGCAAAGTAAGTACAAAATCCTTTGATTATTACTTGTGTCTGGTTATGCATTTGGGTCCTACTCTACAAGTGTAGCGTTAGAGTTCTCCAAAAAACGTAACTCTTCGTAACTGTAACTCTCAGGACCTGTAAATTGCTCTGCATTTATGTGTTGACCACATGTATTTCAGGCCACTTTAAAACTCTTTTCTATTTTCTATATTCTTACGTAACTGACAAAGATGAGTGTTTTAGATGTATCACACTAACGTGTTTTAAGTGATCGAAAGAGTCTAACCACAAGCATAGTGCTACAAAAATGATATGTTAAACGAGTTTTGAATGCAGTGTTAAACTTTGCATGAGGTGCATTTTTTGTGTGCACCTATGTGAACTTTGTGTAGAGTTTTGTAAAAATTAGACTAAGTTTCAGAAACAGTATTGAAGCAGTTCTAAGAAAACAGCTTCCTTCATTTCACAGGACATTTCTTAAAGTCAAGTACAGAGCGTTGTGGTCGCAGTATGAGTCTTTAGACAGGCTTGGCCCTCATTCTAGATGACTAAATCAGTCTCAGTGCTGTTGTCCTCCTAAGGCTCTCGCACATAAGACTAAGTCTACATCATTATCCTTGCAGAAACAACAAGATAGAGTCAGTGCTCAGCTTGTGTTTGCTACAAATACTGACATTGCAAACTAAAGGAGTCAGATCAGTAGCTTAGGTAGAAGCAGTGAGCATTCACAACACAACACAACACATCACAGCAACACCCAACACAACCCATTGCACAACATGCTGTAAACTGGGTTTTAATGCTACAGCGGTACACTGAAAATTCGATCTTCACAATGTGCACATATGTAAACTTCTAAAAGGGTAACATCTACAGCTGATGGATCCATTCAGATTCTCGTCTAACAGATGCAGGGCCTTTTCCCTGGTTTACGGAACTGAAAAACATAGCAGCCACCCCATACCTGTGATTTGTTCCATACCTTTCAAAGTCAGATTACCCCACTGGGACATGTTTTGCTTTGCACTGCAGGCAAAATCAAGGCACAGCTCCAGACGGAATTGATTTCTTGGCTGTCTTTATCTCTCACAAAGGTAAATGCGGCCTTTGGAATACTGCTGTGGATTACTTGTTAATTGCAATTAGTGCCATGAAAGTGCTTCAAAGCACACGACAAACATGTAGGTGTTTCATGGGCTTTTCAGTGTTAGTTTAATGAGAGTACTTTGTCATTTTCTTAAGATCTGTTTGGTTGTGCTTTGGCAGATGTGGAAACATATTGAGGGGTATTACTAGCACACTGACGCAAGCCTGGTCTCCTGGGCACATACATACACATAACTAGCAGTTTCATTTTATGTAACATTATTTGTAGTCAGGAGAGAACCGATAAAAGCTGAAAATAGATGGTGCATAGGGTGTATAAAAAAGTGTATTAGGTGAAAACATACATTTACAAAACTGATATAGAACATTTGGGAAACTTAGAAATAACAAAGGACTCTCTAAAAATGAACATTACTCTAATCTTTTCAAACCTGAGCTACTTCAGTTCATCTATACTGTTATAGAGAGCTGAGGAATTAAGAGTCGTCCCTACCTTACATTTTATGCATTACAGCAAAGAGGAAATCTTGACAAAATGTGAACCTGAACTAGGAAGTACTCTAGGTTTTAGCTTACGTAAAAACGGACGATTCTGGTACCTTTTTAAGGTTCCAAAAAGGATTTGTCAAAAGAGATGAAAGTACAATATATTGCCATGCATTAATTCATTAAACAGATTGTATTCTGTTACATTTTTATATTCATAACATATACAAATTGACTGGCATGTTGATTTGCATAAAAGCATCTGATTGGCAAATGGCAATAAATACAAACATAAACACAGAGTTACTGAATGGAGTGACTGAATGGCATTTCCAGTTTGGCTTGATGAGAACTGAAGCCTTTTAACCCCATCTTGTCGGGGCACATTCTGTCATTTCAGCTGCACAATTGGACTGCCAAAAAAACCTCGACAAAAATGCCAGCCTTTGTTTGCAACCATAAACAGCCATTGCTCCAGCGAGCTAATTGTTTGTCCAGCACAGCTGTTTCAAATGTTGCTATTGCTTGACTGGACAATGCCAGATGGCCCCTTCTGCAGTTCCAGTGACCATCACGAAACCCAAGCGTGCTCACTGTAGACATTTCAATCTGCTGCATGGGAGAATATGAGTGTGGCGTTGGGATAGATGGGCCCCATGATCACAGATGGCAGACTGCCATCCAGGTGAAGACCAGATTGATGCCACTTACCTGTGGCTGCCTCAATAGGACACCAACCCTTTTCTATTTTTGGTGCATCTGCGTTTATCTCTGGGCAGTTTGACATCTAGTTTGCACTGTCTGGTGGTTGTAGCTATGTGAATCTATAGTGGCAGTGGGATTTACATTCGTATTGATACTTGTATTGCAGCATTTCATGGGATTACTGTCACTGTCACTTTTTGCCACCTACACCCAAAAAAAAGGGATTAACTCATCTAAAAATAATAATAATAAAAACAAATTCTGTAATTGGACCATAAAGGGCCAGAGCAGCCCTTTAAGAAAAGCTTACCCCTCTAGGCTTCTCTAAGTTGAAATACACATACCTACATCTACTCCCACTAAGTTTAGCTTGGACAGTCATAGCCAACAGAGGATGTATTGTTACCAATAACACCTGAAGATTTTATACTGTGGTTAAATATGAGATTACGTTTTGGTTCGTTATTACAGATTAAAGAAGTAAATTACAGATCACACTGAATGGAAAACTAAATGAGAAATGTATTTATTCATGATAATCCATTATAATCATCATCTGGGACTTCAAATCATATAATAGAATAGACGAGGATAGTTACAGTTTACAAAATATGTTGAATACTTGACAGGTTTGATAGGTGCCAACATTTTTTTCTAAGAATGTGTACCTTGTCGTGGATGTAAAAAGTGATATCTTGGCTAAGTCTTACTCTCTGGGTTAAATTAAACCATTTCGATTTTACGAGAAAATTACACATTGGATCGTTTAGAAAAGCAGTTTGCTGGTATGTTAAGTGCTGTGGGAGACCTGAACTGTGGGCATTTTTTTGTGTTATCTCTAACTCTTGAAATATGTAAAACACACTGGATAAAAATGCCATCCGGTCAAAACAAGAAAACACTGATGTCCATTTTCTTCAGAGTGATCACAGATACAGTCAAATACAATGCCGAAGTAAACAAAGCAAAGAGACAACGAATATAACCCAACTTCATACCTCACGTCAAATGAATGAACACATGCAAAGAAAGCCACACAGTATCTGGAAAGCATTTTTATTGAACACAGACATAAAATGCTTCTCTTCCTTGTATAGTAGCTTGTCTGGGAACTGTCCTCATCAGGAAAGAGGTTCAAACTTAGTAAAGATGAATTACTTGTGTCGGGTAAAGTGTGTGTATGTGTGTGTGTAATATGTTTGTGACTGGAATTTACATTTTGTGCTTTCTGTAAGAATCTTCAAAAAAAATGTGATAGAACTCTAATAGAACCCTCTCGATGAGGATATTTACCAAATATATTTGCATATGATCTTATATTTAATTTTTTTTCTTCTATATATCATATATTCATAATAGTATATCATAAATATATTTGATAATACTGTAATAAAAAAGGGGGTAATGATGAGTACAGGTCTGTAGAGGGCAAAGAATTCTATTGTCTGGAATCAAAATACCTTTTCTGGCAAGGGATGTCAAAAAAATCAAGAGGGGAAATTAAAATTCATGAATGAACAATAAGGAACGATTAAAAGATATCTGTTTTACAATACATTTCCAAAAACCCGCTGGTTAAGGTAACTGATGGCCTCAGGTAGCGCAGAGTTCTTGTGTAAAAACACAGTCACCCTTACAAGAGTAATAAAATATCTTTTGTTGTTGTAATCATTGTTGTAATAGTCCCCATAGAAGGATCTGGAAGGCCTTCTATCACCATGACTCAGAGCTTCCTTTATGGTCCTTTTTTTTATCAGTCTTGCAGTCTGTGTTTCTGCTGCAGAACTGTCTGTCTTTTGATTTTTAAACATCACAAGTCTAAGTGATTTGCACAGGAGGCTATCAAAGTCTTTCCTCCCAGTGTTTTTTCATCCAAAGATCGTCCATCAGGTCCCAGAGATCCCTCATCACTGCAATAAAGTGTAGTCTCCTCTCTCCCTGTAAAAGCACCAAAGTGTGTTTGTCTCCCCATCCCTGTCATGCTCTCCCACTCCCTCTCACGCCCCTTGTGAGGATAGGGAGTGTGGCGGGTGCATGCCCGACAGTGTTCCTTTTTCGTCAAATGTTTCGTCAGAGTAAGCTCAAATCAAGACAGCCAAGGTCAGTGTTGTAGGTTTCAGAGGGTAGATAGTCGGAAGTCTCAAGTTTTGACGGGGAGGGGGAGTTTATCTCATTTGCTATCAAGTCGTTTCAAAATAGACACATTTACAAAATCAATTACAGTAATGTTACAATGCGTCCTACCAATTAATCCCACTTTATAAACACTTCATTAATGTTTTATAATCAATTCGATTTTTTCCTCAGACTGTGTCTGGGGAGAGATTTATGCTGTAGCTAAACGGCCCAGTAGTTGTATTGTGTTGTGTCTGTCACTATATTTATGCTTGTCTCGTAAAGGTCTAAAGGCACTTGATATGATGGTAGACAGCAGCTTCTTCTGCCCCTGGCTCACAGGTCTAGTACCAGGGACTGGGAGGACAGTGGCCTACGCTCTGCACCTCGCAAAGAGCCATGCTTCGGACCTGACACACTGACACAACCTTGAGTGGGCACAGCTAAATATTCAATGGGCAACTTGTGGAGGAGGAGGAGGAGGAAGTGGGTGGAGGGTGGTTGACATTCAAGTTTCTTTTTTTCTATCCCTCCAACCCCCCCCCCCCCCCCCTTTTTTTTTTACCTCTCCGCACATGTTTTTATGCCTTTCATTGAGACAGGCAGGAATGAAAGGTCAAGTCAATGATTTGTATCGGGAAAAGGTGTTAATCTTGTCTTGTTGCAAGCGAGAGAGGGAGGGAGAGAAAGAGTGTTGAGGGCTGAACTGGAACAAATCTGTATATACCTATAAATGGCAAACAAAACAACAGACTATTAAGGACGGGACTGCACCCACACAATGCTGCTCTAAGAGTTGTCAGTACACAAGATCGCACACACATGTGACCCCAACGTAAGGCTATGATTGGCCAGAACTGAAAGAACCACCACCCAATCGCCATCCAGATTTGTTTCAAGTGATTGATAAAGCACGATTCATCCCATTCAGATGTGATATTGTACTTAAACTGAAAACTCAAACAACCTGTCAAACATGATATCGGACTTCAATCGTCACTGCGTCAATCCCTTTTTTTCTCTGTCATACAGTACATTTGTAAACATGAAGGCAGTACGATGTGTAGATGCCAAAGTGGAGCTAAACAAGCATTACTCTCTGTATGTAAAAAACAGTAGCGCTTTTTAAGGGCCAACCGTTGGGTAATTACCATAAGAAAGGTTACGATATTCATTTGAGTCACTTCTGGATATGTCAACAACCTAACATTTTGAGTGTTCAAACAATACAACGGATTGCTGCCATAGCATATTCATTGCAGTGATCCCCCATGGATGTCATTTTCACAATTCCCATGACTGTCAATTTAGCAGGGGCTGCATGGAAAAATCATGTACACTTGAACATCGCATGGGAAATGAGCTAGACATTTCTCCCATTGCTGTCTGGCCCATCCTGCCCTTCCTCCACGAGCACGATATGGCTGAAATCAAAGAACGCAAGAAACTGAAAACATTTTTTTACAAGAGGAATAAACATAACAAACTGAACCAAACAGAAATAACACCAGTGTCCTTGTGCTTCAGAGAGATTCTCCTGTCCAGTTTTGAGTTTTGCTCGCTACAGGATCCGGGCACACACTTTTTTTTTCGTGTGTCCTGACAATGTGGTTTTGTCGATAATCATCTCCTCTACTCCTCTTTTCTCCTCCAATATATATATTTATAGATTTTCTGTATTCACCCTTCCATTGGGCCACAGAGAAAGCCATGCTGGAGCTTGATGTTTCTCCTCTATAGACCGGATGAATCTTTGGTAGTTTTGTTTGGACAGTTCCATGTCTGCCAAGTTGTATTCCCCATCCCCCCCCACCCCCCCCCCCCCCACGTTCCTCTTCTCGACGGTGGCTGAGCCAGGAGTGCATCCTCGCCTCTAGAAGGTCACCTCCGGTGTCCGATCAACACAAGGAGCAGGGCGACACACAAATGCCATATATGCCTGCCGGTGGATGAGGCAGAGGACCTCAGATCTGTGGGGAAGAAAAGACACAGAGAGCCACTCTTCAAAATGAGACGCTAATAGACTTGGTGACTCGTGAGGAAGGCAATCAAGCTAACTGCCATTACAAGCACAATGGTGTTTGATTAAACTCAAATCCTTTTTTGCTTATGAGGCGCTTGGAAGAAAGCGAAAAAGGTTGGTCTTTGTTGCCGCTCCAGTACTAAAAAAAAAAAGAGGAACGATGCTGTATCCCATTTCTAAATAGTGTAATTAGCTTGAGTCTCTTTCAAAGATATAAGGTCTTTGTTGCAAATAGCCCTGATTTGTATGCCATTTTTTTTAAATGCCAGCGAGACAAGTAAGAAACACTCTGTATTAGACAATATTTACTGAAAATACCACAGTTTGACAGTAAAATCAATGAGATTTGTTGTTTCCTATTTGTAAAATCGCACAGAACATCGTGCAAGCTTTTGCCAAGCAAAGCAAAGCAAAGCAAAATAGATCACAGACTACATACGGTTGCTAGTCAACAATAGCTGGAAACAATCAGGAAGAGCCAAGAATTGATGGATTATTTATTCTTCCTTTAAAGTGCAATTAGAAAATCTAAGACACATGCTGAGTGGCTCGACGTCAGTAATTAGCGGATCTACTTCATTACATTGCCCTTGTTGATGAGCTGGTTTGCTGAAGTAGCCAGTGATGGCCTTAACAGGCCTGATTAATTTTGCACTGTGGCATCTTTATGTGGCAAACAAACCTGGCTAATTAGTTGCTTACTGTTATCGTGCTGCATTGATACATTTTGGCTCTTCATGGTTGATGCTTAAGTGCAGATGGGAGTAATTTAACGCATACAGCTCTTCAGTTCAGCACATAGTTCGGTAAATACATATCAAACTGAAGTTAGTAAGTAAGTTAATTAGTATTTGTAAAGAATAATATGCCATTTCTTGCAAGTGAAGTCAAAATATTGTGCAATGTTAGCGCAATACAGCAAATCAAAATAAATGGTACTTGAAAAATATATACTTACTACTATTGGGGGGAGGATCACGACATTCTCCCTCTTCAATGGCCACATCATCTATGGCAATGTCTCCTTCAATGCCAGAGCCACGAATGCCCTCTAGTACCATCTGAGAGAGAGAGAGAAAATACAGTATATGGAGTCCTTACAATTAAATATTTGTGTCTTTGTCAATTGGACCTTGCTCTGCACAACACTGCATTCAACACACCATGTACTTAAATTTCTGTGAGGAAATTGGATAAAAGCTTGTGGTTTTCATAACGCTGACTTCTTGAATTGTCCTCGACAGTGCGGCCTTAATGTTTATTCAGGAGAAGCCCAGGCACGAAGGAGCTCACACAAGTGGTTTGCTTCTTTACCGTCTAATGGGCTATCAGACTGTTTCACTCTAAGCTACCACACGTGCTCGCAGACATAAAAAAAAACACCCTTCTTTTTTTTTTAAGAAAAAGTAAAAAAGAAAATGACTATGGCAGGCGAGATGCTTTAGTCTGCTAGTAGACATAACTGCACTTTCTTAGTGACTTTGAGAGTTTGCTTGTGAGGGATTGAAGATTATAAGCTTGAATGGCTCTCGGGAGTGCATTATCTTTGTGACTTTGTGTGTAATTTATGGTGCTGGGAGAGGGTCCGGCAGATGGGTGTGATTTATTATAAGCCAGCCTCTCTCTCTCTCTTTCTGTCTCTCTCTCTCTCATCTCTCTCCTCCGCCCTCCCATAAAAACAGAGGGGTAATCATTTTGTAACACTAAAAGGAGATCAATGGAAAAGCTGATCAATAGAGCCATGCCAGAATCCCCCCCTGGGAAAAGATCAGCCTTCCAGCGTTGGCTTAAGCCACCCTCTATTTTTAAAAACGACTGATCGGCGTGAGGTGAGGGTTTGACTGGGAAGGGGAGGGTGCAGTGCGGTCGGGAGACTTGCTCTGTCTGAGTACCAGTCGGAGTGCTCACCTGGAAGGCTGACGTTGGGTGGATGTTGACCCGAGCTTGCCTCCAGCGTTCACCTTGGTTACCACTGAGGGTCCACACAGATGCATCTGACCCTGTTTGTCCCTTCTGTCGCAGATACACATTCAGGGCTCCTGTGAGTGCAAGACGAATAAGGGCTGAGTTCAGTTCAGTTCACTGTCTGGCGTAGGATATGGACTATTAAGGAACACGGAGAGCTTTTAGTTGGAAGAGGATTTAAAGAAACTTGAGTAGTCAACATTCACTGGCATACGAGAGCCATAACCATACAAAATATGATTTATTTTCATGTTGTTATTGCAGTGATTTGAGAGGAAAGTATAGACTTCAACAGTCTTTCACACAAGGTTTGTGTTCAATACTTATAAAGTTGAGGGACAGGGTTAAGCTTTGTGTAAGGGGAAGCTTAGAGTTAGGGCCAGGTTATGTCTAGGGTAAGCTGAATGTCTGTTTAGAGATAACTGGTAGATAAGTGTTTATCGACATACATATTAACTAACAGGCCAGTTCATATCATTGGTCTTTTTACAGTTTCCAGGAGGTGTAAGTATTTATTATACGGCTGCTAGGGCTTAAAGGTCTATTGCAGTGAACTCTTTAAGGCTGTGGAATAGAGGCACAAGGCATTTGTTCCGTTCCTTTAGACTTTCAATATTTTCTTTAACAAGCTATTTTATAGACGAGCACTTCCAATCCTCTAAGGACCCATTTAGTTCTTATTTCAGAGACCGGCCATGTTTTAATCTTTGTCATTCATTTTCGATACATATGCCTTTAGAAGGCACATTTATTCTGCTTTTACTGCCGTCCACACATTTCATTTTCTTCGTCTTGTTTCAATCTTTTGTTCATTTTGTCTCCATTATGTCTTCTCTTTTAAGCTTAAGTAGGCCTTTTAAATACTCTCTGTTTTGTTCACCTGTCTAGGTTCTCTGCAATGCATTTTTCATGTGACACACAAGAGATGATTCATTGTACGTAGCTGTTGCTATCTGTTCTTGCTCTTAGGGCCAGACCTCGACGCAGTTTTGAAGTAACAGCCACTTCCTGATCCTTCGTTTTACAACATGCTAGACTAGCAGCTAGAGCATCGACAAAGTGTAAAAAAAAAAGAGTAACTGCGGCCAGCTGAGGAGGTTCAATAGCCTGTACCACACTCGTCCGCATGCCGTGCTGCGCCTCGTCTTGCGTTTAAAAATGTCTAAATCATTATTAGCATGCAAGCTGGCGGATGCACGAGCAAGAGCTATGGAAGCGCGCTGTTACACTCTGCAGCCTGACAGAAACAATCTCAATTTTCCGTGGATGCAGTCAACTACAGCCTCCACCAATCCCCCCCCCCCTTTCCTACCCCCCACCCCCCCACCCCACCACCCCCTCCCAATCCGCACTCCGCTCATGTCTCAACGCCTCACAAATGAGGAGGCGCCACGCGGCGTGTACCCGACACGGCGGAGCAAAGCGCACAGTCATGCTCAGATGAGCTGCTGTCCTCTCAAGGGGGGGGAGTGTGAGAATGGGGTGGTGGAAGTGGGAGTGGAAGATCAAATGACTACAAAGGGGGAAACCTGACAAATGCCTCCTCTCCTCTACTCTCTCTCCCCTCATCTTCAGAACCACTTTCACATTCCTCCTGGCACTCTAGCATTCCGTCCAAACAAACACAACATTTCAAAAAAGGAATAAAAAAAGCATGTAATGAAATAAAACCCGAAACTGGGTGAGTGTTATCTTAAACTCTGGAGTGTGTATGTGTGTTAATAGTCAGCCCCCACATGCTTGGACAGAAGATGCCTTTTGACTCATGACTCATGGGAGGTTGACCCCCTGAACACCCCCCCACACACACAAACACACCTTCCCTTGGCAGAATTGGGAGCCCACTTCCTCCAAATAAGGCCTCTGCTGCCACTGCCTCCTCCTGCTCCGGACAGCTTTTGCCAAGCAGAAAATTGCAGTTGCAGAACAGTCTCCGGGGCCACCGAGGTCTGCACTCCCCCTTGAGCTTCTCGGGGGCCAGTGAAGACACAGAACTGACAAAAAGGGGCTAACAAAAATAACGGCCCGCCCGAGATGGAATGCACTGCTCGCTGGACAGGGTCACTCAACTATGCGCAGCTACTCCGATAGGAAATGGTTCTTTAAAGAGGTAGGAGAAGGTTTCTTATGCAGTCTGATTCTGTCAAGCTGAACCTGGACTAGTAGAGCCAGACTGATGCTGCAGCATACATCTGGGGATACTCACGGAGGGGGATTTGGTTGAAATGTTCCTGGGGTCAGTCAGTGGGTTGGTTTAGCATTTGATACAGGACTGTATACCATTCACTCATATGAGCATAGACAGCAGCACCCAGTCACTTACCTATATGCTTGCCATACATGTGGTAGTAGAAGCTGAAGCAGTATGTGGGGTTGGTGCTGACCGTCCCGTACGGGTTTTTGGGAGCCACACTGAAGGATGGACTCAACAGGCGAGCTTTGTCCCCTGCGATCCTGGGACGAGACGTCTCGATGTACATGTAAAAACCTGTTTGGGAGAAAATGTGATCGTTAAGGAACTTGAGTCTCTAATGACGGCTGTTTGGAAAACATCATTACGTCCATCGAGGGGAGGATTTAAAATTGAACAACTATAACTTCGGGATATGTGATCAAACATTCGCTTGGTGTGTGTGTGTGTGTGTGTGTTTTTCACAAGTTGCCTCAGTATAGAAAATAATGCATAATTTATGACATTAGCAATCACTACACATGTCCCCAAACACTTGAACAAATGTGTCCCTGCAGGACATTTGCAGATTAATTTGTTTATTTTTACAGATTTTTTAATATATTTTAATGAGTGGCTAGTGGATGGATGACAGATGAGTCTCTCTGCCTCTCTCTCTCTCTTTCGTCACATCTCTTTCTCCCTCCCCAGTCATCTCTCTCTCTCTCTGTATCTTTCTATTTTTTTCTTTCTCTCTCTTTCTCATCATTGGCTGAGCAGTGGCAGACTCTCTCAGGCTTTCACATTCCACATTCCTGACGTCTGCCTGAGTCCAGGACGACCGTGGGCTCTTCCTCCACGGTGCCACAGATCTGTCCATCAGTGGTGACAAGCTCCTGCCAGAGTCTGTGGAGACAGCAGGCACCAGGGCCACGATGACAGGAATGAGAAATTACAGCAAAGGGAGACCGGGGGAGAGAAAAAGAACTTTAAACTGCCCTTCCGGTTCACAGTTTGGGTCCAAAATACTCTGGACATGATGATTCTCATCCCCTTTTCTTGGATTCTAGCTTAGGGTGCTATGAGAAAAAGGGCGGACACTGCTGTGGGCGGACACGGCTGTGTCGTTAACTATGCAACTCAGAAAAAGAAAGCAATGGGCCCCAAGGATGTTATCCAGAATTGGAGACCACCCTGTTCAGCTCAAAATGTCACTTAATTGATTTTTTTTTAATAAGACAATGTCCTCTGGCACATAGGTGCCATATTGTGTCGGACTCATCAGGAGGAGGGAGTGTTAGCGATCCATTAGGCCCTTTAGTCGTCACTATCATTTTCACCACCTGTTAAAAACAGAGACCTAAAAATATACCTAAAATCAATCAAAAAAGCCCTGAATTGAGTTCCCTTAATAGACACACTATCAACGCCCACCATCGACTATGCCTGTTTGGGTGCAGAGAGTGAAACCCAACCAGGCTTCTCTATCACTTCAGATAGACACTCGAGAAGAAAAACGTGTGTTCGTCTAACTATGACTAACGGATGGCCGGAAACACCTTTACGGATTGCTGTAGCACGTCCTCTCCGGAGGAAACCCATCTACTGTCAGCCGCCATCACCACTGTGAATCATCTCTCTGACTCCCTGGAAACTGATAGCATCGTTCCTGGTGAAAATGCATTAGCATTCTTTCTCGCTAGTGTTCATCATTCTCCATAATGCGTGGAAAGGGAGAGAGTGGATTTGAGAGTCAACATCTTCCTCTCAACAACAGAAAAAAAAGGATGGAGTCTGTGATTTACATGAGGTTTACTCTGATATGAAGAACTCGCAGGGAATCTGAGGACAACCTCACAAGTTCAAGCACTGCAGGCAGAAGAGAACTCTGTGTGTACTCGCCACCAGTGCTTACTGTTAACGTGCAAAGACACTGAAAATGGAGGAACAAATCAGAAGACTGCACTGACAAAAAGGGGAAAAAGGTTCTACTGCATTGTACTGCATTGTGAGCACCCCATAATTATATAGTTTTTCTGTAATTACCTCAACACTCTCTGTTATTGTGGTTTTCCAACATGTGATTTTTTTTTCCTGCTGCCATTTTTAGAGTGTGGTTGTTTACTGGGTGCATGAATGTTGCTTTTTCAACCCGCAGGTTGGCTTATTGTGTTTTTTCTTCTACTCTCTATCACAAGTCTGTACCAAAGTAGAGTATTTAAAAGAAAAAAAGATATTTTTCTGAAACAGTACTGCTCCTTTCACAGATCCTAGAGATATGATGTGTATGATTTGTTACGAACACTTCAGCCTTTGTGTGTTTGTGTGTGTGTGTGTGTGTGTGTGTGTGTGTGTGTTTGTGCGTGTGTGTGTGTGTGTGTGTGCGCGCAGGCGCGCACGTGTGTGTGTGTGTGTGTGTGTGTGATACAGAGAGATAGAGAGAGAGAGAGAGAGAGAGAGAGAGAGAGATCGTCCTCTTGGGATTTCACTGCACTGATGAGTCGTCCTAACCTCGTGCAGGCTACTGCTGAGTTGGAGAATCGCTGGGTGTTTAGTCGTGTTTACAGTTTGAATGTGTCCATCAGTGCACTTCCTGCCTGGGCCTCCCCCCACTCCTACTCTGTCCTCTACAACAGCAGTTTCAAGGTTATACCTACCTCCTCTAGCACATTACAGTCGAAAGAAAGCCACTATTCTGTGTAGCTGCCACTGGGCAGACTAGCTTCTTGACCCATCAAATAATTTTGTTGTCAGTGTAGGGAGACAGTAGTGAGGATTTTGCACGATATCCAAACACATTTGTACCAAGTCCAATTAAGTAATTAATCAATGAATCTATTGTCTACTGTCAAATCAACTAATGCCACCCTCTAACAAGGCTCTGGTGTGTGCACCTATTTAAACACAATGTAACACACAAAGCGGATATGGGTAGTTCCACTGTAATTACATTGCACTGTAATTATAATTTTAATGTATTTAATCTGTGGCGGAGCTCCCAGCACTAAGCAGATTTATACAAATGCCACCCTGTAAGCTCTCCATGCGAGGGATGCATGAACTCAGGGCATGGCTGTAGAAAAAAAGAGCTTGTTAATATTTGTTAAACCCCACACGCATAAAAAAGAGCACGACAGAGGTCAGTCAAAGAGCAGGCAGATGGTGTGGATCAGGTAGGACAGGGGATGGATGTCCTGCTGGGCCTGGGACCTCCTGCCGGGCCTGGGACCTCCTGCAGGTTGGCAATCTTTTAACCCTAATCAAACACATGCAGCCTTCATGATCAGATACTTCCACAGGGCTTGATTAGAATAAAGAGATGTGCTACATCAGGGCGACGACTGAACATGACTGCATCAGGGAACATCTCCAGGAGGTGCACTTGGAGAGTTTATAGAGACACACACACACACACACACACACACACTCACACACACACACACACACACACACACACACACACACACACACACACACACACACACACACACACACATATACACACACAAACGCACCCATCTGAAGTATATTGTTAATATTGTAATTAACATTTGCAGTCTTTAGGGTTAGGGCATTTTACTCAATCTAACATTTGTGTAGATTGAACATACATAGCACAGCGTGACATTTATGTATCTTTTCCAACTTCAGCCAGCCTTGTGAAGGCTCACTCCTCTCACTCAGTCAGTATTTTTTGTCTGATATATTCTCATTCAGGGCGGACCTTCAGCCCCCTCTGCTCAGAGTGGAGTGGACCGGTCAGTGTGAGGAGGATAGTCTGACCTTGTTTGGAGCCGGTGCGGTCGCTGCTGGGCCCGGTGTTGGGGGTGTACTTGGTGTCCCGCGTGGCTGCGCTGTGCCTGGTCCAGTCAAACTCCTCCGTCTTCTCCTGAGTGAACATGCAGACGGTCTCCTCCTCGAAGCTGCAGTGAAACTTGTCTGCAGGGAGAGGAGGGGAAGGGAAGGGAGCTTATGTTTTAAGGAACCAATTTACCCACCTTGATTCTGGTACATAAACTGTAATAGATGCATGGGCTTCCCTTTGCGGCCATGGAGGTGTTTACATTAGACAGCCCAAACAGATGTGATTTTTACATAGTAATTAAACCAGGGACCGTACTGTGTATCTGTGTAACCACTCTTTACTGCACTGCTGCAGATTTATGGTTGCAGGTTGTTAGTGAGTGATTTGCCTGACAGGTGGAATAACAAGCTATCCAAGGTTCAGCAGTTGGACTTGACTATGCATGACATACAAATCACAGTCTGATACTAACATTGCTACAGAAGCCAAGCCAACACAACCCCTTCCACTTGACAGTATGATTTATTTAAATAGCTAATTCCCCACTGCATATATATCATCCAATCAATTAAAGTGGTCAACATCACATTTACAATTCTTTCAATTAGCCATCGACATATTTTGATTTTTCAGGCATGTTAACACAAGGCCATCATCTAAACAACAGAAATTACAAAATGTCTAGCTAATGGTTTAGCATGTCAAAAGAAGAGAATAGGGGGAAAGCTCATACTTACTCCAGTGAGGGTTGACAGGGGCTGTGAATCAAACGACAGACAGGGAAAATAAAAAGATATTATTAACATTACAGTGGTAAAAACCGTGGGAGGGCTATTGTCAATGGTCCATTACTGCAATATTACAAAGGCCAGAGGGGAATATCAGGGAGCCTGTGTTTGCCCCTCAAGTCTAATCTGAATGAGAATGAGCGAGTAGAGGGCATCGAAACCATTAGGGAGACAGAGCTAAAGAGGGGAGAGAAAGAGAGAGGAAAATGTCTACAACAAAAGATCTCTGCAAAGAGAAGAGGACAAAGAGAGAGAGAGAGAGAGAGAGAGAGAGGGAGGAGGGAGAGATATTATTAACTTTACAGTGGTAGAAACATTACTGAGTGAGTGTGTGTGTGTGTGTGAGAGAGAGGTAGAGCAAGAAAGAGAAAGAGATAGAGAGAAGGGAAGAGAGAGAGGGAGGGAGCATGAGAGGAGAGAGGGTGTGAGAGAGAAACTTCTGAGTGATGAAGAGACTGAAAGAGATAGCGAGAGAGAGAGAGATAGTGAGAGAGAGAGAGCACAAGAGGGAGATGGTAGGGTAAGAGAAAGAAAAGCAGAGAGATTTATAGCGAGAGGAAGAAAGAGAAGTTTAAGGCGAGCTCGGAGGCTGTGCCAGTGCGCAGCACAATGCTGAGGTGAAGCACATTGACCTGCATCTTTCATTAATTCAGCTCAACCCCACCTATCTGCTCTCCGCAGGCACAGGCAGACACCGAACCCTTGCAAGACTCTGCACTGCAAGCACTTACTGAAGGCAAAAATGTATGTGTGGACATGGCAAGAGGAGATAGCCAGGGTGAAATTGATCCCAATTCAGCCGAGCGAGCCATAAACCATAAACTAATTGGCCTGAAAGTTTGTGCGACACAACATAAGCTCAGAAAGCCTGCAGTTGTTTTGCTTCAATTTCTCTGGTAGGGCAGTGATGGTGCCATCATTAGCTGTTGTACAAATGATGATCACGGCTCCTCATTTATGTAAGATTTTACACAGATTTGAACAACAAAGTGTTTACAGTGTTTTTGGAAAGAGAATAGTCATGCATGATCATGGAAGTCTGTTTTAAGGCATCATGTAAGGACTAAAGCCATCATCAGAACATCTCATAGCCAGAAAGTACCAACTACCCCGTAGTGTGGCCCATTTTCATTGACAACTTCTCCATCAAGGACGCGATGACCTTTCACAAGCTACAAGTACACGAAATCGCGTCCTTTACTTCACAGGTTGGGCCTAATTATTGAATGAAAATAATTCAACAACCTTTTGCATTCCTTTCCCAATAGGCTGGTATGGTATCAGGCTGCAGAAATTCAGACAACAAAATACTATCCATGGAGGAGTACAACATAATTAATTTCATCAGACCTAGCGATACATATGATACAAATCAATGTCATGACTTTTCCAAAACTTTCAATTCATTTACTGAATATCATGACTTTTCCCAGCCAGAAAATGGGCTTTTAAAATGCCATGCCTCTTCCAGGATGACCATGGAAACCCTGAATTTTAACATTTCATTGAATTATTCATTGTAAGATAGGTGCCTTTTTTTATTCACATTTCTCAGGCTGCTGCAGGTCAGTAGTGGCTCGTCCAAAAGGTTCATGGCACAACCAACCTCCTTACTGTAAAATATTCATACGAATCCAATCAATCATTCAATAACAGATGTTACTCAAAACGGATTTATCTTCCAAGTCCCCGATTCTGTTAGATTTCCCAGTGCCTTTACCATTTTTTGCATTATAGTTAGCATTATTAGCTAATGGAAAATGACACACTAGTGCATATAGTGTATGCACACAAAATCGTATCATGTGACTGATCTCACAACAATGGTGTCTACCTGACTGAGTCAACAAAGCCTTGATGGCTATAATCGACGATGCTCTGACACTGATGATCAAAACCAAATTGGCCAAATGGACGATGAAACAGCAGATGTTGAGGAGGGACGGACGACAAAATCATCTCCAAATCAGGATGGCTGCTTGCTCCACAATGCGGTTATTAAGCACGACACAGACAGTGACGAACGAGCGACAGAGGGAGGAAAGACAGACAAATATGCATGGGAAAGGATGGAAGGAAGATTCATGGAAATGTTGCCAAAAGAAAAATGTGTGCAATAGATAAAAATAACACAAGCCAGCAAGAGTAGGGAAAACATCAATATCACAGGGAGTTTATTATTTATTTAGTATTGATTCTCAATAATCCTTGGATCCACAAATAATATGTAACTAAATATCTACTTGAATACTTGAAAGTGCCTGAATTTATTTTACACACACATTTCGGATGCTCAATAAACGGTGTGTGTGTGTGTGTGTGTGTGTGTGTGTGTGTGTACGTATGCTGACATTCATTTGTTTATCTATTTGTTTTCATTTTTCCAATATAGCATTCTAGGAAGCAATTAAGCATGTGAGGTTAGCCTCTTCTCCCCCGTAAACCACCCAGCTGTTTGCAGACTGAGTAAGGAGGAGAGGGCTGCCTGTGCTCAGAGAAACAGATGTTGCATATTTGAAAACATGCACAGCATTAGTGCACCCTCTAATTGGTAGGCTCTCTGTGCTCCCTCTCTCTCGCTCCCTCTCTCTCTGTGCTCCCTCTCTCTCGCTCCCTCGCTCCCTCTCTCTCTCTGTGCTCCCTGCTTTCTCTCTCTCTACCTCATTCTCTTCCGTTCGTTCTATACAATCCTCCGCTTCACTGTCTCTCTCTCATTCTTGCTCCCATTTGTTGTCCCCCACCTTCTCCTTCACTCTCTCTCTCTTTCTCCATCTCTCTCTCTATCTCTGTCTTTCACTTCATTCTCCCTCCATCCCTCCCTCTGCCTGGAAGATCACAATTAGAGAGGGTGCGATACACAGAGGCGAAGACATTAAGTAAACATCATTAAATTCACATGAAAACTCACACATACACACCCATAGATTTACACAAAAAATGCTCAGTGGCACATTTATCTATGCACAAAACACTTACCTCTGGGGATTCTTTTGACTTAAGCATTCTCTACATAGTAAAGCTTAAACAATGGAAATGAATGAGAGAAACCCAGCATATGCACATTGACTTCTCCTGACCCGTTTTCGGGCCTGATGAATACCCTGATTTTTTATTCTGTGACAGCCCGCTGTGCTACAATATTTATGGCGGGGTTAGGAGAGTCACAGGGTACCAAGAGTGCAGCCTGGCAAACAGACCATGACTCAGAACCGCTGGGCTCTAAATGAACGGACAAGGCAGAGTCACTCCGACTTTAGGCTGCAGGTCAGAACCCGCAGTTTTACCAGAGTAGAGACCACCTGAGCCTCGTCACCAAAAGTTGAATTTCATGATTCGGGGGAAAGACTATACCGGAAGGAATTCTCGAACATGCTCATCAGGGCCGATGGGAAAAATACTAAGTAGAGGACTGGCATTCAAATCAAGCCTGATCTGATATGAACTTGTGACCCCTGACTTAAATACCATCTGCAATTGATTTGTGCTCCTGATTTCAACTGGATTTTATTACCAGGAAATAACGGTGTTTGTAAAAGACTCTGAGTTGACCGTGAAGTCAATCTGGCATCACATTTAATACGAGCGTCAAGTGATCAAGGACTCTGATCCGCTGAGAGTCTCAGGGAAGCACTAAATGAGCTGATCAATAGCAGCCCAAGCATAAAGTACTGTTATTTGTGCATAAATAATCATCACCATCCAAATCATAGCGTGCTTCGTCTTTAGAGGAATGTCAATGGAGTTGCTATGGAAGCCATCCAAATGAGACTGTGCAGAGCAATTTGCAAAGTTTATATGCTGAGCTACCGCTTTATTCTATGATGCTAAATGATTGGGTGACTCTCATTTCCTCTCCGTGGCTTGCCAATCCTCCTGGCAGTGCTCCTGCCCCCCCCCCCCCCCCCCCCCCAACCCCCCGTGGCAAACAAACACCATTGAAACTTCCCCCCCATGTCCCAGGTTGTAGCGGCAAGCTCTTTTGAAATTTAGCATCAATTAAATGCAAGCCGAACAGCTGTCCAAGTCAAATGCCACAATGAGAGCACTTAAAAGAATGGCCCGTGGAAAAGGAAAAATGTATTACAGGCAATACAAGTGAGTGCTTTAGTGCTTAGGGTACAGTCTGACTGCACAAATAAAGTACTTTCACCTGTACAATAACTGCAATGGTAGTTTGCAATGCCAACAGTCCAATCCCTACCATTTTTTAAATCATCCACTACGGACACAGGAGAAGATGGGGGGATGAGCAGAACAAGCTGTATTCACAAAGCTCCTTTTTTTTCCCCGAGCACAATAAATCTTATTTCTTTCCGCAAAACATTGCATTCTTTTTTTTTCCCCCTCCCGAGGCCATTACATCCAATTAAAAAGTATTAAGTCAAAGCAACAAAGCGAATTCTTTCGGAGGTCGGAGGTTCTCGTAAGATAACAACTCTAACGCTGCAGATGGTGCTTTCATATGAGCCTGGAGGCAAATGACTTATACATGGACAGCAGAGGAGAGAGAGAGAGAGAGAGAGAGAGAGAGAGAGAGAGAGAGAGACAGAGAGACAGAGAGAGAGAAAGACAGGGAGGAAAAAACAACCCAGCAGGCAGTGCTGAGTGCTGAGACCCTCTCGTGTGTCTCTGGCTTTGCCTGAATCAATCTGAGTCTCAGGTGATGTGAGCAGCCTATCGAGCAGGTGCACACACAATCTTCTCTACAGGTGCTTTTTCTGAAATGAAAAATGTGTCCTCACTCTCCTCACGGCTCTAAAGGTACGCTTGTCAGTGGTATGCCTACTCTCTCAACAATAAGGCGGTGTCACAACAGGATGACTACAGGAGGAAAAATTCTGCATATAATGCACCAAAGCGCAATAAAAAATATGAACAATGACACTTGGTGTGCTTCACTTTACAGACAAGGATTCCAGCCCATAGTAGCCTACTCCCTCAGAGGTAAGCTAGTCGTCCTCGGCACTGATACTGTCAGGTTGGTAACAAGTTGCATGTATAATATCTCAAGGATGAATAGGCGAATGGAGGGTGGCAGGCAAACAGACTGACATAATCCACTTTTCTATGCTCCTGAGCCTGAGCCGTCCCTGCTCTCCTGCGCTGCGGTTCCCACCAGGGTTGAGTCACAGCGGGAGAAGTGGAGTCAGCGACACTGATGGCTCCTGACGGCTATCGGCTGGGAGCGGCGGCGACGGCAGCGCGCTATCAAACAGAGCATCGCAGCAGAGGCAGGTAACACCACCGCATGTCTGTGCACGCATGTGTGTTTGTGTGTGTGTGTTTGTGTGCTGTCTCTTTTCGCTGCACGACTCCGACGAGTGAGTGAGCGAACAAGCGAGCGAGAAAAGCGATCCGGCAAGTGAGCAGGCAGACAGCTCACCTTTTCTATTAGTCACTGCCTTTTGAAAAGCAGCCACTGAAATGAAGGGGCCTGCCGCTTTGTTCAGAGGATGCTGCTGCCTGACCCCAATGGACTGGAGGGAGTGTTTTGTCTGCGGCCGTCCCACCCAGTCTTAACTGCCATCCAAGGTAGCCGGGCGTTTTAGACCTGTCTGGGAGGCTAGGGCTGGTCTGTCATCTGGGAATAAAAGCGGGGGCGTGGTGACTAGAGGTAAACAGGTCCACTTACTTTTACATGCATGGGAGTGTTCTTTCTGCTTGGACACACTGCTGAAGCCAATGCTCCATTATGAAGATGAATAACAACTTCAATGTCTATACGAATACAAAAAAAACCAGTCTGTTCATGGCTTCAGTATATATAGCTTTTTCTACCTCTTTCTTTCAGTTTGACAGTTATGAGCTGCTTTTAGTGCTCAAGTTATGCGATCTTCTAAAAATCCTCCTTGCTGCCATCCAAAATGAGTGGGATTAATAATTCTCTGTGGTTCGGGCCACCAGCAGGGGTCCCCGTAGCCTAAATAATAACCCCAGTCAGAGAGCCCAGAGAGGCCCAGACCCAGTGAGCCCATTTGTTTATTTCTGTCTCGCCAGCGCAGAATGATGATGGGACTTGGCCTCGCCATCAGCCCCCATCTCTCCAAGGGGGTAATATCCCAGTGAGGAATTCCAAGGCCCCTCAACGTAAAGCACGCGCTCCAGGGGGCTCACCCACACATACACACACATCCATCTTGTGTCAGCCCTCATAAACACACAGCATCGTGGAGAACCAGGGGTGCCGGCAGCCAAATGATAATAAAAAAAGACACGCAGACCCCTCGTTTTTTTCCCATCTGTTCATCAGAATGTGCTTTAGCTGCCTCTCTCTATCTTTCTATGTATCTTTCTATGAATCACTCTCTCTTTCTCTATCTATCTCTCTCTCTCTCTTGCTCTCGTGGAGGTACTGATGCCTGAGCATTGAGAGAGGCCTCCTGGTGAGCGAGCGAATGGGGGAGCGCGGCAGAGCGAGAGTGAGGAATAGAGCCCAGGGTCCACTTCTGCATGCCTGCCACGTGCCGTTCATGATTTAAAGCCTCATCACCTTAAACTGCAGCATCAAAAAAGCACTGCGGGGAGGCCCGAGCCTGGACAACCTGTGTGTTTTTATATTCCTCGCTATTGGGGTTTGACAGACGGCAGGCTTTAAAAAACCAAAGGAATATATAGTGTTCCCATAACCCTTTTGATATTTTACAGAGAGAAGCACGCCCAGGGACCTTCCATTGAACTGTTAGGATGAGGAGCTCATTGAGTGAATGTGGAGTGGGATACACCCGTGTCGTCCTCTCTTAGGGAAAATATATCAGATTGAAGGTCAGAGGGGAGAATGCCAATATCTTCATGCCTGACGAAATATGTGTCTATTCCGAAGGACAAACATTATGGATCATTTGCGACTGCGAAAGTCTATGTAGATTTGGAGGCACTTTTTTTATTTCATTTTATTATGACTGTCACAAAATATAGCACTTAAAACTGCTCTTAATTCAGCTACAGTACATGATGCCTGCCTGACACAGCTGACATAACAATATATGAACATTTATGAAGTCTATTTGCGACTGGTGCTTGGTGTCATAAATGTACCCTTTGACAATGAGTTGTGACGTTAGATATGGTTGTATTACAAATAGTGCTACTGAAAGTAGCTGTGGACTCACCGCTGTATCGGATGATCCTCTCCGTGGCGTCCCCCTCTCCGAAGCGGGTGATGGGGGTGAGGCGCACCTGGTAGGCCTCTGGCTTGATCAGTTCGGTCAGGTTGTATGTTATCAGCTGACCCCTCTCGATGTTTCCCTCCTGCTGGATCTCCTGCTCCCACCACCGCTGTTGCCCAGTCTGCAACACACACGAACACACACACACACACATGCACACACACACATGTGCACGTATGCAAACACACACGCACACATATCCACACGAACAAAACAAAAAAGCATTTAGTTCATTTTCAATGGTTCCATGACCCCCCCCCCCTCATCTTCAGGTGTGTGTGTGGCAGCTGTGCCTTTGTAAAACTGTCTCGTCTCCCTGTCAAAGTGAATGACCAGGAAGGTCAGTCATTCTTGGTCAGTTCCTCGCGTCCTCACATTCTCCTGACTGACTCATTTCCCTCCACAGGAGCGAGCCAGAGGGAAAAAAATAAAGTGAGTCAATCTCTTTGTAATTATCTGGCAAAGACCTTGTTAGTTCACCATAGCCCTTGGCAGATGGCAAAATCATGCTGTCCATCAGGTTTAATCAACAGCACTGCACACAAACACCGACTGCTAACACTCTTGTTCTCCAGTCAGTGTCTGTGTGGAAAGAATCAGAAATCAACAGGGGAAGAAGCATATCTCGAGCAGGAAGGGTGTGATTAATATAAAATGTCACCCAGAGAGGTAAGAAAAGACAATTTTTCACTTGACTCAGGGATGGGTTTCACATATTGATATCTGCTGTCAGAAAGAGCCCTGGGGAACCTCCTGTGATTTGTATTCGCTGCCATGTCTATGACACTGAGCCCTTTTCTTTGCTCCCAATGAAGGGCTCGTGACACTTTAGAGAGAACGCAAATCATTCAGAATCAACCCTGAACCTGTCCTCTTTCTCTCTCTCTCTCTCTCGCTCTGCATACTCTGAGAGCAACTAGGAGACTAACTAACTTCGATTAGAATTCCAAAACCATCCAATTAAAAAGGTGCATTTCAACATGAGGGGAATATGAATAGAAGTATGCAAGCCAAACCATACACGCCTACGCAAACACATGTACAAACCCACACACACGACACACACACACACACTACAGAGGAATAGAGGAAGGATTTGGGCAAGAGCAACAATTATGAAGCTGTCAGAAAAGTGAAAAATCAAAACAAACTTTTTTACAGGAAAAGAGAGAACGAGAAAGACACGTATGGGAAGAAATTGATTTTGACTGAGTGCTCTACCCCTCTGAACAGGCACCACTCGAACCCCTCCCAACACAAACACCCCTTTCACGATTAGCTTTTTAAACACTATGAGAGCTGAGTTGACTCAGTTCAATACAGAGAAGTCAATTTATCCTTCCAGCACAACCTGAAAGGGAGTCATTTCGAAACATAAATAGGTTCAGGGCTGATGATGATGCCTCGTTCCGTTTTTTTTTTTTTTTTTCATAAGCCTAGCGACCGCGACCTGGCTATATCTAATTAAATTCCAGGCTTTGCCATTCACAGCTCTGCTGCAGACTGGCGGTGGCTGGAACGCATATCAGAGGAGAGCCCACGTCAGCCCTTCAGCTTCATTGCTTCATAACCCCACCCACCCCAAACAAAAACCTTTGTGTGCATCTCATATTGTCATGGACAGGCAAAGAGATCTGAGACTGGTGTTTATTTGTGTATGCATGTGGGAGCAAGTGGCAGGGTCTGCTGAAAAAAGATGTTGGCACTTGAATACATAGTTAAACACTAATACCTAGAGTTCTTTTTTTTTGTCTCCTGCAGTATTTCTTTCTTTCTTTATTAATTGTGAGGAAGCTGCTTCAAACCCGGGGTGCATTAATTGTGGACGTTTAGCACAACTCATTCGTCCGCCCCGGGAGATAAACAAACCATGGCTACACATAATTGGTAAACAGCATAGTGTAATGGATGTTGATCTTGGCTGTGCCAATATTTCCCAGGGGTGCACATAGAGTGGCAAGCTTTCAGGGACTCCAGTGGCTGTCAAACAAGTAACTTTTGGCCCTCGCCGGAGTTGAATAAAAGATTATTGGTGGTGGTGGTATGCGGGGGGTGGAGTTGGCTGAAGAGGGAAGAGACAGAAACAGAGAGAGAGAGAGAAAGAGAGGAGAAGAGGAGGAAAAAAAGAGATGGAGAGAGAGAGAGAAAGGCCCTGAGTAGCTGCCAGTTCTCCCATCAGGGTACCTCTCTAGCTTGGCTAATGAGATTTCCATCTCAGGATACAATTACTGTTTATTGCTTTGGTGAGATTTCTAATTCGGTGCGCGCAGACCTTCAACGGAAGGAAAGTGTTCCTCTGGAACCCATAAGGAGGAGGATGAGGAGGACAAAGAGAAGGGGGAAAAGGAGGAAGGCGGGGGGGAGGGGGGATTCAGAGCAGCTGTAGAGCGAGGAGAAAAAGAAAGACAAAAAAAGATCAAGTCAAACAGCTAGGAGGCCGAAGCAATATGAGACCACCTTTGGTGAGGTAGCCCACCTTCCTATCACAAGCTCGGATCAATACGGAGAACACAGACGTGACACTGCTGTGCGGGGAGTTAGGTCTGCACAGATCCCTTCCTTTGTGTTCAGAAGTCGGGAAAATGACCATGGCATCTGATGCGTTCGCACTACCGGGATTCACCTTGAAGAAACTGACCACTGTCGCTGCCGGTCTTTGTGCTAACAGATCTGCTTATTCATGCATTTTAGCGCTGGAGCCGACCCCAGGAAGCGGGTGCACCTCTTCCAGCGAGAAAGACACTCCAGCACAACACCTCCTCCAGCAAACACTACTTCAACCTGGGTCCAGGAGGGCCCATCCAATATCTCTCCCTCAGATTCAGGGGAGGAAGGGAGGGGAATAGAGAGCATGAACAGCAAGAGAGAGAAGAGAGAGCTAGAGAGGAGAGAATTTAAGATAGAGAGCAGAAAAAAAGAAAAAAGAGAAGATGGAGAGGGACATGGAGAGAAGAGGGGTTATCAGAGAAAGAATAATAGCAATAGAGTCATCCTATCTATTCTTTTGCTTTAAAGAACAATAATAACACAAATCGCTTAACAATAATGACTATTACAAATCTGATTATTACACTGTACCTACTCTGCTTAATTCTGTATCTGTATCTCATTTTAGGGATCTATTTTTATCTTTTGATTCGCTGTTCTTTGTTTTGAATGACTCCTTTGGCAATACAAGTGCCCTTTCTGTCATGCCAATGAAGCACCATTGAACTGAAGTGAAATGAATCGAGGAGACAAGAGTGAGAGAAAAAGAGATGGCAGAGAGGAAAAACAACAGGATGGATAGAGACAGATAGACAAGAAACAAAGCAGAGAAACACAAAGAAGAGCCATTATGAAATATGACAAGAGAGCAAAAGAGGTAAGAGCAAGGAGATGTGAAGATGTATATAGGAAGAAGACTGGAATTGAAATTATAGCCATTATATACGCATTACACAAATGGAATGTCCAGCCATTATGAAGATGAGGTCGATTAGATCATGGACATCCATACCGTCTCACAACAGCACGAGAATGCGACATTTATGGCACTGTTTGATGAAAGCTTATGAAAATGAGGTTGCATATTGGATTATTCAAATGGTAAGAGGGGGTAGAGAAAGCCTGCGCACGTGAGAGAGGCCATTCCTCCAGCACTCCATGCAGTGGGCTGTGTTCTTCATCACCGGAGGGTTGGCGGAATAAAAAATCAAAAAGATAAATCATACCGCGAGCGTTCCCCGGAGGGCGGGACAAACCTGCACACACACACACACACACACACACACACACACACACGACACACATAGAGGTCCTATCCGCACATAACTGATGGGATGATGCAGTTCGAACGAGAGGAAATTCTGCCGCTGAAAAATGGAAAGTAAACAGAGGGAAGACAGAGAGAGAGAGAGTGCGTGTGTGTGTGTGTGAGTGTGAGGAAACGTGTGTATGTGTGTGTTTACATGTTTGTTTGTGTGTGTGTGTGTGTGTGGGAGGGGGGGGGGGGTTCTGTTTGCTTGTGTGTGTATGTGTATGTGTGTTTGTCTGTGTAAGTATGTGTGTTTCTGTGTGTGTGTGTGTGTGTGTGTGTGTGTGTGTGTGTGTGTGTGTGTGTGTGTGTGTGTGTGTGTGTGTGTGTGTGAGAGATAAGGTGCAGAGGCCTGTACTCTCCCTTTTACACACACATACACAAGCAGACACACATGCCTCCAAGAAATGAAAAAACAAAATGCCATTAACAAAAATGAGCGAAAAGCCAAGCAGCTTCAACTTCCATGGGCACAATGCCAAAGGCGTTTTCTGGGGGTCACTCACAAGTAGAGCATTATTAAATTTGTAGAATATAATTTTCATCAACTCCTCATTATCATAGCGCGAGAAGAGCTTGCGGCACACTTACGACTTTGACGGTCAGTCCAAGCGCTCCATTTCCAAACACTCGCTCGTTTCCAGTTTTTCCGCCCCCTTCTCTCTGACGCACGCAGCTTTATACTCTCCGATTACCCAGATCAATCCAGAATTTCGTTCACACACGCTACAGATTATGGCTTTGCTGTTGTTATCACAGTTTTTCTCATGCTTATCAGACTATTTATTAACTTCATTGTTGTATTGTTATTTACTTATTTGTTTGTTTATTTATTTATTTATTTACTGTTTTTTTGTTTTTTTTTTGCAGATGAGTGCAAGGCCGCGAGACATTTCCTTGCTTACTGCGATGACCTTTATTCAAATACCAGCACCTGGAGGATGTGCTGTTTGCTGGTTCACCTCTGCTCCAGGGTGTGCAGATTGAGAAGCATAAACACCAACACAGAGTTTCAGAGTTTGAGCACTTTGATCAACAAATCATTACATTCTTACCCTGCGGCTGACGGAGGATGGCGTGAGATGCAATTGCTTTTTTTCCGCTCTCCTCCCGGGCCCCTACCTTAAAACATTCCCTGCGTCATATATATCAGAGCAGGATAAAAATGTAATCTGCAACCGCCGCGACCCCATAAGCAGATTTTTATTAGGCTGTCCTTTCCTGCCTACCCGCCCCTCTGATAAGGGAATAAACCAGCTCAGTCCCTCGGACACAGGGAAAAGGTCAGTGGAGGATGGTTCATTCATCGCAAACAGAAAACACACTCACACACGCACACACACACACATTCACACACACACACACACATTCACACACACACACACACACACACACACACACACACACACACACACACCACACACACAGACACACACACACACACACACACACACACACACACACACACACACACACACTACACGCACACAATCACACACAACAGACCAGTTTTCACTTTACATGCAATCACATAATCACTGAGTCACTCAATGAACCTCCAGCAACTGCTCAGGAGTCAAGGAAAATTCAAGAGAGAGAGAAAGGGAGAGCGAGAGGGAGAGAGAGAGAGAGAGAACGCTCCAGACAGAGAGACACATAAACAAAAGGGAAAAACTTGAGCTAAAAAGAAGAATGACTTTCTGTGCTGAAGTGCTTTTTCTCCCCTCTTCATTTTGCTCAGCCCTTTGTATTCTGCTATGTATGTTGCCGGTCAGAGGTAAAATGCCGTGTTGCTATGGCAACCAGTCTCACTTCTCATTCATGTCATCGTTCTGCAAATCTTGTCGTATAAAGAGAAAGAGAGACAGAGAAAGAGAGGGGAAAAGAGGAAGGGAGGAAGAGAGAGAGAGAGAGAGAGAGAGAGAGAGAGAGAGAGAAAGAGAGCAGGAGAGGCATTCCTTTTCATGTTAACTTCTCTCCACCACTTCCCTAGCAATTGCACATAGAACTACAGGCCCCGTTCTATCTGAGTAAGGGTGTATTGAGAAGGCTGAAGCTGGAGTGCGTGTGTGGGGGGTGGGGGTGAGGGGGTTAATTTATTCTGTGTAAATAATAACCTAGTTAGAATTCAGTCCAAGGCCTCACTGGGAGTAAACATATCACTTAATAATTCAAATCACACTGATTCAGTCTGAGAAATTAAAATGCCCCCCCCCCTCACCCCACACACACTTTACAGTCATGACAGGGATAGTGCTCAAAAAGCCAACAAAGTTACTTAAAAGTTGTGAAACAAGCCAGAATACATCTCCCTTTTTTAAATCACCATTTGCATCCACATCTGTCTGCACACACACACGCACACACAAACACACACACACACACACACCGCGGCGTGTTTGACTTCCAGACCTTGTTTGATTGCCCAACAGTATCGATCGGCAGACATGTGCTCGGCTTACAAAGCTCCCCTCGCGTGCCCAGTCTGCTGAGGAGGTGGCAGCAGGAGCAGGAGCAGGAACAGGAGCAGGAGCAGGAGCAGGAGCAGGAGCAGGAGCAGGAGCAGGAGCAGGAGCAGGAACAGGAGCAGAAGCAGGAGCAGGAGCAGGAGCAGGAGCAGGAACAGGAGCAGGAGCAGGAGCAGGAGCAGGAGCAGGAGCAGGAGCAGGAGCAGGAGCAGGAGCAGGAACAGGAGCAGGAGCAGGAGCAGGAGCAGGAGCAGGAGCAGGAGCAGGAGCAGGAGCAGGAGCAGGAGCAGGAGCAGGAGCAGGAGCAGGAACAGGAGCAGGAGCAGGAACAGGAGCAGGAGCAGGAGGTGGTGCTCTGAAACATGAGTCCTCTCCTGTGCTATTTGTTTGCGCGCTTGTAAAGCCTGGCCAGCTTTTGTCAAGTCCCTCGGCAGAGAGTGAACATTTCGAAGGCTGCCCCTGGCACTGAGGGCTTCTCACAAGACTGATTTTGTGATAATGTGTAAAAAGGGGCAGAGAGAGAGAGAGCATAGAGAGGGACGGAGGATGAGTGGGGTTCATTGGGAAGAAGCATTTTACGGCACGATCAGCTGTTCTCTTCTAGTCCTCAGGACAACTGCAGAGTCTAAGTGTGGTCATGGAGGGCTTTTGAGTGCGTGTGTATGTGTGTGTGTGTGTGTGTGTGTGTGTGTGTGTGTGTGTGTGTGTGTGTGTGTGTGTGTGTGTGTGTGTGTGTGTGTGTGTACGCTTTTGAGTGTGGTCTGTTGGGTCCTACCTCTCCACTGCCCTGCGGGACATTCAGTGACAAGTGGGGGCATTTGACCGTGACGTTTCCAGGAGTCACACCAAACAGCGCTGGCATTCCAGAGGAGCTGGTGGGGTGATGGGATATGCTTGGTTTAGCACCAGCTAATGCCTAAAGTAAAAGCAAACGTCTGCTGCTCATTGTTTAAGAATTAAGAAGTAAACGGAAAATGAACAAGTCATTTAATATGTGGTGGAAAAAAAAAACATTCTCTCTTGCTCTCTCTGTTGGTGGATATGTGTGTGTGTGTGTGTGCGTGTATATATGTCAGAGGAGAGCAGAGAGAGAGAGAGAGCGAGAGAGAGAGAGAGAGAGAGAGAGAGAGAGAGAGAGAGAGAGGGAGAGAAAGAAAGAAGTCACCAGAGAGGAAATTACGAGGATAAACAGTATGGGGTAAAAAAATAACAGAGGAAGTATCAGAGGCAGTGATTAGATAAGGGCACCCTGTAGCTCAGCCCCCTCACTAGTGACGGCCAGGCAGTGCAAGGAGCCCACAGCGAGGAGAGGCTGGACTGTCACACATGAGTGGGAAGAGAGGAGCGAAGGAGAGAGAGGAGAGGAGAGGAGAGGAGAGGAGAGGAGAGGAGAGGAGAGGAGAGGAGAGGAGAGGAGAGGAATGGAAAGGAAAGGAAAGGAGAGGAGAGGAGAGGAGAGGAGAGGAGAGGAAAGGAGAGGAGAGGAGAGGAGAGGAGAGGAGAGGAGAGGAGAGGAGAGGAGAGGAGAGGAAAGGAGAGGAGAGGAGAGGAGAGGAGAGGAGAGGAGAGGAGAGGAGAGGAGAGGAAGGTGTGAAGATACTACAGGAGAGGAAGACAGAGGATGGGAGAACAGAAGAGAGAAATATGTGGAACAGAGGATGCAGAGGCAGGAGAGGAAAGGAGAGGATGGTGTGATGAGACTAGAGGAAGGGAAGCTGAGAAAAACAGAGGAGCAGGAGAAGAGTGGAAGTGTAGAAATTTAGAGAACAGTAGAACGGGAGACTGAGAGAAGGAGAGGCAAGGAGGGTGTGATGAGATTAGAGGAGAGAAGAAGAGAAGAGAGGAAGAGAGAGAAAAGATCATGTGGTATAGGGGACGGGGGGTGTTATGAGCCTAGGGGAGAAAAGAGAGAGGTAGAACGGAGAAAAAAGGAGAGGACCGGATTAGAGAAAAGAAGACATGAAATGATAGAGCAGTGCAGGAAAGGAGGAAAAGAATGACATGGGAAAAAAGATAAAGATGTAAAGTAGGAGAGGAGAAGAGAGGCAAAAAGGAGGGACTAAAAGAGAGGAGAGGAGAAGAGAGGATGGTCAGGAGAGATGAGGAGAGGAGAGGATGAGAAAGATACAGGAATGACTTGCCACTAGCTAAAGGCATAGAAGTCCACCCAACCGCCACAGGTGTTCCAGCCCATGTACACACACACACACACACACACACACACACACACACACACGCACACCTCTGCTCCCCGAGCGAGCCACTAACCAAATTCAGGTAAATCGACGGCAAAACTCTGCGAGCCGTGAGAAACGACACCACCAGCACCACCCCCTGATGCCCCACCCTGCCAGTGCTGCAACAGCCGGGTGGAATGATGACACAGTTACAACGCCATTGCAACACCAAAATAAAACACTTTGGTGTTCTCTCTCCAGACAAGACCAATCTGGGTCTGATCGACTGGGCGTGCTCAGTGGGCGTTAGATATCAAAGATGTGCCCCGTCCAGGGCTATTTGTTGTGGGCAAACTTATGTAGAGGGAACGGTGTGTGTGTGTGTGTGTGTGTGTGTGTGTGTGTGTGTGTGTGTGTGTGTGTGTGTGTGTGTGTGTGTGTGTGTGTGTGTGTGTGTGTGTGTGTGTGTGTGTGTGTGTGTGTGTGTGTGTGTGTGGGTGTGTGTGTGTGTTTGTGTGTGTGTGTGTGTGTGTGTGTGTGTGGGTGTGTGTGTGTGTGTTTGTGTGTGTTTGTGTGTGTTTGTGTGTGTTTGTGTGTTTGTTTGCATGCATGCACATGCCAAGGCAAAGCACAAGCCAGCTGGACAGAACAACCAGCGCACAGCAATCCAATGAGCTCATTTTTAAAAACCAATTACTTTTCATAACTGGATTTCGGAGGCAAGGCAAGACAATGGGGAAGGCTTTGACACAATGAGGGAAAACTTGGGGGAATTTTTCATGCTTAATGCCTCATACTGCATCTATCGACAGGGTTTACGTCTTTGCGTTGGATAAGGGAAAGCAAAAGAAATCGTTTGTTTTCTGTAAATAAATTCCATTTAGTAATGCGGGAAATGCAAAATATTCCGTCACATGGATTCGCCGCTTTTGTTTGCCAACGCCTTTTTCCGTGCCTGTCAGAGTAAACAAAGTTAGTTTGGATGGAATCAATAGAAACATTCTTCTAGGTTTTTTTCTTTCTCTATCCCTCTCTCTCTCTCCACTATTGCAGTGCCGTCTGTTACCCCGAGATAGCAGTTTAAACAATATCATTAAAAGAGATTCAATCCCCATTTAAAGTGAACTCTACAATCCCCTTTCCTAATTACAGAGGAATTGTTCATGAAATATTCAAAGGCACAGTATCCCTATCTATGAATGTGAACTTCCATAACAATACTCTGTGCGGTATAAATTAAGTTAAAGAGAATGTCTGTGGTATATTGCACGCTCATAGCCAGCTTTGTTAGAGCTTTGTTAGGGACCCAAGGAAAGCCGTCCGCAGACAAGGATTTAGCAGTGTAACCATTAAGAAGACTCCGAGTCCTATTTTAAGCTGAAAGATGCTGTGTGTGTGTGACTACGTCGGTGAGGGCCTGGGATCTTACTTTGATTTTTATCGTTGATAAATTTTGTTTAATCACAGCGAGTAGCGGGGTATCGCTTATGAAAACCAATGCATGGGGGACTTTAACAAGGTTATTAAAAAGTTTGGGTAAGGGGCAGGATAATTAGTCTGTTGGAAGAGAAAATAAAGGACACCCACGTAGCGCTGATTGCACAAATATTACATCAGGGTGAGCTTTTCTCCCCAATTTGTATTTAAAATGTTAACCGCGCCGAGACCCAATTGTACCTGCAGTCATCATGACGTCTTGATACTGTCACAATATTGTCTGCATTAACGGTATCTGAGAACAACTCACTCTCTGTATCAACTGTAGATTTAGATCTCTCACCACCAACCAGTTCACATGTAAATGTTAATGTCATCTCAACCACCATCCATTCACACCTCCATCTCCTAACTCCTAACACATCTCCATCAAGTCTCCACCGGCACCATCTATCGCTGGTTATCCATCAGAGGTGTTCGCACAGCAAGGGTGGGTTTAAATCGCAGTCACGCACACCTGCTGATGTTGTCATAAATTGACGATGAAATGATGAAACTTTACTCATGTGTGTTATTCTTCACATAAGGAAGCCCATTACCACTGCCTGCACGGCGATTCCCTGGTGGCAATCAGCTGCTTTTCAGAGCCCTCACTAGTATGAGTAGCACATGCTGATTGCAGCGCCTTGCTTTAGACTGGATGTCTAACAGGAATTTAGTCCACTCGTTACTACACGCCAGGCTCTTAATCAAGGAGCACAAAAAACCTGATTGTAGGGGGAAACAGACGGTTGGATTTTGTTTATGGGACTGTACAAAAGTGTGTTTGCTTTGTAAACCTCTATTTTTCTCCCTCTCTTTTTTGTACGTGTGTCTATGTTTCTGTCTCCCTTCTTTTGATATGTCTTTGTCTCCCTTCTTTTTATCTGTCTCTGTCTCTACACATGTCTCTGTCTCTCTTCTCTCTGACTGTGTCTCTCACTGTTCTTGTCTCTGTTACTCCTCTCTTCCGCTGTGTGAGTAAAGAGGCATGGGTTTCAGCACCATGGACAGCGGCCAGCTGTCCTGGACTCACCAGCACCTCCATCACACAGCACTGACCTGCCACTCTTTATTACAGCACCAGCACCACAGACCTGCTGGACCCTCACACATCTGCCTGCAGCAAGGTCACCTGCCCACGTTCTCCTTATTAGCAGAACGACCAAAACAGACCAGGAAAGAAAAAGAAAAAAACTGAGAGGGTAAGGCCATGCTCTGCCCAGCTTGAATTTCTTTCCAGGAACGGGAACAGAATGGCCTGTGTATCCCACATCTACACACAGTTCAGTGCAGTCTCTGTTAACCAAAGTAGAGTAGAAACCTGCTCTGGCCTCATTTCATCAGCCAAGAATTAACTAGGCCTATCTGACACATCTACACATTGTTTTTGCAACAACTAATATAAAATAATATGATTTGGTGCAAAATAAATTTCATAGGTGGTGAATGGTGGTTATTTGTTTCTGGATTTTCAATTGTGTTTTTCATTGTGAATTCTTAGTTGGCGATATTTTATATTCACTTTCTTCCTGTTCCTTTTGTGTAGCCTTCTCTCAGATCGATTACTACCTCACTGATAGCCCATAATATTCACTTCATGTACTTCATGTTGGGAAGAATGTGAGAATGCACCATCCAAATGACCTCTGTGGAGTTACAGGATAAGTATAGCTTATAACTCACTGTACAGCGCTCTCAAGCAGAATAGTTTATCAAGGCTTAGTTTTTTATTTATGTTTTGACCAGAAACTTTACCTCAAGAGCTTTCGTTATTCTTCTCCATTCTATCAGACAGAAGAAAGAGAAGAGAGATTCAAGCTGGAGAGAGGCTTGATAAAACGGAACCTTGAGACCTGAAAAGCCTTCACTGCTGCTATGTGGAAGTTGAATGTGGGATTCTAACAGCTGGGCAGTGAACCTCCACATCTGAATGGAGCCCTCCCCTTGGACCTCGTATTTCACCTCACAGCTGGATCTGACCTGTAGTCTACCTCCAGATCAACTGCTTCTTAAGTGCTGCCACATGAAGTGGTTTCAGTCTATACTGTGTCATTTCACATACATGCAGAGAGGGAGGGAGAGGAGTATGGCGTGACAGAGAATGAGAGAGAGAGTGAGAGAGAAAGAGAGAGTGAGGATGGTAGAAAACAGCAGGTAGAAAGGACAGAGAGTTCTCACAGAAAAAAACAGCAGGTGAAAGAGTGTAAAAACACAACAGCAAAGCAAGGAGGGCAGGAAAAGAGAGAGTGAAGAGAAAGAGAAAGTGGGAGTATTAAAGAGAAAAAGAGAGTCTGACCTGTGAATCCTTTACAGATTTGACCTTAACTTCACAGCTAGGGTTTAACCCTCATGTTGTGTTCCAGTCAAAACATTTTGAAACTGTAGTCTTTGAAAATAAATCTTTTCTTTCATCTTAAACTCACAAGGCTTCATGCCGTCCTTCACCCTACTGATCCAAATGAATAAAAGTAATTTTAAATAATTAAACATGGTTAAATTTGTTGTGTAAAATAAATGAATGTCCAAAATTGTAATACGAAAATCAGATGTTTTCAAAAAGCATTATTAATATTTATATCAAGCTAGTGAATTCTGACCAGTAGTGTACCGTAGTTTAAGCCTGACCCCTGCCTCAGAAACACTCCAGATCTCAGAAGTAACCCCTTCTTCAAACACTGCCTTAAAACACACAGTTCAAACTCTTCATGCTGTCCAGTCCACAGCTCTGTCCCAGCCCACATCTCTATGGATCACTTGTATCTATGCAATAGCTCATTTTAGAACCAACAGTCGGTAACCCATCTATAAATTCAACCTACTCTCGCTCCTAGCTACATGTAAGCTGCTCAATGTTAAACCAAACCCCTGCCTCAGAAACACCCCAGATCTTGCCCTAATTATCAGTAACCCCTTCTTCAAAAACTGCCTTTAAACACACACTTTAAACAAACTCTTCATGCTGTCCAGTCCACAGCTCTGTCCCAGCCCACATTATAGCACTTTACTTCCAATGTTTACCGCTTGATCAGCCTCTCTCTGGATCGTGTCCTACCTCTGGACCAAAGCAACTGCCGTAAGAATACTGTAAGAACAAACTGAGTGATAGAGAGAGAGAAGGAGAGAGAAAAAGAGATGGCTATAAAAAGAAGGTTAAAAAAAAAGATACCCAAAGTGAAAGTGACAGAAACCATTAGGAACATTTGTGCAGGAGAGATATGGAGTGAGAAACAAACAAACAGAATGAGATGAGAGGCACTTTGAGCAGCAAAGCAAACGCAGCGTTGTGTCATGTAGAAGTCCTCATCACTGTGGTGGAATTTAGAACACAGACCGCCCCCACACGCCCCCCCCCCCTCACCATCCGCCCTCACACTCCCTAGTCACTCCACCAAGCGCTAGAACCTCCCATTAATCCCAGAAGGGGACAGGGGCCGAGTGGACAGGTGAGCGTCTGAGGCAAAGTGATGGATGAGTGGAATGGAGGGAGGCACTGTATGGGACACGGACGAGTGAAAGAATAAGGTAGCCACACCAGGGGCTTCTGTGGGGTGGAGGGTGGAGAGAGGGAAGGGGGGGATGAATGCAAGCTGGGTGAGAATGAGACCCATTAGAGCTGGAGTGGTTCCTGATGGCAGGCACAGGCACAGGCAACGCCAGACTAGCCCAGGCTGGACAGGAGGAGTCACGACATGGCCAAATGGGACACATTAACACACACACACACACACACACACACACACAAACACACACACAAACACACGTACACACACACACACACACACAAGAGAACATACATGCCAGAGAAGGACAAATGTATACAAACACGCATGAAGACACAAACACACATAAATAAATACAAAGACTCGACAGAAAGGCACAAGTATGCACGCATAAAAGAATAGACTAGACACTTACAGTATGACTAGAGAACACGACATGCAAAGGAAAACATCACACGGACATTTTTAAGGAGTACAAACCTTTATGATCATCACATACACACACACGCGCATACACACACACATACTGTAAATACATACACACATACACAAACATATGCTCACACACTCTAAGACACACAAACACACACACACACACACACACACATACACACACACACACACACACACACAACTCACGTGTGGGCTGCTAACCTCTGCTCCTTACCACCCACCCTCCTGATTTCCTCCCGTAAAGCTTATCTTATTTGGGCAGCCCTCTCCCCCTGGGCACTGCTGTTAATTAGTTTTCTGCCCTCTCCCCTGTTCTCCATGCCTCTGCTCTCTCCCTCTCGTGCCTGCAAAGCCAGGTGTGCTCACTGAAGTTCCCTCTTCAAAGGAGAGGAAGACGCACCATCAGGATCTACACCAGCCATGGAGGATTTGGGAGAAGGCAGATGGGAAGAAGCTTCACTGACTGGTGGACTCCACAGGGTTATTGGTTTGTTGTGGGCTGCTATACACCTGTGGGACTCAGTTTGGCAATGTGAATGTAACCAGTTCAAACAAGACTGTAAGCCATTCAAACAACACTGGTTTTTATTTGCACTAAAAGCTTCATCATGACATACTGTAGGTGTGTATAGTAGGGATGTATAGGCAGTCCATACTTGTTCTTTGAAGCTGTTTGGTGTGTTGCATTGCACCTGAGCAACTCCTGCTATTCTACATATAGATTAAGTATAAGTATTAAGTACATAAGTATAAGCGGTATGGATTACTACAAAGCTGGCTTCTACAACTACAAAAGCTGAATTGTTTTGGACTTTTGTCTCTCTGGCTCTCTCCCTCCCCCTCCACGGACCGACAGAAATCTGTGGTTTGGATGCCGGAGAGCATGCCTCTCTTTTTTCCTTCCTCCCAACAACTACAAAGGTTTGATTTGAAAACCTTTCAAATCTTTTGGTATTCGGCTGAAAATCATCAGGGAGAGATAGAGGGGAGAGCGAAAGAGAGAGAATGAGAGAGGAAAGGGAAAAGGAGAGAGAGAGAGAGAGAGAGAGACCTACTTCAGAGGATTCCATTGACACCCGTGGGCTTCGTCTACCAACTCATTTCATTATTTATCACAATGCGCAACACTCCCTATGCACCATTGCTTTCATAGCGAGACACACCTCACTCACTCTCCCTCTCCCTCTCTCTCTCTCTCTCTCTCTCTCTCTCTCTCTCTTTCTCTTTCTCTTTCCGTTCGACTGAAAATGCTTTGTGGTCCCGGGAGCCCGTGAAAATCTATATGGCGAGCTGTGTTCGACTGCACCATGGAGCTTCAGCTCACCTCACCTCATCGCACCTGTCCCAGCGGAAATATGGAGTGCAAACACGGCTGCATGCCGCCACCGATGACTAAGAGCACGCCGCACCAAAAAAAGGGCCTAATTTCTAATTGCCCCTGCTGAGATGACTAATAGTGTGTGTGAGCGTGCATGCATGTGTGTGTGTGTTGTGTGAGTGAGAGAGACAGTGAGTGAGCGAGAAGGAGAGTTAGTAAGAGAGAAGAGGGAGATGTGTCTAAAAAAGAAAGAAAAAAAAAATGTGCCAAAACTTGTGTCTCTTGTTGACTTTGAAACGCCGGTGGGCGGCCACTCCCAATGACAAACCTGACAAGGAATAAATCACTCGGCGTGATGTCATTAGAAATGGCCGCCGACTCCTCCGCTCCAGCTGAGCGCTGCTTGTCTGTGACGGACGGGGGTGACGGGGAGCTGCTGTGCCCGCCCGTTCGCCCGTCACCCGCCGGAGGCACGGTGGAGGTGAGGCGTTTGAAGAGCGGCCGTCTCCTCGTGGCCCCCCCCTGAGAAGCCTGACAGGCCGCAGCCCCAGCTGCTATTTGGGAGGGCAGCGTGCGACAAAACACGGCTAAATATACCCCGGCAGCCATTTTGTATGGCACATGTTTGTGATTGACTGTGAAAGGGATTATGCATGCTGCAACGGAGGAAAGGTTGTGTTCAATGACAGCTTTAGGTGTTAAACTGGAAGAAACTGCCGAATCTATTTTTAACTCATTTGTAACTCTAAGGTCATCACACACGGGTTGTGATTTACCAAAGTAATGCTGGACATTGGATAACCAATCATCCAATCGGTGACACATCTACATGGCTGTCTCCCACCAATTAAGTTTCGAGTTGGGTGCTAATTTAGTGTTTAATGATTTTCATTTTCACTCGATGGGGCTGGATTGATATGGCAAGGACTCAAACTGTCTCTCCAACATTGAGTATGCTTCAGGCCTCAAGAAAAAAAAAAAAGAAAAAAAAATACACCTCGACTGCTAACTCTATCAACCCACTACACCGGGCTCAGCTTTTCACCACAGTCCTGCAAAGTGGCTGCAGAAAGCTGGCAATCTAATAAGTTCCACTGCGGACTCGGTTATAGATATTGTAGCTTCGCATCACGTTATGAAGACCTCCATACGCAGTACTGCAGGTACGAGCTGGGTTTTTAAAATTGCTGCTCGGAGACAATCTCACAAAACAGGTTAAACCTAGGATTCATCCAATAGGTGCCAGGGGCAAGACAGCCCCAGTGTGGAACATGGAGCCAGAACAAGAAAGGCAGCAGAAGGAGCCAACGGATGATTTCCTTGAAAGTGTACGGCTCACTTAAATCAGTGGAAAAGCAAGGTTTTGCCTGAAAGGAAGCAGATGTGCATTGAGTGCCCAACATTAGCACTATTACTTTATTTATGGGGTGGGCGGAGACACCAAATCACACTGTTAGTAAAGTAACATGCAGTACCATCTGGTGTGCGTATGGAAAGTGGGGAAAATTCCTCACACCCCCCCCCCCCCCCCCCCCCAGCACCCCTCAAAATAAAATAAAATGTTTGACGCTGTTGCAATTCTATGCTGTTAAGTATGTACTGTGGATATCAAAAGACGAGTATGTACTGTGGTTATTACTAAGAAAAGACTTCCTGGCTGATACAACTGCAGGAAGCAAACGTGAAAATCAAAAGCAATCTTGCATACACAACATTTCTGAAAACTGTGCCCCCGCTGCAAATATATTCAACCCATATCTGATACAAATCTAAATCCTACAAGTCATGCAGCAAAGGGTATTTCATATTCTCCCTTCATCTTCATCCTTTGTCACCCGAATAGGAATAAAAAACCCAGCCATGCAAAGGTCTGCTGAACCATACGGGGGGAGGGGGGGATGCACAAGCGCAAACTCCCTTTTCTGGCGCACTGTAAATGGACGCTCACTGACCTGCTTGATTCCCAGTCTGTAGGCCTTGATGCGGTCCACTGAGCCGGGGTTCATTTGGGTCCACTGAAGCTTGAAGCCGTACACCCGCGGCCGGTTCTGCCACAGCGCGCCGTAGGTGTCGAAGTAGAACTCTGGGGCAAAGGCCTTACCTGCAAAAATAGAAAAAAATGAAATCAAAATAAATAAATACTACATAAATATATAAAATATCCAGTGAGTCTTGATTAAAGCTGTCTGACACCTGAAAGAACTGGTATTATTTTAGAATGAATTGCTAACAAGCACTGTGATTTGTGACAGTTTTTATTACATTGAACTGTCCCATTTGTGTCGGACAAACCTTGTTTACTCCATGCGCACAAATGTGTTTTGGTGTCTAAAAAGCATTGGCATCGGCTGTTTGATGGCGGGTCTAAAAGCATTTGCAAGGCCTTTTTAAGGGTCTGAGAAAATTAGCAGATTTTCTGGTGGCAAGGCAAGACGGTCCAGCTCTTTGACAGAGGTCAAATGGCTCGGTAATTGAAGAGACACTGGAGAGATTTGGAGAATGTGATTAAAAGAATGTCACTTGGAAAGCGAGGGAAAAATATATTTAAATAGCTGAATAGACCCATCTTTAACAGCAGTTCAAAGGCAACATTGACACAAAACAAGCCACTAAATAGGTCTCCTCTATGAACTTGGGAGCTGACAGTGTATGAATGTGAAAAAAAAAAAAAGCTAAGCACGAAAGGCTGTCCATTCCTCGTCAAAGAGAGAAAAAAACCCTAAGTTGCAGTTGCTGAGACAGAGGGGAAAACATCAAGATGGAAGCCTTTTAAAATGCTCATTAGCAGCAAAAGGCAAGCAGGATAATGCGTGCGCAGACATAAACATGAGCGGACGCCTCCATCACCGGGAGAGTGTAGCTCACATGCCAGAGTGGGTGGGGAGGCACGTGTGTGTGTGTGTGTGTGTGTGTGTGTGTGTGTGTGTGTGTGTGTGTGTGTGTGTGTGTGTGTGTGTGTGTGTGTGTGTGTGTTTGTGTACGTGCTTGATTGAGAGGTTTCGTTGGTGGAGGAGAGGGGAGACAGGAACACGGTGCAGGATCGCAGGAGAGGAGAAATTTACAATTGGCCTGTCCAGACGTGAATAAGTGGCAGCTTGAGTGGCGTGTCAAGGTTGGGGAAGAGGAGGAGGCAAAGGGGGTGGGAGGGGGTTGTGGTGCAGGTTAGAGACGCAGAGTACAGAAATGGACAGAGGCACAGAGAGAGAGAGAGAGAGAGAGAGAGAGAGAGAGAGAGAGAGAGAGAGGGAGAGAGACAGAGAGAACTAGTGTGTTACATCCATAGAGAAAGACACCTAGACACTGATTTAAACAGGTGTGCAGATATGCAGAGATATTCTTGCAGACAGACCTACAGACACACAGGCATATGCATAGATGGATATGTGTAGGAAAGACAGACACATTCCAATTCCAGTCTTATTTTCACCCCTACCACTTGTTTTCAAGTCCCCACCTGGTTTTGAGTTGCCACTCAAGTTACAGGGTGGTGTTAGAGGGGGGGGGGGGTTGGGATTGAGACATACAGTAGAGATAGACAGATTGACAGACACAATCTGATAGAAAGAGACAAAAAAAGGCAGATATACAGATACAGAGAAAGAAAGTGAGGCAGAGAGAGAAGGAAATGTGCTGATCTCTGCAGCCGGGAGATTAAACCCGTCACCGGTGGTTATATTAGCGTCCGCTTATTAAGAAGAGGAATCTACAGGCGCCGCTAATGGGCCGCTTACTCCGCTTAAAGCTGCTAGATAAAGCCCTGGCTCTGCGTGGCAGGAGGGGGAAGGTAAATGTACCCAGGGCTGGGGCGCCATGCTGCCCTTAGGGCCACCGCGCAGCAGGACGGGGGACAGGGAGGGGGTAACAGAACCCGACGTGGGGCCAAGCGCTCAGGCAATCACGTCTCGTCAGGCTCTCTGGTCACCGGAGCGCCAGCAGAGCAATCTCCTCCGACATGACCGCCGCCGCTGCCACCACCGCCACCACTTTTCATTCCGATTGGGACTCAGAGCGAACGCCAAGTGATCACCGCTCATGCTGCTAATCAATCATTTAAAGACTGCTATCTGTTGATTAAACGAGTGGAATCAGGCGCACCACGGGGGTGAGCAGGGGCTGGAACGGGTAGCTGGTAGCTGAGGAGAAATCCTCCAGCCATGGTGGCCCTTAAATAATGATAAGATTGCCCGCCCCGTGCTCTCCAGTCCAAAGCTAAATTGCTTCGGAATTGGCCAACTGTTATTGGAGCGTGCCTGTAAATCATATAATGCTGCTTGGCACGAGGCGGCAGCAAGTGGGCCTGGTGCGGCTCGGGCCGTTCAGACCAGGAAGACCCGAAAACCCACTGAGGAAGGGGGGAGGGGTGGCGTACTGCAGAGCCCTTGATGGCACACACACGTAGGTGTAGTAATACCATTACTGTGTAGGACCCGATTGATTGAATGAGACAGAGTACTGTGACTACAGTTGAGTCTGCGCTCTGACTTCCATGCCAATGAGGCTGGCTCATTGCTGTTGCGGTCAGGCTGCGGGGTTAACGGCCCTGGAAACCTGGGGTTCAAGGCTGGTATGGTGGAATGCCTTCCCTCTCTTTGCCACAGTCAAGTATGTTCAGTGATATTAGGACTCTACTTTTCTATTAGAATAGTAGTATGTGAGAGGAGGAATAATTGGCTGCGGCGTCCTAGTTTTATTGCCAAGACTGACCCGTTTTAAATTTGGATAATGCAATAACAGGAATGAGAATTAGGCTTGTCACAATACTGAGACGTCTTACTTTTTACTGTTTCCAGTTGGAAATCTTTCAGCATAGGCGGGTTGGGTTCTATTTAAGGCCCCTTATTTAAAGCATCATTGGGCCCTGGGGGACCAAGACTGGTTCTACTCCATGCATAAATCAAGTGATTAAAGCCGAATGTCCACAGGAGAACCATGACAGCTTTGCGAGACACACCTCCTTCAGTGGCTCATCAGAAACGGAGCAGGCATCAAGCAGATTGGAGGGGGATGACACCTGCCCTCCCGTGACAGGTATGGAGATGGAGGAGAACACATGCCTCCATAAGCCTGACAGAGCTTCACGATGCCTGTCATGTCTGACACATGCCTAGATGTAAGCATTTTGGTTTGTATGTATCTGCATGTGCTAGTGTGTGTGTGTGTGTGTGTGTGTGTGTGTGTGTGTGTCTGTGTGTGTGTGTTTGTGTGTGTGTGTGTGAGTTGTGTGTGTGAGTTGTGTGGGTAAGTGTACACATCTGTGTGCGGGAGTGATTGCATGATTCTGAGCAGAACTTCATCAGCTGACGCAGGCTCACACTGTCCATCATCAAACAACACAGCTGCCAACACCAGAGCGTCCATCCTGCCTCAGACTGAATCAACACACACACACACACACACACACACACACACACACACGCGCACGCGCACACACACACACACACACACACACACATATACACACACACTAACACACACACACACACACACACACACACACACACACACACACACACACACACACATGAATATTTCATCTCAAAGTCCAGCTGTCACCCTAACAGGCAGTCAGCACAGTCACAGGCGCAACCAGGCGTCACTGGGGCCACTCGACACACACACACCCACACAAATGCGCGCACGTCTCCAGTTGAGAGGTTCACTCCACGCGACACACACAAACACACCTTCAGTCGAGAGATTCACTCCTGACTTAACCTTCATCTCCGACGAAGCTGTCAAAAAAACCACACACACCCACAAAAAAAAGGCTGCCGCAAGTAAGCGTCACGCTTGCCTAGACGCGGCAGAAAACAGTTTTCTGACTTTTGTGCTTCTCTGGGCCTAATTATGAGTGCTTCTGCGCTCGCACGTGATGGTGTGTGTGTGTGTGTGTGGGTGGGTGTGGGTGGGTGATGGTTGGGCCATCTAAAAGTTAATATGCCTCAGAGCCGGATTGTTTTGGTGAGCATGCTGCCAGTAATCCATCTCCTGACTCATAAAAAATAATGACTCTACACGTGTTTTACTGGGGCCCATGACAGAGAGAGAAATAAGGAGAGAGAGAGAGGAGGGAAAGGAAGAAAGAGAGAAACAGATAGGATAGAAAGAGGGATTGATATAGAGAAACTGAGGGAAGAGAGAGACTGAGAGACCAAGGGACAGTTTTTGCTCAGATGGGTGAGTTTTATGTTGCCTGGGCTGTTGGTGGGAAAGGACAATGTGTGTGTGTGTGTGTGTGTGTGTGTGTGTGTGTGTGTGTGTGTGTGTGTGTGTGTGTGTGTGTGTGTGTGTGTGTGTGTGTGTGTGTGTGTGTGTGTGTGTGTGTGTGTGTGTGTGTGTGTGTGTGTGTGTGTGTTTGTGTGTGTGTGTGTGTGTGTGTGTGTGTATGTGTGTTTGTGATATAATCCTCTTTTATGCCTGCTGAGCAGCAGAGGAAGTTGTCAATGCAAATTATATGATTAGTGGCGAAACATCTCCAAGAATAACCTACGCATCTGAAGCAGGTAGATCACACTCTCCGTCTCCTCCTCACCATTCACTAATGGATTGCTCATCAACCATCTGTGATTCATGGCCTGAATGTTAAAAAAAAAATACCAAAGTCAAAAATGACACTCGTCCAAACGAGGCCGGGGGCCAAGAAACGGCGGAGGCAACTTACGAAGTGGCACAATATCAAAGACGAGGCCTCTTGCAAAGACGATCTGAGCCAATTGTTCCGGGTGACGAGGCAAGGCATTTCAACCCTTGCCAGTACAGGTGAGAGGCAGCCAATTCCAAAATGTCCACACTCAGAACTGCAAAGCAAATCCAGGACAGCACCAGCACTAATCCTGAATGTATTTCATGTCTAACATGGCCTATATGGGCTAAACAGCAGAGCGATGAAACATTTTGCTACATTTTCCATAATATGTCTGTCAAGGTCTTCTACAATTGCTACCAATGTGCCCATCCTTTCTCCGCCATCAAATGTATATATTAAACAAGATAGTTTTCAATCTTTTCAGTGGGCAAAACAATTGCTTTTTGTGCTTGCATGAAAAGTAGTTAATTAGATTTGCGTGAGCCTCGTGTTTATCGACAGTGACAAGGACATCACCCTGAAGCATTTGACCAAAACTGTGCAATTAAAATTCTGAGGCAAGGGGGAGTAAAAACAAGGCTACGATGAAGAGTGATATCTGAAATCAGAAGCACAAAGAACAACAGAGAGGAGGGGAGCAGACCAGCTGGGGTCAAAAGCAGATTCATTAAAATGCTGTTGTACCCTTCTAATTAATTACCCATTCTTTTGCCATTCACGGACTGTTCTTTAACTTTGCGAGAGTGAAATCTGAGCTCCGGGCCCTTCGAGACCATGGGTAATTATTCAAGCCAGAGGGAGAGACAATAGAACATTCTGGATGATATACAAATAAATACCATACTGCACTTTTAAAAAGAGAGAAACGAAATTACATTCAGTCGTTTAGCGCCTGTCTCTTTCATCTAAAGTGAACTATTGTCAATGAATAAAGTATAGCCTATTTACTGTGAAGATGATTGCAAGCTCAGTATAGAGAAGAAAATATGAAATATTAAATAAACAGTTGTCTAACAAAAAGAGCAGTGAAGACACTGTTCACAAGAGTACATGAAAAAGAGCACATAATAGATGAAAAACTGTAGCAGTGATGGCAAATTAAAACATATTAGTCACTGTGCTGTTGATTCCACAATCAGTATAGAGAAGAAGAAATATGTAGTATTTATATAAGTTGTTGAATAACAATAACGGCGTTGATTTTACAGTTCACAAAGAGCATATAATACATTATAAGTTGTAGCGGGATTTTAAAAATCACAATGCACACAATAATTAATAAAGAAGTACAATACAGGTAGCAGGTACAGGTTCCTGCTAGTGCTCCCAAGCAGGGGAGGCTTGTCCATAAGGGTGATTGGGGCAACGCACTGCCTACTTTTTTTTCTGTCAGATTCTACCACTAGAGACTAGACTGTCTCATCTGCCTCTGAATGTCATTGTCCAATCAGTCCAAACAGTCAAGCAAAAGTCGTGCTTCAAATGGCCCGCCCCATTTTGGGGTGATTTGGGGCGAAATGGAAATCAAATGTTAAACCAATTTTTTTCATACATAATAGGACTAATAAGCGTATAAGGTATAAGCGTATAAGGGAGGGAAATCCTACATCCAAGAATTGAAACGAAAGGAAATCGTGGATAGCAGGCTGTGAAGTTGCTAATGCGGTCTGTATGTCTACATACCACTGTCACTTTTTTTTGTAAATCAAATCAAATTGATACAATTGTCTTGCTTAATGTACCTACTGAATGGGTCGCCTTAATCATTATCAAAAAAATTGCTCCAAAGTGCCTGTGGGTACGGCTCTAACAGAGTTGCCAGCTCTGCCGGGGTTTCGAGGCACATCCCTTGAAGGCTGGGTGCACTGCATTGACGGTGACCTTTATGACATGTCAACGATGGCGCCGGAATCCTGAGATCCTATCCATCCTGGGCTGTCTGTCAGAAGTTACGTGCCAGGACTGCCCGCCGAGATTCATGCCAGAGGCCCTGAACAGTATGCCATGCATATAATATACAAAGTATTGCCTGCGAATACTAATGCTCAAAAAGCGCCCGTTGGAACTGCCGGCATCAGGCAGACTTTCCATGAACGCACCAAACTGTTCTGCAGAGACAGAGCAGTCATGTGACCTCTCTACTGAAATAATCTGATCATTGTGGTGCATCATCTGGTATTACAACAAAACGTGGAGGTATTATTTCTTGTGAAAAAGTATTCAATGCGTACAATGTTTCAACGTTGTGTGCAGTAGTCTCTTTATGCCATGGCACGCATCTCTCAGGTCTCAGCCAGCATGCAGAGTCACTTGCTCCACATCGCGAGTGCATGTCAAAACAAACAAATCATACCGTTGCGACCGCATCCTTACAAGACCCACAACCAAATGATCAATACTCACGACCCAATGATAAATACCATTCGCATGCCATTTGAAGATGATTCTCATGGCCGAGTGAAATCATTTAGCTTTGACTCTCGTCATTATTTCACTCTCGGTTGGATAAAATGTCATAATATACTCCAGCATTGCGATCATGTTTACATAACCTTTCATGGGCTGTGATATTTCCTTGAGGCATCTGCTCTAAATTGACCATTTGACTGAAACACATTTTACAGCTGACAGTAGTGAAAACAACTGGACAAACAAGACATCACCAGCGGAGCGAGAGTTTGGAGTTAAATCTAATTCCAGTATTGTGGAAGCGCTGTGATGATCTCTCTTGAACTCTCTTGACCACAAACACAGCAGGATTGAAACACCGGAGGTGGCCATGCAGTTCAGCCTGAGTGTTCAATTTTTCTCAGCCAAGCCTCGTCAAAACACTTGTCGGGTTATCAAGCTTGGCTTTTTACCTTGTGGCTTTATGATCCAGACCACTCAATAAATTCAATTCAATCTTTTGAGTTAAAGCAGCAATAAGGAGTTCTGTTCCAAAACAAGCACGCTAACTACCTAAAAGGTGTACAAAAACCTTGCAAACACCACCAACAGCCCAGTTGACACTGATAGAAGCTTGCCAACACACTAACTGGTGTCTTTTGGCAGTGTAGCTGGCCTTGTCAATGCTGTGAAAGCTTTTCTTTCATTTTTGCAAGCTGTTCCAGCCAGGAAACACAGAATTACGTGGAGCATATCCTGGATGGCTAGTGGGAAAGACACAGCTGTTTATCTATCACATGACCATATGCTATCAAAATTAATTTGATAAGGTACCAAAACTAGTTGCCTATAAAACCTCATAAAGTGTTGCATAGTGTGACTTTAAAGCTCAAATTCAGCAGTGGCTAAAAACTTTAACCGAATAAATCTCAACTCTGTCCATTCAGAAGTGCTTGCTAAATCAAATTCAAACCTGAGGCCAAATCCAACCGATCCCCAATAAAAACAGTGCTGTGCAACATTAAATTCACATCCAAGCTGAATGCAACCCAACTCGATCAATCTCAGGGCTTCTATAGTGGTTGTTAACACGCTATGCTGAATTCCCAAGCAGGTCTTACACCTCCGCTAGTTGGACAAACCCTCTCTTGTTCACTAACCTGGAGGTGGGGAAACGACAATGCAGCAGGAACTACAATGCAGGCCGCTCAGTGGCATCAATCAATCCAATCATTCCTGTTGGTTAAACACTATATTGATGCCCCTCAAGCTGAATGCAAATAGGTTTCGATCAGTTAAACGAACACAGGTTGCCAAAAGATTAGTGCAGAGGTTATGAGGTCATGAAAAAAACATGTTAAAAAGGGTGTGTCTTCACTTCATGATCGTACCGAAACACAACACCATGTTAGTTAGTACCAATTTGTTAGTAAGTTAGTTAGTAACTATTAATTAGTAGTTAACATCCTGGATTACCTGGATGACTTTGGTATCACTGAGTTTAACATTCATTAAGAAAACCTAATACCAACTAGTGACAAAGGACCAATAGCAAGCTCAGATGTCAGCAACCTCAATCAAAATCCTTTGGGCTACACGCCAATGTGAATGTTTCCTGATGGATCAGTCCTCTCACCTGTGACCAGAAAGGTGCAACGTCCGGCCCCAGCCTCGTTGGTGATGTCACAGGTGTACTCGCCGTAACCCTCGCGGTTGAGCGCGCGCACGTGGTACTCTGTGTCGTCGTGCTGATTAAAGTCACCCACGGTGAGCAGGCGCGTGCCCAGCTTCCACTCGTATTTGAGCACGCGGGAAGGGTGCGCCCTCAGCACGCGGCACGTCAGCGTGAAGGCCCGTCCCAGGCCCTGCCGGATCTCGGTGTAGATGGGCTCCACCGCCGGAGGGTCTGTGTGGAGAAGAGAGAGAGAGAGAGAGAGAGAGAGGGAGGGAGAGAGAGAGAGAGAGAGAGAGAGAGGGAGAGACGGTCACAATAAGAAGCGGTGGGTAAGGAGGTTGGGCAGGGAATGAAAAAGGTGCTCTGACTTGAAGACTGTTGACTTATGGTAAGATCCCTTGTTAAAAGTGCCGCACTTTTTTGGTGTCACGCTGAAAGCATATTGATGTCAAAAACTTCATGAGAGGGTTGTAGAGAGGACATCCACATCTATCCACTGCACCTTCACCTCTGGCCAATCACACTTTCTGTTAACATTTCCCACTGAATAAACACAGTACACAACTTTTGCTAAAGGGTTCATAACAATAATCAATAGTTCAAGAAAGCACTTTTTAAAGACACAGCATCCATGAAAGACCTTAATGTGTCATGGGTAATGAAGGGACCAGTTTTTTGATATTCATAGTTTATAAATATATGCCATAGTCAATAATTCCATCTTATTTATACCTAGTATAAATGTTACTTTTATCAGCATGCAAGCATTCCTGGGTAAGGACTCTCTGGTTTGACATGGTGGGAAGGTGAAGATTGCTCTCCCCCTCCCCCTCCAGGTTGAGACAAAAGGGCCTTGTCCCAACGGCCTATTTGAATAGATGGTAACACCCCTTAATATAAGTGTATATAGCTCACTCTCTCACAAGGAGTAGGCAGATTATGCTGAGGTGAAACGCTGACAAGCAGTGTGGATTGTTCAGCCTCTGTCTCAACAATGTGTGGCCACAATTGTTTCAAGATTAAACCTGGACATGACTGACAAACCCACGCCTGAGTCTTCCAATATATAGTAGAAAATGAATTACTATCAGTAATAACAAAATTAAAGTACTTCAAGTAAACATTTTATCTTGCAGTTTTTTCTTCCGGCACTACTGCTTTGATGCCAAAATGCATCCTTTGTCAGCTTGCTACACTGTTCATCAAATTATACTCACACAGTTTAACAGACTGGCAAAGGAGCTGTTATCAAAAAGTGCTGGCAGTTAAATAAATACATAACCAAAATTGGTGAAATAGCAGGAGGACATGAATCTTTCAGATCTCTCATTAAATATGAAACCACAGCGGAGGGGGACAAAAAAAGAGAGAGAGAGAATTGGAGAGAGAAACAGAAAGAGAGAGAGAGAGAGAGATGGGGGGATATAACTTGCAGCCCCATTGGGCGCTTATCACAACATATTTTGGCAATCTACAGATCAAGAAAACTCCAGTCATTGGAGCACTGAGAGACGCCCCTGGCTGCGAGATCAAGAAGGAACAAGCAATCAAGTCTGACTGCCGACAACTGATCATAAAAATAATAATATAAACAAAACTGTGAAGAAACACTGCTTGCGTGCTGTTCTAATACCGCTAATGTTCCTTTGTCTCTGCCCTTTATTCACTGGAATCAGCTTTTATGCTCAGGTTTTTGTGCGTTTCAGCTAATCAAAGAGGCTTGGCATACTGAACTTCTTTGTATTCCTGAAGGAGCAATCCTTCTTCAAAGCCAATTTGAGTCAAGGCATACCCTACGAGGCTCTTAATGCTCTCTGTGACACCAGGTTCTTACGGCGAGCCACCACAGTCCCTGTGCCGCAGTGGTCTTATTTGGGTGCTCAAGCTTTTAGCTTCATTTAGGAGCTATATTAATGTCTGCAATGCTAAGATAAAATGAGCTTCGGGGACTCCGGCAAAGAATCCTGATACCAAACACAAATGCAAAAATTATTTAATTTGGTGTCAAATTCTTTAAGCGCAAGGAAACACTTCACATCGGGAATCCCATGGCCTACATTATTTAATGCATTATTTAACATGAGTAAATGTAAATGCATACATTATCTATAAGTAATCCTAACTAGGCCATTAACATCTGTAAAGTAATTGAGGGTCCAAAAGTATACTCTGCATGTGGTATTCATGTCTCAGCTCTGTATGAAATAGAAACATGTTCTTTGTTTATGTGTTTACATTATCAGGATAAAGCGGTTGAAGCAGTAACAACAAAGATGAGCAAGGTTTAGGTCAACGGCTGATGCGAATGTTGGTTTGTTTGTTTTGTGTCATGTACTACAGTAAACAATGTTCTAAGTGTTCAAAACCAGACCCAGTCATTGCTATATAACATGCCTTCAGAAGGTCACACCAGTGACCTCGACAGACCACAGCTGTTTAAGGAGTGGCCCACCTCCAAAACTGCTATCACTGTAACACACTCAGGTTTAATGAAGAAAGAAAGAAAAAAACCTTTTAAAACCCCTTTATTGAACCATAACATGGATCAAGGACACCTTAAAAAGGCTACTACAATGCCCCCCACCCCAACTACAGCAATACCAAGGGTATGAGAACACATATCACCAATTAAAGAAAGAAAGAAAGTAAGATGGATATAGAGATAGATAGATAGAGAGATAAAGAGAGAGTCACAGAGACAGAGAAGTCTCCAAAACTTGTTGAAATGTTGGGGCCAGTGTTGCAGCGCCCTCGGTGGAGGTGTCAGTGGCGGCGGCACACACTGCTGAAGCGTGGGCTCCACTGGGGCCTCTGCAGAGCCGGTGGAAGGGGAGAGAGGACGGCGCTCGCTGGGTGCAGCCACGCAACATTACCCCTCATTACTCTCTCAGCTCAGCCATAGCGGACAGCTCCACACACCACACCACGCCACACACACTTGTGAATACAGTGCTACTCGGAGGGATACGATTTTCTCGGCCGTCTGCGCGGTTACGAAAAACCTCTGCCAGGCTCTGAAGCTTCCTTCTTCCCCTGATTCTGTAGTCGAGACGAGACGAAGACCACTGTTCCTGGATAAAGGGTCCTCTGTGGAAGAGTGTAATCTCAGTGACTATGAACTAATAGGTCAAACTGGTATTATATTAGGACTACTCCTCTTAGAAACCAGTATGTGAGGCTTTGACTAATTACATTTAGTGTTTCACATTTGAGCCCACACAAGAAATATCTCTCGTTAGCCAGGGGCGATAGCTTAAGCCCTTCAGACCAACAAAACAGAATTTCTGAAAGTATCAGCTTCTATCAAAAAACTATGACAAACTATAATGACTTTCACCCATTAATCATCAAATGATCAAATGCAACATTACATTAACAGCCCAGCAAAAAAATATGTCAGTCAGTCAATTTACTGTAACACTGATGCACCTGTGTAAATTGGCTATAAATTATAAATCTGCCCTGGCTATTATGGTCATTAATCATGGGATGGTTGTCTCGGCAACCATTAGTGATTTGCTGTAGCGGGGCAGAACTTTCCACTGTGCTGAACTAGGCTTTATGCCATTTGAAAAGGCCTTTGTAAATGTTATGCTTGGAATCTAATAGAGCAGTAGCATTTTCCCTTTCTTCCTCTCAGAATGAGATTATTATGGGATTATGTTTTTGGTTTGGGTGGGGGGGACAAATACACTGACTAATACTTTGGCATATTTGCCATGTGTCCCAACTGATCAAAGTTTCGAAGCTCGGAGTAGATGATTTGTCCAAAACCGTTCTCATCACTTTTTCTCTTTTCAATATTGATGTGATATGATATGCGAAGGATGAGAAAGGGAGAGGGAGAGCGAGTGAGAGCCTGGTAGAGTTGTGTCAGCTCTTGCTGCAGAGACTGATAGATTGATAGCATCTGCTGTATCAGCAGGCTAGTTTACTTTCCCTGTGAAAACAGTTTCCTCAGAGGCCCAATACCATGTGCGCGTGACTCCACCGAACAACTTTTTTTCCACCCCTCCCCGCTTTCCAATAACAAACATCATTAAACCGATGATCTGAATGGGATACATAGTGAATCCTGAACAACGTGTTCTCCCGACCGTGGTGCAGTTCGTGTCAAGATTGAATTTCCACAGCCAATGAGGCATGCCATGCCACATATTGTCATTCTAAATTTCACGGATCGCTCTCCAAAATTGAACGAATCAGAAGTGGAGTATTTGGTGGCTGAATGAGGATGTTATAGACTTGAGATGAGGGTGTGTGTGTGTGTGTGTGTGTGTGTGTGTGTGTGTGTGTGTGTGTGTGTGTCTTCCATTGTACATCTGTGTGTGCAATCGTGGACAGGGTTGTTAGAATCTTGCTCTATCTGCACAGAGGATTCATCTGCACCAATCTGGACTCAGCAGGAGAGCGAGGTTTGCCCCGCTCAAAAACAATCTGGCCCTCTTCCCTAAAACCTATCTTACCATATCTCTCTGAATATTACCCTTCTCTGGAGAACAACAGGAGCACCACTCCACCACATAAGACAAAAAAAAGAGAAACAGTGGAAATTGAAAGAGAGAGAATGAAAGAGAGACTGAAAGAAAGAGACCGAGAAAGAAGAAAAGACAGACAAACTATAAAGATGGCTCATGCTTATTTCATGCTGAGAGCTTTGCTTAAAGCACTCAGCTGTGTACAGAAATCCCCCTTCTTCTTTCCCCCAACGAAATCCACAATCAGTCACAGTCTGAGTGGACAGGGAGAGTGACAAAAAAAAGTGACAAAAAGCAAAACGAGTATAAAAGTAACTCAAGAGTTTGACTGCACATCGGCACAAAGACAGCCGTAATAACCACAATTATCCATTGCTGTCAGATGGGAGGCCCCCTCGGTGTCTGACATTTAACCGTGTAGTGAGGTGGGGGCCGGGGGGAGGAGAGGTGGGGGGTTGTTGGTTGAAACACCTTTGTGTGTGTGTTCAGGATTAGCATGTATGTTTGTATGTGTGTGTGTGTGTGTGTGTGTGTGTGTGTGTGTGTGTGTGTGTGTGTGTGTGTGTGTGTGTTGAGAGGTTACACAGAATTTCATCAACCCCGACTGGATGAGCACGGACGTGGTGGGGGGGCATATGCATTTTTCATACGTCTCTGCCTCTGCCTGGAAGGGGTGGGGCCCCCGTGCGAAAGTACAAAGCACTTGCGTTATTTACCACTCCTGTAGCACAAAATGCCTCAATTACACCAGGGGCAGCAAGCAGTGTTGGGTGGGTGGGGGTGGGCGGGGGTGGTGGGACGCTGGGAGAGTGTAGACGTGTCGGAGAGGATGTTGAGAAGGCACCGCGTGTGTTTGCTTAGCCTGGCGCGTTAACTCGGAGAGTGTCATCCGAGCGAGCGCAAAAACAAAATGACAAACTGTGGACGGGGTTTGCGTGTAATAGCAGGGTGTCAAAGCAGATAATAAAAGGCATTCGTACACTAAGGGGGACAGAGTGTAGACCATGCTACATAGGAAGAGAGACAGAATGAGAGAGCGAGAAGTGAGAGAAACAGAGAGAGAGAGAGAAACAGAGGAAGAGAGAGAGAGAGAAGGAAAAAAAAGGCGAGAAAAATCTAAACACACATGGTAGTAGTTTGCTAGGCCCCAACACCGAGAGCTCCGCTCAGTTACGTGCAGTGCATGAATGGGTGATGGCACTTCACGTGTGTGTGTGTGTGTGTTTGTGTGTGTGTGTGTGTGTGTGTGTGTGTGTGTGTGTGTGTGTGTGTGTGTGTGTGTGTGTGTGTGTGTGTGTGTGTGTGTTCGTATATGTGTGTATATGTGTGTAATGAAAGAATTCTTCTTTTCCATAAATGAATACTAGTGGGAATAAATTAGCTCTCTGCTAATTAGGCTGGCAGCCAGCTTTGAATGCCATGCTTAGTGAACAGCCCAAATTAAACACTGGCATTGTGTCAGTAGCAGTCAAAACCCCTCGTCTTCACCAGAGGAGCGGTCTTCAATACCCATCATCCTGCCTAGTCCTCCTCCGTTAATCAGAACACCAAATGTATCACCTCACGATGAGAGGCCCTTGTTAGCCTCTCATCCTCTGTCACTCTGTCTCCTTTGCTCTGTCTTCCTCTCTCTTTCTGTTCTGTCTCACTCTCTTTCACTCACTCTTTCTCTCTCTCTCTCTTTCTGTCTCACTGTCTCTCATCTTGCTTTAATCTCGCCTCGTTTCCGTATGCTCTCCAAAAACCCTTTCGTCTCCACTAAAAATGAGCCCAGTTTCAAACGCTCATTAAAACCTATGGTGTCATAGTCATGCAGCTTACATCACTATGCCTTCGATCGTGGTTTTTCGAGAAGTAATTACTTATTACCAAGAGAGAAAGAGTTCAACTGAATGGCGCTCTACAACTGATAATAATTGCCAGCTTTTTCCAAAGGAGAATAGATTAATCTCTGCTAGCCAAGTCCTTTTCATCCCCCCTTTCCAACTTCCTATCTGTCCTGGCCTCAGAAAAGACGACAGAGCAGAAGCCTGACGTCTTTGGAGAAATCATGCTTCTAAGCATGACTGTATTCGTTTCTGTACTGTAAGGGGAGGGGCATTATCAATCGCTGCAGGCTCGCAAATTGTGAGGTATGATATCATGGCTTTCTGGAGAAAGTTGTTGAAGAATTCCTCTGATCTTAAATCCAAGATGGACGGTGGTGCTGATAAGACACCCTCCCTTGTCTATTCTCACGTCCATTGCATCATCCACTAGCATTAACCTACTGACTCAACACCAGCTGAGCATTAGCTTAGCTTGGCCAAAGCATAGCTAGTTATGTTCCTGAAGATATGACCTTATGTCCTATCATTCTAGTAAGATATGACAGGGATTAGAGAAGGATATTCCTCAGAACAGATGGCATGTCAGAAAACTGGCTCTTACCGTCACCTTATTTTGCCCTCCTGATATTTCCAACATAAGGGATCATGTCGGCCCAAACTGATTCAAGAAAGGGGAGGGGGGTAGTTTACGGACACCTTTTTCCCCTGAATAGAACCTTTTCAGAGACATCCGGCCGCAATCGTTTGGTGCTGTGCTAAGGACATCAGCTACGGTGTTAAAAGAAATGTCACACTGTAATGAGACAGAATCTTCTAACTGGAGATCAAGACAGGGAGAGTAGAGTAGAAGAGTAGAAGAGAGTGAACAAGCGAGAGAGAGAGAGACAGAGACAGCGAGCGAAAAAGAGAGAGTAAGAGAGACAGAATTTGTGTGTATGTGTGAGAGAGAGAGACAGAGAGAGAGAGGAAGAGCAAGAGAGAGAGAGAGAGAGAGCTGTGTCAGAACATAGAGAGCAGTGCTCCAGAGCAAAATGACAATACATGATCAAGTGACTCTCTACCCTTATTCTCTTGCTCTTTCTCTCGTTCTTTCTCTGCCTTCCTCCCTCCCTTGCTCGCCTTTTCTCACCCCTGCAAAGCTTTCAAACGCAGGTGAAAAAGTGACAAGTGTGCCAATTGACCTTTGCAGTCTGACGCTTCCACCACCCCCCCCCACACACACTTCTACCCGGCATGTCTGATGAAGCTGAAATCCCTTTTGTCTGCGCCTGGTCGCCGTGGCGATGACCACCTGGGACGCCACCGTCGTGGCACTTGAACCCCGTCCGACGGTCGTGCCGTTTAATCGCCGTGCTGCCCAGGACTTTGCCGAGACACGCCTGGCCAATGAATGCAATTAACCCTCGGCAAGTTGAGGGAGCGCCGGGGCACGACAGGACTGCAGCGTGGACACTCTACGGGAGGCCGGCGCTTAATTGGGTTCAAGTGAATTACCTGAGAGCTCTCAATTAAGTCTCTCTCGATCTGTGCCCGGCAAGTTCGTTATCTGTTTCTCTGTCATAATCAGTTTGCATCAAGATAGCCGCTACTAGTTAATTGAGGACGTGTTCATTTATTTCATCCTTGTTTGGCTTAATATGCTTGATAACATCACAGTGTTTAGCAGGGTGTTATGTTCTTTCATGTTATGGTCATAGGTTAATTAAACATGAATTGTCTATTCGGATGACAGTTGTCATAGTATTTTTATTTTCATGTACTCATGCACTCATGTAAATGTTATGTATGTTAAGTAATTAGTCTCTCACGTGTTGTTGTGTTAAACCAGCTTTGTGTGTATCTCTAATAATATATTATATCATTTATTTGCATTTCAATTCACTACCTTGTGAAGATCAGTTGTCCTCTGCTACAACAGTAGAGCTGGACTGAGCTAAATATGTTATACTACTGGGAAATGTCTGTACGTAAATCTATATAAAGAAACAGTTTTGACTGCTGCGGTGGGAGATGTCTGCTTTGCTGTAGTGTGTATTTGAACTAAGTGGAAATAGATAGTGGTCAAATAGATTTGGAGGTTTAGGATCTAGACACCATAACAATTCGGGATGAGCCCCCGCCTTAACATTCTTCAGGTTAATCTGTTAGTTTTGCGCACAACAGACACTTCTACGGTTGAAACCTGAACCGACAAGAAAAGTTCTTGGGGGGGTCAAGGCATCGGAGCGATCCTTTGAGCTGTTCTGTGACTCAGTGGCCCTGGCCGACACAACAGAAGACAAACAACATCGGGGCTCGAGAAAAGCGCCGCTTAAACAGGGAGAGCAGGAATGCTGGGATAACGGACAAATCTGGGAGCTTTGTGCTGGTTCTTCCTGCCTGCATGAAACAGCAATCGCAAAGGTGTGTCTGTGTGTGTGCGTGTGTGTGTGTGTGTGTGTGTGGGGGGGGCCTTGTCCAGAGTCGTAAAGTCTGTGAAAAGAGAACTTCGTAATGAGTATGGGTGCACTTAGTTGTGCACTAAACAGTGAGGGTAGTTAACACAAGGCCCACAAGCACTTAGATCAGTGCTCACAGTAAACTTTGAGTGTGTGTGTGTGTGTGTGTGTGTGTGTGTGTGTGTGTGTGTGTGTGTGTGTGTGTGTGTGTGTGTGTGTGTGTGTGTGTGTGTGTGTGTGTGTGTGTGTGTGTGTGTGTGTGTGTGTGTGTGAATAGGATGAGGGGGGTTGTTGTGGAACACTGCTGTTTTCATTACATTACCAATATAACAGGGCAATGCCTTTCTAAAGCCTTTCTGCTCTGGGAAAAAATCCAGGGCAATCTCTCTCTCTCACTCTACTAGGTGAAAACATCCTCCCAGCTTTCTCTCTCTCTCTCTCTCTCTCTCTCCTGCCTCAGCCTCACTCTTGTTCACATCCCCCTCTTTTCCTCCCCCCTTTTTCCTGTCAGCCTCTCATTTCCTCTACCTCCACCTCTCTTCCACTCACTCTCCCCCCACTCTCCTTCTCTTCTCTCTATTCCTTTCCGCCTCTTGCACTCCTTCTCTCTCTCTCCTTCTCTGTCCATCTCTTCCTCTACCCCTACCCTCCCTCTCACCCTCTCTTTCTCTCTCTCTCTCTATCTCTCCCTGCCTCCTGCACAGCCCTGTTCAGCTGTCACAGATATCAGCACACATTATCCAGTGGCATCCATCTGAGCCTGGCCCTTCAGCGTGCAGAGACTGCAGTGCTCGGGATTACCACCAAACCCTCATCATCGCAGCCCTGCTTCCCCCCTACACACACACACACACACACACACAACACACACAACACAGAGACATACACGCACACACACACGTCACTGCAATCACGGTCTCTGGAGCAGGGGATATGAGTAGGAGTGAAACGGAGGCAGAGGCTGAAAAGGAAGAGGGAGTTTTGTGACATAAGAGAGGAAGGATGACATAAGTGTGAGGCTACATCGAGGGAGGGAGGGGGGTGGTGGAGGGGTGTCTGTGTGTGTGTGGGGGGGGGGGGTAGTGTTGGCGGTGACTCATTACAGCCTGAGTTTTTCACACACACACACACACACACACACACACACACACACACACACACACACACACACACACACACACACACACACACACACACACATACAAGCAGCCGAGGGATGCTGGACCTTCTCTTACTCTGCAAACGTCTCTGGCATGGTCAGCCCTCTCTCTGCCTCCAGTCATCCTATTACTGGGTCTATGGAAATAATAGGAGGGGATATATGTGGTGGGCGATAGAAGAAAAAAAATCCCCTCAGCAGCTAGCTCCAATTCTATTCTCTATAGAGACACACATATATTGCCTGGAGACCAGAGGCACAGGAAGACATTAATGGGGTGGGGGGGCTACATATACATGTTAGATAACGTGCTTCATGACAGAAGAGTATGGGATTATGGTATTAAAGCTTAAGCCTGTGCAAGCTGTACATATTTATAAAGTATCGACAGATCTGGGGTATGGAGGCACAAGGACAGTTTCTGTTTTTTTCTCTTTTGGTGAAGAAAAAAACGAAATGGCATATTTATGACATCGAGGAATGCTTTAATGATAAGTATTCCCTGATCAGTGTGCTTCTGCACCAGTGCCTACTGCTCTCGAAAACCTTGGCCCACGTTCACCATGTTAAGGGAAATGTGCTAATGAATATTGTATGACTTAAATGCACCATTCCAGGGGGCCCTGCTTTGTCCAATTCACCATTACCTCAAGTGACTGGAGTCCGGAGAGAAAGAAAGAGAGTGAGAGAGAGAGAGAGAGAGATAGAGAGAGAGAGAGAGAGAGATAGAGAGAGAGAGGCAAAGCGGCACATTGAAACAGATAGAGAAGACAGGCGAGAGAAGAAAGGAAAAAGTCCTCCGCTCAGGGTGACCTTGAGCTGGTGGCGAGAGACATAATGAGAGAAGTGAATCACGACCAACCGTCCAGAAACCGCTATTGAGGCCCTCTTAGCTGGGCCGCTAAAATAAACATAAATCTTAGAGCCTTAAGTCTGTGGGGTTTCTTCAGCCTGGAAAATAATGTTGACAAATGCTCTGCTTCGGCTGTTCCAGTTTGGGAAAAAAAGAAGAGGAAGAGAGCGCGAGAGAGAGAGAGAGAGAGAGAGAGAGAGAGAGAGAGAGAGCAAACATCTCATTTGCAGTCTGCGAGCTGTTAGCGCTACGCTAGCGCGGAATGGTAAATCAAACACACTCTCGAGCGTTTGGTCACGGCGTCCTGTGGTTCCGTCTACTGTACTGTGTGGTGCTTTGTTCAAAAAAACACAACTCCACGTTCAATGCGACAGGAGGGGGTGGTGGTACGGTTGGGATTGGTGATGGTGTTGTTGTTGTTAGTGGTGGGGGGTGTCTGTGTAAGATCAGAGCACCCCACACTCCACGCCGACGGTTTTCTGATACTTTATTCTGCTATTTCCGTAGCAACAACGGAACAGACAGACTGTGGAAACATCCAGATGGCTTCTAATCGGTCTGTTCTTTAAGTCATTGGGCAGACTGAGCCAATCACAGCAGTGACAGGGAAAGGGTGGGGTGGGTGTGGACAAGGGACATCAGGTGTGTCCCCTGTACCCCTACGCCAGAAACCCATGTGGCCCATGTGTGTGTGTGTGTGTGTGTGTGTGTGTGTGTGTGTGTGTGTGTGTGTGTGTGTGTGTGTGTGTGTGTGTGTGTGTGTGTGTCTCTGTCTGTCTGTCTGTCTCTCTGCTGCCATCTTTTTGTGGTGAATACCTTTAATTTTTCTATTGGGCTTATATTTTTCTCTGGCAACAAGCTGCCTTGAGTCCTTTTCTTTCAATCTGTTTTCTCTCTCTCTCTCTCTAGGTCTTGAGAGTGTATTGAAGGACCACTGGGGTGACATCAGTTGTACTGACTTGCAAAATACTGCTCTGAGTCGTGCAACATCTTGCACAGACACATGCACTCTAACACACACACACACAGACACAAGTAGGCACACAGCCAGAGAAACAGACACAAACATACGTACATCCACACACAACCACACGCCGAAACAGATACACACTCACACACACACACACACACAACACACACACACACACACACACACACACACACACACACACTCACACACACACACTCACACACTCACACACACACACACACACACACACACACACACACACACACACACACACACACACACACACACGAACAAAGACTGAGACAGGGATGGATCCACCTAACATCCTCTGAATAACAAGTTTAACTGACAATTCTGAAAACTTAAACCAGCCTTGAAGGTCCCTATCCCTATCTCTCTCTCTCTCTCTCTCTCTCTCTCTCTCTCTCTCTCGCTCTCTCTCTCTCTCTCTCTCTCTCTCTCTCTCTCTCTCTCTCTCTGTCTGTCTCTCTGTGGGGGGCTTCTTGAGCTATTCATTCTTTGGCTTGGTAAGTAAGGGGAAGTGGTTTTTTATCACCTTTTTGTTAGTGGCCTCATGTATAAGGTCAAGCAAAAGAGGAAGGTGTGTTTATTGAACCTTGATTGGGCTCAATAAAACTGGCCATTTGGGAAACCAGGAAGAGTAAGATATTGGGCCGTGGTTGAACTGATCCTATGGAGACTTTCAGGGGGATGGTGGGTGGTTCATTTAAAGTGCTTTATTGGCATGACAAATAAGGCATTTGTATTGCCAGGCAGTCATAAAATATACAATAAAAATTAAATCTAAATGTCTGAATGTGTTGTCTGTCTCTCTAAGCAATTGACATGTGACCCCCCCTCCCCCTCTTCCTGCTAGAGTCCTTTGTGTCCTGGCATCAACCCCCTCCCCCCCATAGGTGAACCTCTCACTGTATCCCCCCCTCCTCTCACCTAAAGGGTGTGGCCCTCCCCCCTCCTTCTGTACTGTAACCTGACTGAATGTATAAATGCCATTGCATTCTGCTATCAGGTAGGCCTTTCTCTGAGCAGCAGCTGAGAGGAGGACTCCACGCTGAATTAAACCTCCAGAAACCTGACTCTGCCTCCGGTCCCTTCTTCAACTTTAGCGTGCTTATTAATATTCTGTCAGTGTAGACTTACATAGACTTAAATCTTCATACAGAGGTACAAAGGTATTACAGGAAAAAACAATACAATATATATAAAAAACGATTCATACAAGTGTATTTAAATGTAGTGTCATAAAAGTAATGACATAACGAGATCTATTTCGCTGCCAAAGCATCTGAAGGTCCCTCTTTCTGGAAGATAGCTATTTGATCATTTTTGTCAAGGACGTAAAAAAACGTTGGTGGCTGGTTCCAAGTTTTAAAGCAGAGGGTTGTTGTATTTCGGTATATTTCTTACTCTGAAGAAGAAAATGCTTCTCTGTCTCAACCTAGCCTGTCTGGCAGTGATGAAATGTTCTCTCTTTGGGCAGCCAGCCTTTTGTGTTGTTCTGTCTGTTTCTACTGCAAGGTTGTGGGCCTGTACATGGTCAGGAATGGTACTTTGCCAATTCATACACGATTTTTAGGGTCAGATAGAAGTTCATTCTACTTTGACTGGTAGTTTAGCTTCTCCCATGTTCCAAATAGTCTTATTTTGCTTGTTTGATGATTGTATTGACACAAATTGGCAGTTTTGGAAGCAGCACTGGTCTGAGCGTGTTGTGTATTTGCGTGTGTGTAAGTGAGCTCCAGTACCAGCTGGCTTAGATAACTCTTCTCTGGGTTCAGTTCCTAGATTTCTAATGCCTCAAACTGGAGTGTATTTTTGGGACCAGATTTTAGATGCCTACAAGTTTTTTTTATGTTTTTGAATAGATACAGCAAATGGACTGTCATTTCTGCCCTAAATGTGTGCTTGGGTGTTTTTGTTTGGTCTTTCAATATAGATTGACAGGATTTGGCATGTATATGCTGTACCATATTGTGAATGGTATACTTATATTATAAAAATGAAGACTTTAAAGCATAGGAGTGCTCTACAGGCTTTTTTCTTTTAGTGCACTGCCATGCTGAAACTTCCTGATGCAGTAATAGCAAGTACGGTAATAGTAATAGTATACAGTATATAGTATACAGCATGTATACTGCATCATGTACACTAGGACAGTGCAACCCAGAGGGAACATGTGTGTGTGTTCCTGACATCTGGGTTTATTTTGTTTTTGTAGGATGTCTTGCCAGGGCCCAGGTCTATCAGTACTGCTCCGGCAGGTCCAGGTACTGGTATAGGCCCCGTTCAGAGTGACATGAGCACCAGGTCTTTGGCATAGAGCTGGGATTTAAAGGGCTACAGATTGTTCCCTCTCTCTCACTCTCTGTTTCTCTCTCCCTCTGTCTTTGTCTATGTCTCTACCTTTCTCTTTTTCTGTCTGTTTCCCTGTCTCCGTGTGTCTCTCTCCCTCTCACTCTTTCTGCTTGTCTCCCTGTCTCTCTCCCTGTCTCTCTCTCTCTCTCGGCCCCTCTCCCTCTCTCTCTTTTTTTCCACACGAAATGCATTTAATTGAACTGACTGTGTATAACAAATATTGGCTAACCTAACCTCATCAAAATGCACTCCCTCAGCTTGATGAGCTGACATTATGTGTTATGGATTTAGCGAGCAAAGAACCCCCCTCCCCTTAGGTGTGTTCACAACCCGGCGTGTAACAGAAGCAGCAGCAGCACACAACCTTCAATGTCTTATCCACACGCCACTTGGGCGTCATTGCATGAAAGCCCAGTCAAACAATCTGTCTTTAGCATGTAGCGACAATACGGAATTCATTACATTGCATTAACCTCTGCACTCGCGCAAATTGAATCCTGCGCGATCTTAATGATTGGCAGGAGCTAAAGGATCGGCTGTACACATAGCGCACCGAGGCTGTGGGTAATTAGAACTAATGATGTCCCTGTATTCTCCCGTTTTCACACTGCATTTCCCACAGAAAAAGCCAATGGCGCGGCTTTCTCTGTCGAACCTTCTCACCGGGAAATATGAAGTGCTCAGCTCCATGGCTACTGCCGATTAATTAGGCTCTTCATGGGAGACACATTTACAAACTAGCTACACACATACACATGTGCACAGACACATACATACACACACACATACAAACTAGATTTCACACGATTAAAATGCAAGCACATTTGTATTCAAGGTATCTTTTCACAAAGTATATAATGCATTCAGTCAAATACACATCTTGTGGTCAGACACACACACTGTATATATGTACACACATACACACACCATGTACACACTCATACACACACACACACACACACACACACACACACACACACACACACACACACACACACACACACACACACCATGCACATACACAACGCATACACACACACAGACACACTGCAGGAAAAGCCACTTACATTGCACAATGAGCTCCACAATGGCCTCTCTGGGCTTGACGTTGAAGCCGTTGTACTGGCTGGTCTGGCAGCGGTACTGGCCACTCATCTCCCGCGAAACGTTGACGATGCGCAGCACCCCGTCGTAGCTCTCCATCTGCAGGCTGCCGTCCGGCATGGGCGCCTCCTTGTCCGCCCGCGACCATAGGATGATGGGCTTGGGCTTGCCTGACACCAGGCACTGAAGCTCCACCGTGTCCCCTTCCTGTGTCACCAGTGGCGACTTCCCCCGCGGGACTGTCAGGATGGGAGGAACTAGAGAGAGAGAGAGAGAGAGTGAGAGAGGGGCAGAACGAGGGCAAAAAAGGGTAAACTCTTGAGAATGGGTCTCACTCTACAAAGAAATACAAGCAAGTTTAGTTGTTGAAAAGACATTATAGACTCAAAATTGCCAGACATTTCGCAGGAGTTGCAATGAGCCAGCATGGTTATACATTGTCCATCAATACTCCCCTGGGATTAAACTCTTTCATCATGAAGAAGAATACAGTTTCTGGCCCACAGCTGCAGTTGCTTTTACAATAAAAGGCTTCTAAAAAGCGAGAAATATGGTGTGCTTACAGACATTTACTCGCATCTCAGGTCCTCTGCCTAATGGCTGCCTGAGCATAGGGTGACAGGTAATAGGGTTGGCAATTTTTTCCCCATTAAATGATTCCACACACCAGATGGGGCAATCTTTGAGCACTGAAGTCCCATTATAGAGAATGAGGTCTTTAAAGTTGAGGAGAAAGTGAAAACTGAGGGAAAAACTGGAGTTGTATGTCGTTGCAGCAGCTGTCATTTGTTAGAAAGGGTCCTGTGTGGTGATGATGGTGTTTGGTTTCTTGTGTGGTGATGTGAGGAGAGTGTGTGTTCTCTATACTATGTGATACGTAAGTGCTACCTGGTGAGAAAAGAGCTTTGTCATGTTGAGTGTTAAGAGTAGGGAGAGATTTGCACTTTGTTGTTATAGAGAAAGTTGTATTTGTTGCGGCAGGGTTGTAACTCTGTAAAAATGATGGCTTATTATACAAGGTGTGTGTGTGTGTTCTGAGCGCCTCGGTTGTGGCTGTTATAGTGTGGAACAGCGATGTGTGTTTTGAGCAACACTGTTGTGGCAGTGGTGAGAGATGCTGTTGTGGCCATGTTAGTGCGGAACAATGGTGCGTGTTGTGAAGCTGCTGCTGCATGTCTGGGGGGAACAGAGCCGTATGGTGGGAGACTCCCCAAGACACATTTAGGTCACGACACCAGGGGAGGCTCGGGCCTTCAGATACCACCAGCTTTATAAATAGGACAACCAGGAGTAGCAGAGGTAGTTCATTGCACTGCAACTTCAAAACAAAAACAAAAATACACACTCACACACACACACACCCACACTAGTGTAACACCTGCGCTTCTAAAGATAGACAGGCAGTTTGGTGCAGAGACATGTATCATTAAACATGAGCTTTTTATTCTATCTATAGAACACCTCCCGCTCTTCCCCCCGACCACAGTGGCGGCACAAGCAGAGGCAGTGGCTAGCACACATCCACTCCGCTCCACATACAGTACATACATTTGTCCCCGCAGGCGACTCCCTCGCCTCCCTTTTCCTCTCTTTGCCTACTCCATCCAACGCCCCCTCCTCCCTCTAACTGCCTCTCGTCCCTTTCCCTGTCCCTGCCACCCCCCACCCCCCCATCTCCTGGGGGCCAACGCCATCTCCGGCTGGGGGTGCATCTGTTTGGACAAGGGCCCACAAGCAATTTAAACATGTAAGTGTCAGAGCGTCTTAAATACTACATGAGGCCTAACTAATGCTGGGGACTTTTAAACATGTATGTGTCTGTGTGATTAAACTGCCCGAATACACGATGGAAAAGTTATGCGGGAAGGGGGTGGAGGGGTGGTTCTTAAGCAGAGAGCCAAGGTATGGACTTTGCAATAAGGGGACAAAGCTTTAATGCTCCTTTAAGTGTCCCCACTCTAATGACATTTGCTCCATTTAGGAATGAATGGTGGCGTCTGGCACGGAAACATCGGCAGATATATAAGGAGCGATTTGCGACAAACTGCAAAAATTACCTTTCCTCGAGAACAAGGAAGCATACAAGGTTCTCCGTAGCACCATTAGGAAATTAAATAGTAAACAGTGACCAGTCCACGCGCTCGAACAGGACCCAAATGAAGGCTGAATAAGACTTATGTAAGCATGTAAGGGAGCTCTATTCTGTCTTGTGTTAGACAGGTGGGGGTGGGCAGAGAGGCTCCCATGGATCTGTGTTCATTTCCAGGTCAATACAAATTACCATTCCAGCAATACACAAAAACAAAGCAGGTTTTGATAATATAATCTCATATTATAGACTTTAATGTATTTCTACCCTTTCTGCGCGAGTAATTCATAGATTTCTTTGGTGTTGCCTGGCTTTCTTGTAGAGGCCAACCTACAGGCTTGAAGAGCCTCATCTTCTTGAAACCTATTACAGATATGACAGCACTATGCCATCATACTCTTTATGCCCCATAATGCTTTTATATTACAAGTTTATGATGTTAAAAGCACAAGGACATGACCTGGGTCCATGAATGTGCATGGCTTTCTGTGGTACGTAAATTGAAATAAACCGTTTATTGGCGAGAGCGGTAATAAATTCCGTTATTGTAAACTTCTGCTACCTCGCAATAAATAATGATTAGGCTTTTTGGCGTAGTGTTGTAACGTCCCACAAACCATTAGAAACCCATCCACCTCAATTAGGTCCTATTTAGCATGGGATGCATGGATGAGCACAAATTAATAATAATTACGCAGGAATACACTGGTGTTCACATCTGCCCTGTGTACTGGCACCCAAGCCAACGCTCAATCTCACACTGCAGAGGGCATGGGAAACTGCCAGGCCCAATTCCTTTGTGTAGCAGTTAGTTTTGCATCCTTATGAAGACACAATTAGGCTAGTGAGCTATTATTTAGTTTTTGATCAATTTCTATGGTTAATATGTGTGATGTGCATTGATACAATACTGATGCAAACAAAATGGCAGTTAAGAAGTTTGTACTTGCATTGTTCACAACTTTTTTTTACACCTTTTCCCGTGAAAAAGGCCACAATCATCAGGTACACAGGATACATATACACTGACCCCTTCGTGTCACATCAGATCATTATAATATGATCATAATCACTGGGCCCAAACCATGTGCTCTCATTCCTGTAATACTAGTTTGTGACTTCCGAACTTCTCATGAACTGTAACGCAGGTGTAACTAGTGGGAAGATTTGCAATAATCACAGACTCATGTGTGGTAATTTATGTAAAACATCTAAAGCATCTTAGAGCAAGAGTGTATGTTCTAGCATACTGTACTGCAAGTTCCCTGAGTGTCCAACCTGAGGCCAGCGTGCTGCTGGTGCAGTAGTCTATCATTTAAAATGCCAAAGCACTGAAAACCCCTCTCGCCTGGGTGGGCTAGACACAGTAAACTCCCCTTAACCGCTAAATATGCTAAGCTGTTGCACTATAGAGAATAATTCAGATCTAGTCTTTTCCTGTTCTCTCAGCTAATTATTGCAATGTGCGAAAAATAAGTACATTCCTGTTTAAACACTCTTATCAACACAACAGATATACTATAAGGAGTGATTTGCGACAAACTGCAAAATGACCTTTCATACAAGGTTCTCCGTAGCACCATTAGGAAATTAAATAGTAAACAGTGACCAGTCCACGCGCTCGAACAGGACCCAAATGAAGACTGAATAAGGCTTATGCAAGCATGTAAGGGAGCTCTATTCTGTCTTGTGTTAGACAGGTGGGGTCTAACACTTGTAATTAAGTAGTAGAGGTCAAAGGTGAAATCTGCTTGCTCCATGCATTGTCAAAGCTGCATCATAGTTTGCGTAGGTACTAATCCTAGTTAAAGCAGTAACTGGGACATTTATTTCTGTCCTCCTCTGAACACAAATACATGGCAGCTTAGGTGACACAGACGGTCCAGACTCACCTGTGGTGGAGGAGATGTTGACGTCGATGCTGATCTCGGGGATGCCACCGTTCTTTAGCGATGCCATGCAGGTGTACGTGCCGAAGTCGGTGAACTTGAGGTCGATAATGTCCAGGTTGGTGGTGCCAGGTGCCACGTCCGGGTCGGTCTGCGTGATGACCATGCGTTCAGAGCTGCGCAGCGGGCGCCCGTTCTTCAGCCAGCTAAACTGGAGCTCGTCCGGCGGCGTGGCCTCCACCTGGCACGAGATCTTCACCTCACGCCCAATCTGGATGTTGTCGTCGTTGTGGTAGGGGTCTGGCGTGATCCAGAAACGACCCTTTTTCAGAGCTGTGTAGGGGTGGGGAGAGAAGGGATTGGGGTGGTCAGGGGGGAAAAGGAGACAGAAGAAGAGAAAAGAGAAAAAGGGAGGTCTTGAATAGTTCCATATTGCTTTCACCATTTCACCAATTACCGTTAATCCGTTAATTGTTTCTTTACTCCCCATGAAATAAGTCATTCACCAAGTGGTTTTATTTGCTTGCGATGCATACTACTGACAGAAAAGAGAGAAATAGATGAAGAAATGAAGACGGATCAAGAGAGGGGGGAGGTAAAAGGGTGAATCGAGTTAACCGACAGCTGACCTGTGCTTAGAGAACAGGTTTGGGTCAAGGGTGCCATGCTGGACTGGTTGAGGGTTTAAAGGCGATGGCTACTCAACATTTCTGTTCACAAGGACAATATCAAGCCAGTGGAGAATTTGCAAGCATCCCATTCCAGTACAACAAGCACATTTTCCACCACGCTGCTCAATCCCAAGGTTAATGTTTGTGGTCAGTCAGTGTCTTTGACAGATTTATAGTTTAATGGCATTACATAGTACTGCCATGCTCATAAATGTCTACTCATAAATGTCTTACAAGATGTGATTATGACCGAACAGTAGGGAATGGGTTAAGATGAAATGCTAATATTCAGGCAGTTTCCCATGATGTCCAGCTCCAGCTCAAGGTCCCATCCTCTCATAAGGGCGTTTTTTTTTGTCTTTGCTACTGAGCAGCCTGTTCTTGCTCCTGGGGGATTCGTACACAGACTTGCAAGCAAGCAGCTTTGTAAGGATGCAGAGGAGGGGGAAAAAGGCTGTGCAAATAGAATTTATTTGAATTATTCCTGACATTTAATGCAGTAAGGAGAATATGGCATTATGCTCTCGTAGCACTTCTATGCAGTATGCAATGATTAAACAGACTCAGCAACAATGGAATGCAGATGGAGATGGGCAAAATTGGAACGGATACTGCTGAAGACTCAGACTCTTTCATCAGAGCGGGAAAAAGATGAGGGTCGTAATCCTGAGATCACCTCTGGGCAAAAAACAAAACAAAATAAAAAAAACTAGAAGGGCTAGCGGATGACTGCTCCGTGATCCAAACACAGCCATAAGACCGTCTCCCCTGTAGACGTCCAGACAGGGGAGGATAATAATGCGGCATTATATTTCAGGAATAGCTGCTAGCGTTAATCAAAAGTCTCGATTACAGTCTCTCACAAAGTTAGTGTATGAGGAATGCGAATTCATGTTTTCTCGTGTTTTTTCCCCGTAAATTTCCATCTATTTGCTTTCTTTTGTTGTTGTATGCAAGATGACAGAATATGAAAAGAAAAAGGCATGAGAATAATACAAGAAAAAGGATGATATGTTTTGCGAGCCTTGGGAGCTGAGGCAGTGCCTGCCCCTGCCGTCACTGGTACTGCTTTGGCCTTCTTAATTACTACAATTGTTTGTACAAATGAGACGACAATTTAACCATTGTCTCAGTGTCCTTGTCCTTATCTAGCTTGGACCATTTACAAGAAATGTTTCAGGTACAAGAAATGTTATCCTCAGACAAACAGATAGAGATTCATCAGTGTTTATTCTATCAAAATAAGGATCTCTTTCTGTTTTATTCTATGTGCCATACAGCTTTTCTATCCATTATTACGGTATTGTGTTCTATTTCTATTCAATGCCTAAGTGTCCTACTCAACCATGTCCTATAACTACTGAATTATCCCTGCTTTTATTTCAATGGCTTCATCTCATCATGGAGCTTTGGGCAGCAGCCTCATTGCTAGTGTTTTGGATCAATACCAAGCCATCAAGCACGCTGCCATGCTTTTGTGCAAATATTTCCATGCAGATGGCCATTAACAGCAACTGTGCGTTAAAACACCCAGAACACACAACAAAGCAGCCGCTGGCTTTCGGTCGCCTCTCTTGAGTGTCAAACCCAGTGTCTGCCTACAGGAGAGGAGAGTCCCACACACACAAAGCCCCTGATTGGATGTTCGTGAGGAGCTGGCCCTATCAGAAAAGCCATTCCCTGGCTTGTAAGTGCACACAAGGCAATTACAGAGCTTCGAAAGACGTCTTTAGCCTCGAAAATGGGCCGTCACAAATTGAACTATTAGTAATGCCGTGTTTAAGAAATGGTGTTTGAAAAAAAAGGATCTGGGTAGAACACCCCCCCCCCCCCCCCCCCCCCCCTCCCCCTTGGGGCGCATGCGGAGTGGGGAGAACGAACAGAAAATGAATTTCCACTCCACTGTCTCAGTTCACGCTTCACGTAGTCAGGTTGAAGATTTATGATCGCTGGCTGTGACGGCCCCTCCCCACCTCCATTCCCAGGCAGCACCCCGGCGTTTATGGAAAACAACGAGTCGCGTGATCTATTTAGGCCCACTCCGCATTAAAAAATCACATTCCGTCTCTCTTGGTATTAACGACGCGTCATGTCAGAGTGACACGAGGATCCGTCACACCAGGTAACTGTGGAACTTTTCAGGCGCTGAGTTGATTAAGGCTGCCGTCTTAACCCCGGCCGTGTACGTGACGTTAGCATCCCAGAATATAAAAATAGACTATCTCACTGTCTCGGCGAATAAGGGGGAAAGAGAAACTAAGACGCCCTCCAGGCATGGACTTTGAGAATGCCACTGATGTTCCAGGAGGAAAGAAATCTTAGCACAAATACAGTCAACACAGGCACAGGAAGATGCAAACACACACACACACACACATCCGCAAACATGCACACACACACACACACACACACACACACACACACGCACACACACACTCAAACCCACAAAAAAACACACACATCCGCAAATATGCACACACACATACACACACACAGCACCATATAGCGTTCAAGAGGAATAAAATAAACATGGTACAAAAGCAATAATGCCCTGTCAATCATCTGGCCCAGCGGCAGTGTCAAGGCTGTCAGGTGTGTGATTTGACATGTAGCCCTGCAGAAGGAGAGGTGCTGTGTTCCTCTGTGCCTCCACTACAGCGCAGCACAGACGGATGGACAATCTGCTCCCCTGGCCTACTGACTCAAAGTGTAGGAGCCAGCCTACTAATGATGAATCACCGATAGAGGCGTATGGGCTGCCAACGCAGTGGTGATTGGGTCAATAAAAAATAGTGGGTAGATTGGCAAAGCAACACAGAAACCAGGAAATCTGACTAAACAGTTTTGTACATGCGTGGCATAAAGGTATTTCTTCTTGTTGTTATGTCAGAACATGTGATGTCTGCCAAGCACCCTTTTAAAGCTCTTAAAGCAGCAATAAGTACTTATGTTCCAAAACTAGCACGCTAACTACCTTAAAGGCATGCACAAACCTTGCAAACACCACCAACAGCCCAGTTGGCAATGATAGTAGCTTGCCAACACACTAACTTATCTCTTTTGGAAGTATAGCTGGCAATGTCATGCTGTAAAGCTTTTCTTCAATTTTTGCAGGATGTACCAGCCCAGAAAACAGAACTACATAGTGCATATTCTAGATGGCTAGAGGGAAAGTGTTTATCTGTCCTTCACATGACCATATGCTATCAAAATGCATTTCAGGATGGTACCAAAACTAGTAAAACCGTACCTCAAAAAGTGTAAATTTGTTGCATAGTGTTGCTTTAATGGTTAGCAGGTCTTTTTGCAAATATAGCTGCGATTGATGTGGAAGCCAAGCAGCACAGCAGGGTGTAGGCTCCACATAAGCTTGACAGTCATTAGGTCAAGGGAATGCCGTGACAGCACTCATGCCAGTATCACCTCACTTCCTGTATGGCAGCTTTGCCACTGATTTCAATTGGCTGTGGTGGACAAACGTTTGGAAAATCAAAAATCAATATGATCCAATGTGGCAGCCGCATCAATTAGATTGACATGACATGTTACCATGTCTCGACCTTGAGACCTCCCGTGGTATTACCAGACACAAGAATTATTTTTTTGGAGGCAAACACATCAACAAAATGTCTTTTTGCTTATTGCAGCATCCCCTAGAGGCCAGACGACGCCAAATGCTTTGAGCTTCCTAACAATGGGCTCCTAAGTTCATGTTTGATTTTGATAACTCAAAGGTTTTGTTTGTCTGTTTGTCTGAGGATAACATTGCTTGTACCTATCACAATAGCAAAACAAAAAGGAGGTAATCTTCGTAAGTCTACCTGCTAACTCAAAGGCAAAATTGCTGAGATGTGATGTAATTTCCTAGCCTGACGATGTCATAATTCTAGTCAGAATATGAGTCTAAGTCTGCTCCATTGAGTTGTGATTATGGGGCGTGTTTCAACGAACCAGGAAAGAAAATGCCTCTTCGCTCAATTGGATACCTAGAACTAATCAGAGCAACGTACTATGACCATCTGATACATTAAACTTTTACCGGATCCCGTAGGAAGGACGGCAAAAACATCTTTACGATCTACAAATGCCTTGATTGCGTTTCTTTGTTCCTCTTTCAATGGCAGAATCTAGACATATTAGCTCTCTAGCGGCAGCCATGTTTGTTGAACATGAATTTGAACTCTGCGCTCTTTGGTGACGTGGTTGATTACGTTACTGTTCATCATCTGTCGATCATCGTATAAAGCCCGCCCTGGCACTTTGATTGGCTGTACTGTTTTCTACCAGGAAAAATGTCTCCCCAACGGCCGAAGAGCCAGACCGAACTTCCCGTCCACATTTTTTCTGGGCGGAGTTCGGGCTGGTATCCAGGCTAGTAATTTCCTGTTTGGTGGCTGTGCCACAGATATCGATTGGATGCCCTAGACAGGGACATGACAGTGACACTTCAGTTTTGCAAATAGAACACTTTTGCAAATCGTCAGACATTTTCATAACTTTTTCATAAAATCCACTATGGCAGAAATTGACGTTAACTTCAGCTTCTACGGTACCAAATACAGTACTGGAAATGTATTGGATTTTAATGGACGCAGTAAAAGTTTTGACCCTACTGATTTAAACCATGCCTAGGAAACCTGTCAACAAATGAAATGCCTCAAGTTTCAGCAAAGTGCTTTACTTGTTTGTGTAATGGGTGGGTCTGTCACAAGCGTCTTGTCGCATATTTATGTTGCACGTCTAATGCATGCTGGCATTCTCTTTAAAGCTTCTTTAAAATGTTGCAGGCACACCTGAGTAGTGAATGAGGAGAGCAAAACTTGGCAACAAACACTTGCAAAATTGACCAGGGGGTGGAAACTATAAAACGCAGTTCATTAGTTGAGGCACCACAATACTGCTTCACTCATCCCTAGAAGTGCTAGGCCATTAGCACAACAAATGTACTTCAGCTCACCGTTATAGCTTTCTGTGTAACAGTCTTTTATAGTTTTTTTATCCGGTGCTAGAAGTGCATAGAAAGCCGTCGGAACTGCCACTGAACTAGAACTTTTTTATTCCTGTTTCAATATCAATCACATTCTCTCAAGCTCTGTGGGTCACGGTGCAGAGGGGGGGAAGAAAGTAATCTACAGTTAGGTGTCTCCTGTGCCTACCCCTCCTCCCATGGGACCCAGAGACAGACGACCCTGTCGGCCTGTAAGTGTCTGGACTGGCCTTCGGTCCCTCAGGCTCTGGGTGACGGGAGAAGAGGAAAGAGGATAGTGCCTTGAGCCGGTCGATCCCTCGCGCCTTTCTCAAAACTCATTTTTGGTTCATTTACGGAGATGCGATGCACAGCGAGTGAGATAAATAATTTAAAAAACAAATCTGATGTGAGCTGATTAACATGCTGCTTAACATGCAGGCAGCAAACGTTGGCAGCTGAAGTTTCTTTTCAGCGCGGGCCAGCAAAGTTACGCTGGCAATACAGAAGGACAAGGCTCCGTAAATCCGATTGCTTCAGTAAAAAACTAAATAAATCTGGTCATGTTACTTCTGAGGTCTGTTACATAAAATAAACTCCCCGGTTGGGCAAATATCTCTGAGCCACATTTGCAACTTAATCAATGCTGTAATTGAGTCTCTTTGGATAACCCCGTAAAAGCTGGCAAGGTGTAATTCTTGTGAATTCAAACCTCTATCATCAGCTGGGCCTTTATCAGAAAGGGGTATTCCGGGCACGCAATTACAGACTGACAAGCTGCGTGATCCTCACACCGGGAAGAAAAAAAAAACTGCCGCAGTCAGGTTGCAGCACGTTGCATCGTGTTGGTGGGGCTGCTCAACACTGATTTCTTAATCTCTCGCCATGGTGGAGGCCAGGCAATGCCGCTCACTCATAACTCCCCGAAATTGAGGTGTCGAGAGCGCAGAGAGGAAGCCCAACTTTTCTGCCACAGGAGAAAGATGATGGTGCCCCACTGAGTCTGATGACACAAGCAAAAGGGCACCGTTTGAAAATGTCCTCAAACAGAGATGCTCAGTTCATGAACTGACACTGCCTTTGATGCTATGTCACTGGTGATATTTCAATGTTAATTATGATGAGGAGGACAGTGAGATAAGACTAATACAGTAATAGTGAGAGACAACGCCATTTAGAACGGTGCTTAGGTGAAATACCGCTGCGATAACTGTACAAAACGGCCAGCAGCAGACACTAGTATGTCACGTATCGTCATATCATATCCCATATCAGGTGGTTTTAAAAGCGATTTGTTCAAAACAACACATCCTTGCATGTTAGCACCGACCAAACCTGGACTAGGCCTTTGTGAGAACCCCATCTTCCAACACCGTTGTTACTTTAAGGCCTTTATGAGAAACCCATCTTCCAACAACGTTGTTACTTTAAGGCCTTTTGAGAACCCCATCTTCCAACAACGTTGTTACTTTAAGGCCTTTATGAGAACCCCATCTTCCAACAACGTTGTTACTTTAAGGCCTTTTGAGAACCCCATCTTCCAACAACGTTGTTACTTTAAGGCCTTTCGAGAACCCCATCTTCCAACACTGTTGTTACTTTAATGCCTTTACTGTAAATAAAGTCCACTTTACTCCACTTCTGTTTCAAGATGGTGATCCAATGAAACTTGACAAAACAAGACAGGACTCTACTCGACAAACAGGGACTAGTTTACTCTCTTGGCGTAGTGGGTACCTCTCCCTGTGAGAATGAGGTTACTTGGGGTCGCACCAAAAATGGACTCTCAGCAGTTCTCTCAGGCAGTGCTCTCCAGAGTGTCAACAGTGTACTTATCAGGTGGGTGCTCCTCATTATCTGATAGAAAACACTATGTGGCACTGTGTGTTTATCCAGGGACAAGCACTGCCTCACAATGAGTCTCCGACCAGTCAAATAGATACGCCAAGGAGATCTCTTGCTCGATAGCAGAATCATATTGCAATATATTTGTGTTGCCAAAAGGCTTGTTCCCAGAGTGCTGTCTCCCAATAAATGAAGTGTAATATTGTTCTTGGTCACTTGGCATATACTCACAGTGGTTTAAGGTTTAAGTGTACTCATATAATAATATAATTAATAGTTGTCAGACTGTATTCACTCTCTGTTGCTGAGGTGACAAGTGGACTTGGGTCCAGCTTGAGGACCGTCATTTCAATGCTGAGAGGCAGAAAGCCACTTAGAGAGGACAAAAAGAAAGTTTAATACATTAGCCCACGGCCCGGACAAGAGAGATGATATTTGTAAATAAATAAAGGCATGCGCTTTCTCTCGCAGTTTGCAGCCTCAGCAAACACAGACACACAGCACAGCACCCCCTCCCCTATCCACTCTCTGCCAACCCCACCCCCTCACCCTGCCCATCACATTTATAAATAAGTTATAAAGCACATGCGTCAGGTTATTTTCCCCCTGCCCCCGCACCGCACCGCAGCCCTGCGACGGCCCGAATAATCTTCTCAGGATGTCTGATGCTTTTACTGCCAGAGCTCAATACTGCGTGATAGCTCAAGTGGCGGGGGTTTATTTTATTGATGATGTTGCTGCCAAGGCAAGGCTTCCAGCTGTCAGGGGGGCTGGCGCACAGGGACACGTGGGGGCCTCAGGGAGGGGCGGGGCCGGGGGTTGTTGGGGTACCTGGGGGGGGTGGTTGTTTTAGGGTACCTGGGCGGACAACCCACCTGCAAAGAGGAAACTAGAGGAGGGGAGATTACATTTTTGTTCTTGGCCTAGGACAACTGAGCTGGTCCATTCCTCCCCTGCATCTATTTCCCCTCTGTCTGTCAAGGTTATGCAAGACCTCATAGTACAGCAAATCCATCCCTTAAACCGCAGTAAAGAGTTCTGAACAAAGTCCTAAAACTGGTGAGCTAATAACCTTAAAAAGCAAAAAACCTTGCAAACACTACCAACAGCACAGCTGGAACATGCGTTTGCCGATATCACACGCATGCAGGTATTTAACACCGTTACGATACAGAATTTAAAAAGCTACATATTTTGAAGAAGCTAAACAAAAGCAAAAGCATATATTTTGGGGATGAACAACACCGTTTGGAATAGATGGCGCCTAAAGGCCTGTTCAGACCAAAGAGTTGGCGCCAAGAGGAGCTACAACTACTTGAAACCATCAACTGCAAAAAAATACTAGACCGCTGGGACATAAACACAGCAACAGCAGCAGTGTTTCCATAACAACGCCTTTGTTAGACCACCTGTTGTAACCAGATAAGAAGAATGTTTGAATGGTCTTTATGGGTGACTTATAAAGACAAGCCTATCCTTTTTCGAGTGGGCAGAGAACACTGCACACATTTCATGACATGACACTGTAAAAGAGGCCAGGAAGTTCAGCCAGAACTCTTGTCCACTCTCTCTCTCTCTTTCTCTTTTTCTGTCTGAGAACAATACCAAACCAGCATAAATGACTTCAGTTCATGCCATCAGGCTGTCTTCTAATTTGGGCTCTCTTTCTCTGTGGCAGGAGAACAGGTGACACGTGGAATTGCCTATTAAATGCCACTATGATTAGGCACCGGTTACAGCCGCCGAGCAGCAGCGGCAAGACTACCCAGACTGAAATCCTTTCCCTGCAATATAGCTCTTCCTCTCAATCCCCCCGCTTATTCCATCCATCCCAACCACCCCCCATCCCCGACACACACACACACACCTCCCTCTCACCCCCACAGACTAAATGAGATTTCCTGCCATCTGTGCTACAGGGTGGACCGCCGCAACGGCGGAGGTGCTAGTAAAACTTCCTCTCGCATCGCCGGAGTACCTTATCTCCCGCGTGCAGTGTACTCAGAGACCACTCAAGAGTGGCTGTATCATTGTTATTAGCGGGGCAAATGGCGTGTTTGTGATTCCTAAAATGCACATTAAAATGGAAAAAAAGAGAAAAAACCTGGGTAGAGGACATGGAGGACTCTTCTAGAATGGCTTGTCGGAGGCTTCAAAAAAGAAACAGTGGCGTTGTTATGCCCATGTTTGTAAAACAAACACCCCACCCCCATACACACATAAACACACAAACAAACACACACACACACACAATAGCACATATCAGAGATGGGAAATGAGGGCTTTTTCGGTGACATTGTGCGTGGAAATATGAAGTGGCATTGTTTCTAGAATGTGCCATAGATTGAACTGTGAGAGATGGCAGATGCTCCGCTAGTTTGAGGCTTTGTGTTGGAGGCATTAAGTCCAAGAATATCTGCCCAAGACAGAGAGTCTATAAACCCTAATCTTCAGAAATAATAACTGTTCTTGTGTCGCCTGTTAAAAGCACAACACAAATAGCTATTGTCACATAGAGAAACAAATGATGTCCATGGTGTCCGTGCTCTCATCCTTTGCCAAGGACATGGGTGATATTTAAAAACATTAAAATTGCTGTTATTTCAAAAGCATGCAGCTTTCAAGTCCACAGTCAACACCATAAAAAAATATTAATAACATTGATAGTCTATCATTGCACATCATATTCTCAGACACAGATGCACTCATAACTACAAAAGCAAAAATCGTACACGTAAGGGCCCCTAATGAAATGACCTGTGCAAGGATTAACAATGTGTTGTGCAGGCTTATTTATTTTAGGCCCCGGTTTAGAAAGGCAATTATGTGCATCATAAATATTGCAAAGTAATTCTGCGGCAGGAGTGGAGTGTGTGAGAACACAAATGTCACCGCGTTTCTCCAAGGCTTCCCGGGACGCAGGCATAAAAGGGGGATGCAAATCTGTGTCCCGGCTTGACCATCGGCCTCGTGAGCTGACGGTAAAATATGCATATGACAGAGGAGCCCCTACACGCATGGTGCGGCTGCTATCTCCAGCTAAGCTGCAGAGAGCTATGGGCAGAGAGGTTTTGCTGTCAGAGAGAGAGAGAGAGAGAGAGAGAGAGAGAGATGGGGCAGAGAGAGAGAAAAAGCTAGGCTGGGTGCTGTGATATCGTCCTCCCCTCTCGGCTGCATCTCTCTCTCTCTCTTTCTCTCTCCCGCCATCCTCTCACTCAGCAGCTTTTCTGTCTCTCTGTCACCGGGCGGCTGATCTTCTGCCTTGGCAGCACATCTGACTCCCTCTCACCAACTCGGCCTCCAGAAAAGAAAAGCAAAAGGGGGGGGGAGATAAAGTGGAGAAGCGGATGGGGGCTGGATTGAGGACGGGGGTAAGAAATCCACCTCCCCATGCAAATGTGGTTTTCCGCACAGAGGCGAGCAATGGGGTTGTTGGGGGGCGGGGGGGGGCTTCTTCTGCCAGCCAGGGAGCCAATGGAAATAAAAGGATTCACACTCAAGCGCGCGGCTCCAGATGTGCTAACAGCTTTCTCTGCACACTGGGGATCTGCTACTGAAAAGGGGGCTAACTGTGAAGTAACGTCCAACAGCTGTTCTGACCAGGACTGCAGTGTTTTGTGCGTGTGTGTATGTGTGTGTGTGTGTGTGTGTGTGTGTGTGTGTGTGTGTGTGTGTGTGTGTGTGTGTGTGTGTGTGTGTGTGTGTGTGTTTGAGTGTGTGTGTGTGTGTGTGTGTGTCTGTGTGTATGTCAGTCCATGTGTAGGGCAGGGGCATCGCTTAAGCCCCCCCTAAAAGTAGTGTCTAGTAGCCTTCCCACTTGATGTACTTGATTAAAGAAAGATATAAGTACATATTTTCTTTGTCATTCAAGAAACAATCTGTGACTACACTATTGCGCCTCAATACTATGTTACAAGCGCCAGGGACAATGAGAAGGTCTGTTGTTGCAATTGCTTGTGCAACATGCTCTGCAAGTAATAGTAACACTTACCGCTGTAGTTTACTCTTTTCCTTAAATGAATCGCAGTTAATTGCAAAAAGTGCCTACTTGTCCAAATCCATCAGTCAGACACCTTCCTTCCAGAACCTAGAGTCCATGTGGGGGTATTGCACCAAGCCGGATTGCTCAGTTAGCCTACAATAGCATGCAGCAACTTCTCGGAACATTTGTTAATAAATAGCAACAATTACTTTTGCACCTGCCCTACTCCAGCTCCAGTGTGTGGTGGTGGCTGCCTGGGGCTGCCTAGGCATGCCTTCACAGCGGTCAGGAAGAAAGAGAAAATGGATAGGATTTTTGCACCAAAAAAAATGTCATAAAGTAAACTACTTGAATCAGTATTCAAATATGAATGTAGATGTAGTTCTAGTAGCATGTAGTCTACCAGCAAGCTACTGTAAAATACAGTAGTACTGATTTTAAGTGAAAGAGATAGCTCAAAAAATGCTATGTCAGATCACTGCACACCTTGCCTTCTTGTCTCCTCAGTATTTCTGTATATCAGGTCATTGACTTGAGTCATTACAACCTTCCTAGTAATGGCTCAGCCCCCCCAGCTATAAATGTCTGGTGACGTCCCTGGTGTAGGGTGGGTGTAGGGATTTGCCTACAGGGAGTTGCACATGAATGTTTCAGAACACTTTTTTTTTTTTCATATTCACCTGCATTGCAGATCTCCCCTCCCCCAATACCGAACACACTCATCTGTAGTACATGAGAGGGAGAAGGCAAGCATCGACTTCCTCTCTAGAGTTCATTGGGAAAATGAGCTGCATGGCCCTTTGAAAACTCATTTGAAATATGTGAAAAACCTTGCTGATGGACAGAGAAGCGAGAACCGACGAAGACAAAGAGTGTTGGTAGTTTGTTACAGCATATATTCAGTATCTTCAACTAGAACGCACTGGTTTGGGCGAAGATTGATGCGTTTGATTTGAAGTCAGTCTGGATGCCCGCGAACTAACTTGCAGTCAACGCCACCTTACACCTCTGCTTCAGACGGTGTGATGCAGGATGCCTGGAAATATCAATACCGGGAAGAGAGATAGACGACCAAAACCACAGCTGGTGGAGAATGAGAGGACAGAGGCTGCCAGAGGTTTTGACTAGCTATTGGATTACATGTGATTCTCATATTACCAATTTGATTAGTGGGAAAACTGACACCTGGAGATAATCCCAAAAATGCTAGTGTGAGTTTAACACACTGTTTATGACGCTATTAACCACGCTCTTATGTACTTTCCCTTCAAAGGGACCATTCCCTAGACCATTACACATCACACGTCTATATGATCAGGCTGACAGCACTAACATTAAATCATCCGTAAACTATTGATCATGGGCCTTGCGCACAGCAAACAAAGCATGCACACATAAAGTACACACACACACACACAGAAACGCATATGCGCACACACACACACACATACACTTTGTATGCAAATAGGCTGTTCGGATTTGTTTAATGTTCTGCAAAAAAAGGCCCATTCGAGCGTTTCATCTTAGCACTCTGCCCATCATCTTGACTGGCAAGCGGGAAAACGCAGAGTGGTGGGAGTCCACCGCTGCAGGCCGTTTCATGTTCAGGCCGTATGAGGCAGCCGCGCATTGTTGTGATCCTTATTGTCCTTCCCCCGGGAATTGTCATTTCATTATAACCGTCGCCACGATAATCACTAGCTAATTCAATGTGGCCTGATAATAGGGCCCTTCTATAAAAGTCTTTTGGAAAATGTTGACAGTGATTAGTATGGGGGCTGGGACACTTTTTTGTGTCTTTTTTCTGCCCTTCTCTCTCTCAGCTGGGGCGCTGTGAAGAGTTCAAAGGGGTTCAGACAGGCTTGTGCTTTATCAACCGCACTACAATGCAGATTCTACAGTAACAAATGACAGTTGTTGCAAAGAGGAAGCAGTTTGACTCCCTGCTGTTTACAATAGCCCCTCCCCTCCCTATCTGTGTCTCTCTCGTGTACCTCGGACGATGATGTTGGTGGACTTCTTGGCGGGGTTGCCCACGTTGTTGCTGGCCACACAGCTGTAGACGCCGGCCTCGTCGGTGGTGATGGCGGGCAGGGTGAGGGTGCCCCCGTTCAGGACGCTCTTCTTGGGGAGGCCCTCTGCGTTGCGCACCCAGGTGAGGGTGGGGGAGGGCTCCCCGCCGGAGGTGATGCACACCAGGGTGACCGTGTCCCCAGGGTTGGCGATGATGGGGTCCTCGACAAGCAGCTTAATGTTGGGGGAGGCTGGGAGGACAAAGGAAGAGAAATGATGAAATGGTTCCGAATTTAGTTTAAATAGGCAGACTGGCACAATGACAGACTGAAAGATGCAGACAGACAGACAGACAGACAGACAGACAGACAGACAGAGAGTGAGAGAGAGAGAGAGAGAGAGAGCGAGAGAGAGAGATCGAGACATGCAAAGATAAACTGACAGACAGAGAGCAAGTAAGCAAGCAAGCAAGAAAGAAAGAAAGAAAATATATTATAATCGCCGTGTGGATACTTCTGCTACTTGCTGTATATACTATACTTTTTTCTTCATGCTGTCAGCATCTTTTCATAAAGAGGGGGGACCCATGTGTGGTGAAATAATGAGTCCCTTATTCAGACGTCTGCCTAAGCTAACGTGCTCCGCTAAAGCGACTGGACAGGAGACTGTCAGGAGTGCCACGGGCAACCCACACAGGACATCAACTGACAAGCTCTGTCCATTAACAACTCCCACCCATGTGGGGCATCAACAAGCTGAATTTAAAGGGAAAAAAGACAAGAAAAAAATTTAGAGAAGACAGAGAAGGAGAAGTCGTCTGAAGGAGGGTGAAAAAAAGCCTAAAGCATGCTGGGATATGTGTTCTCTGAAGCGCTTCGAGGCATTCGAGGAGCGGCTGGAATTCTTCTTTCCCTCCATCATTACTGGGCCCCGTAGTGTGGTCAGAGCCTTGCCGGGAGTAGTGGCTTGTGGGTAAAGAAACTGGCTGCTCCTGGCTCCCTCCTAATGGAAGCCTTAAAGGTCAGGTCCTCATCGCAAGGAGAATGCCAAATTCCATGGGGAAAGAAGATAAAGCGCAGCGGAGCCTGCAGGGCATTTATTTAAGAGTAAGTTTTACCCCGTTCATTTTTTTCTTTCTCTGAGCCCCCCATCATACACAAGCACTCCACCCACTCTCTCTCTCTCGACCCCCCCCCCCCAACCTTCGCAGACTGAATTAACTATGAAGCATAAGGGGGAGACGTCACCTGGGGGCCTTCCGGAGCAGTCAAGCACTGCACAGGAGAAAAGGCACCTACACACGTTCTCGTGTTAGGGGATGATAAGACTGACGTGCCCTGCGTAACATGCATATACTATTCATCCCCACTCACGCAAATCACCCCCTGCCCTCCCTTCCCACTCCCACTCACATACACACACACACACACACACAAACACACACACCCACACACAGACGTGAATTTGCATTCTATTATGCCTATATATGCCCCACACATAGGCATACACAGATTGTAGATCACACGCACACCCACATACACTAGCATGTATGCATGCACATATACCCACATATACACCACATTTGCATATACACTCACATACAAACACACACACACACACACACACACACACACACACACACATAAACACACACACAAACACACGCATGCAGAGCTCACTGACTGGCCTCTCATGACACGGGGATTAATGATTTCTCACGCACTCTCTGCAGTCTCTGTGTCTGATTTCTTCCTCTTTAGCTTTTGGCTGGCGTATAGGCATTTGGTGACTCACTGTATAATGGCAGATAGCGTTAACCACAGGCTGGATTCCACTGCCTCTTTTTTTTTTTCAAAAGTCTGCAAGTCAAAGTCTCCCCACTGTTAAAAGCCTCAATAGCACCAGCTGGTGTTAGGATAGAAAACAAGACGATCCATCGCTGCATTAGGATTTACATAGCAAATGCATTCCACCACTTTGACTCCCCAGCCTCCACAGATGCACTGTTCAGCAAGACACAGCAGACCTTCATTTCCATTCTTCGGGGGGGAAATGCTAGTTAAGATACCAGAGGTGTTTCTGAGACAGTGACACATAATAGTGACACATGTAAGAGCAGTCATATAAATGTAAATGGGCCTCATATACATGTAGATGCGTTTTATACCCCTAGTGGATAGTCCTGCACCAGACCACCCACTCCTGAAGTGAAACGGTTTTTCAGTGGCATCTGATTTCGCAATGGGACGTCGATGCCGTTTTCTTTCCACGTTGGAAGTGATAGTCAGTGAATCTCTGTATCATTCTGTTTTTATTTTATTTTCACTACTGGATTGATTTCCGATTGGCTTGTAGTCGTTATAAGGAATTCTCCACTGAGGGAAAGCGCTTGTTAACAAAGGACTTTTAATTTGGTAGATCTTGGTGACTTGCCCTCACCTGTTTTGTTGGTGAGCCGGAACATGATGTTCTTGTCTGGGATGCCGCAGACGGAGCGGACTGACGCGATGCACGTGTAGTTGGCATAGTCCTGAGGTCGGAGGTTCTTTAGCTTCAAGATCTTCGTCTCCCCCTGCAACTCAGATCAAGCAAGTGTGTAAAGTTTAACCGAGCCAATAATCAGCATCTGGTATCAACAACTGTTCCACGTCTGCCTTGCCACTGCATCCGCTGCATGTGATACAACTAAATATTATGAACCACGATCTTACCACAGCATTTATGGATGTGTCATTGAAATTATTATTTGTATATATCATGAATAAACTGTTTCTTTTTAGCCATTTCAAGACTCATGGCTTCTCGAAATGCTGCATTGTAAGCACGTCTTTTGTGGAAAAACCTCCATACAAGTGAAATGAAATTTAACTAGATAGCTGGCTAACAGTATCATATCATCTCCTAGAGCTGAATTATAATGAACTCTCCAGTGGACTGATAAATGCTGTGTCTTCCACAGAAGGGACATTTCTGTTCTGCTGAAGTAGAATTTGAGCCTTTATAATCAAACAACGCACTTTGGTAGGGTATCTCGGGGGGAAAATGATGATTAGGCTTTCTTATACTCTCCTTGTTTTGCCAGGACCTCATCTCATTGCAGTTGTGATGCCCTCCTGTCTTTGATCTTCAGAGTATTATATTTTTATTACATTTCAACACACAAAAAAATTGCTTATGAGGAATTTTTGCATTCCCTTCAGAGTACTGGAAGTTTGGGGGACGCGGGGGTGAGGTGGGAATAGGAGGAAATCATCAATGGCTTCTTTGAGAGCAGCTGGTTGAGAAGTACTAAATCCATTCACCTCATCTCCCCCTCTCTGCAGGATCCTGTGGCTTTTCCTCTGACTGCTCCTCCACTTAACTCCAGTCCCTCTCCTCTGCCACAGTTCAATGTTCCCTCATACTCCACAGCCCCGTCATTGAATTAACAAGCTGTCCTCTCCACTTCCCTTAAAAACTTTTGCACTTTTGCTGATAGCACTTGGCAGATATGCTTGGATTACGCAAGGACTTTATTTTGTGAAAAGGTGGCATCTCTCTCTGATATTTCCTCAGCTTTTCATCCGACAGTTGCTTAGTGACTGAACCATTTAGCAATGCAAGTGCTCTAGCTATGTCCTGCTACTTTCATGTTTAGCAGTGTTCTCTAGCTATGTCCTGCTACTTTCATGTTTAGCAGTGTTTAGTAAGGAGCGGTAGGAGGGTCTCTACACTTCCCAGCCTTCGTCTCGCATCATGTAAGTTTGTGTCTTTTTTTCTGATAGTGGCGTGAATTGTGATCTTTTTGCGTGTCTGAAAGTCCCTCAGGAGCTGCAGGGTTGAGGCGATGGCGTGTTTCTCTTGACTAATTACCAACACAAATGTGTTGTGGGGTTTGAAATGCCACTCTGGGCCTCCTACTCCTCAGCACGGTCTCTCTGTGTCTTACGGAGCCTCGCTTTTTGAAAATCAGTCTTTGTGAAGCTGTCAGATCCCTGTGTGTTCCCCACTGGACCAGATAAAACTCTTCATGTCAAAAAATGTTTCTTTTGCTCACTGTCCCTCTCCTGTCTCTCCCTCTCTCTCTCTCTCTTTTTTTTTAAATATCCTTTCTCCTACACTTCCTTTCCAACCCCCTCTTTGACATCCTTTCTGTCATGTTCACCAAAAGGAGAGTGAGAGAGTAGTCTACTTAGGGTGCACAAGATTTGTTTGTGTTTTTGGTGCTTGTTTTAGTGTGAAACTTACATTGGCAGATTAAATACAATCACAAGGGTTTCTTGCAAGAGGCAAGTCTTTGAGAGGCACATATTTAATAAGATCTAATGAGGTCTAAATTATTGTTTATGTAAACAGATGTTTTCCCAATAATATATTCACATGTGTAGCGTACACCTTCAACTGAATGTGTGAGAAAAAACTACAAGAAAATACAAGTAGCAACTGGGTAAGGAAGATTATCAAATGTCTACTTCGTTTCAGCTACGGAAACTCCCTAAATTGAACGTAAAAACATTGACTGATGAAGTTTCAGTAAAATGTCTCAATGTCACTCAAAAAAGATCTAATGCTATCACACTGTTGTGAATAAATATATGCTTTCAATATTATTTACTAAAGAGCTTTTCCCCCCATTGTTCAGATTCATCACACACATGCTCAGATTTGTCATTCTGTCATTGTGACCAACCAGCCTTGTCCTTTGTGTCATCAAGAAAACTCCACCAAACAGAACAGAGTGGTGACGTATCGGCCATGTGAGTGGTCTGGTTATCAACACCCTCTGGCACTGGATGTGACACAGCCATGACCACCCAGTCAGGAAAGTGCAACTAAATGGCTAGTGCCTTAGTGGTGGCTGTCAAAAAGATGAGGGGCCATTATAGAGGTGCATAAAGACGAAGTAGCACTGCTTTAGAACCCTGGTTTATTTGAGCTCTTGAAAGGCATATTTTGGGCTATTTCAAAGTCAAAGGAAATTGCCAAAGATTGGAGAGGCCAGGAGCAGAGCAAGTGGTTTAAGAGACAATGGCTGTTCCAGGCCTTTTTTACTTGGATAGAGCTTTGAAATTTGAGGTAAGGTAATAACTAAACTATGGATTAATGTATAGCCTGTATCAATCATGTACTATTTATTATTTCTATTAAATGACTACACGCTCTTATCACCACCAACAAGTTTCTTTGTCTACCATAACCAATGTAAGCCATGCCAATTGAGGGGAACTGAGAAACTAACACTATTTCCTCAGTTTGTCGTCAAACTGGCATTAACCAATCAGAGCAATTCCCCCGAGAGTAAGTTGAGAAGCTAGCAGCAGTTCCTCCGGGCCCCAGGCCTACCTGGGTGAAGAAGGGCTCGTAGATCTCCACGCCCTTGTCGGAGCCCTGTGATAGGTACTCCCTCCCCCGTCTCCAGCTGTAGCGCACCGGCGGGTTAGAGTTGGCTGTGCAGCGCAGGAACACCGTCCGCTCGTAGTAGAATTGCTCCTTGGCCTCACCCACACTTTGATGAACCGTCACCACGGGGTCGTCCAAATCTGCGCAGAGAGGGAGGGAGAGAGAGAGAAAGAGAGAGAGAGAGAGAGAGAGAGAGAGAGAGAAAGAGAGAGAAAGAGAGAGAGAGAGAGAGAGAGAGAGAAAGAAAGGGAGAGAGAGGGAGAGGTAGAGAGAGAGAGAGGGAGCGAGAGCGAGGGAAAGAGTCTGACTTTTAATAACCCTTTATTGAACCATTATATCGATCAAGGACACCTACACCAACTATCTCAGCGATGTGGAAAGCAGGGGCACCACACCAGAGAAAGAAACAATTACTGAAGGCAGCACCACAACAAATATGTTGCATTATTAAGGTTTAAGCTTGGCAGGTATTGATACATGTAGGCAATGAGATGCGTAAAATCCACTGCATTTACGTTAAGAGTACTACATGTTCAATTTTAAGACGGACCCTCTAATATTAAAAACAATAACAAAGACCCTGAGGTGACAAACATACGTATCTTTTTTTTGTCTCGTGCTTCAATCATAAACATATTCACTCGTTGTGGCATTCCTGCTTCTAACCTTTGCAAACAAATCACTTTCTAGCAATACACATTGGTTAAAAAAACTGTGAATAATTCCTGAAGGTGTCTTTGAATGAGGTGGGGGTTTATTCTGTGAACCTAATTTGTATTGACGCTGCAACCGCATGCCTGACAGTTGTCAGTGTCGGCTGGGGTGACGAAATTACATGATTTAGTGGGTTTCTCAGGACCTGAGCAAATTCCTGGGAAATTAAGTGGTGGAGCTTTAATGAAGTGTGCTCACTCAAGGGTGCAACAGCTGTTGTTCTAACGGGTAATCAAACCCCTCTCCCTGTGGCCAATAATAGCATGCAGCCACCGTATTAGGTTACAGTAGAATTACAGTGTGAAAGACAGGCACACTTCATTTTAATTAAAAAACAACTCCTAAAAGCCTCGCCACGTGTGACATCTGATGACCTCCTTATGATGTTTTCCTCTCATTTTTTTTTTTCATGAGCCATTTGCTTTATTAAATCAATCACAGCTTTAAAATGAAATAGATAAAGCTGCTCGAACAGCTTGCCAGTGTCCTTAATTAAGCGTTAGGGACGCTGACCGTTGTCGGAACCGAGTAAACCACTCTGCTGTAGGTTCATGGGGTGAGAGCACTTGAACCAGGATTTTCTGTCTTTTTTACTTTCTTTTCAAAGCCTGAAATAATTAGTTAGAGGTGCTCGACTAAGGTGCTGTGTGATTCCGTGCTATGGCCCGAGGACTATCCCCCCCCCAGCTCTGAACCGGTGCAGCTTTGTGAAACGGCCAATTACTGCACCGGCCCACTTCCAAAAGCAGCACTTTCCAGAACCTTCTGTGGCTTTCAAAGCCCATCCTCAGGAGGAGGTGAATCCACCTCAGGGGTTGTTTTCTGCTGTTTGACTGCTGCTGCTGTTGTTGCTGTTGATAGATGTGGAGGTCAGAGTGATGGGAAACTGATGGGACTTGGAACAAACTAAGGACTGTGAACAAAGTGGAGAAAATAATTCTAGATAGACTACACGTAGTGCTAAGCAACTACATCAATCAAGAAATCATGATCATGACTTGCTCATTCTCCTAATCCTTTTCAATGCAAACCCAGCCGTGACTAGCTGACGCGTCTCCTCATCTCCACCCCTTTCGTGTTTCCTCCATGCTGCTACTACAGCCTTTAGGGGGGTGGACACCAGGAGGATTCTATGTGGGGGTGGTGGTGCTGAGGCCTGCGGCCGGAGCAATGACTCCTCTCCTTGTGGACCTGCTCCTCCGGGCTGCCATGCCATGCCTGTCACTGTCCATCTTGCATCCTATTTATCTTACATCACATCACAATAAACCTCCATGTCCTTCCACTAGCACCCCCCTCCCTCAAACCCCGCCACACTGCAGACACTGCATCACTTATTTGTTATTGTTGTTTCTTTGTTTGATTTGACTTTTTTCTTCAATTTGCTGATATGAAGCAGACAGGAGTGAATGTTTAAGGCGCAGATCTTACTGCCGACGCTGCCTCTCATATAAAGCCACGCACTCGCACGTCCCTGCCAAGGTTGTTTCCGAACGCCACGAAGGATGTCAAATGTCAGATATGACAGGTTGTGAAGATATTTAGCACGGCATGTGGCGCCTTCCCAGCGCCACGCATGTTACAAGCGCTAGACCACGCCATACCTTGTCATGCAGTTAGTTCTGACAAGACACTCTACGGCATACCATATTGTATAATTCTGTGGGAGTGTTCTCATGGGTTTGTGATCACACCACCGGGGAATCTTTCTCAAAGAGAGATGTCAAATGTGTCACGTCTTACAACAACTGCAGTCTTAACCACACCATGCTCAAAACATGGTGCCATAGAAGATTATCTTTCGGCAATGTTTTCGTCAGAGTGTAACCCTTTCATCACATTGTTGTTCACCACGACTTTGAACCCCATCCAAGTATTAATAAACATTCATTCTCAATTCTATTTGTGTGCAGGCATTTGCATATGCAAATCCATCGGAGGACATCTTGCGTGTGCCGAGGAAAATATCACCTCCCTGCCCTCCACCAGCTGTGATGCTCACACCCATTCGAACATTTCAGAAAACAGAATCTCATACAAAAAGAATAAAATCCCTAACTCACACACACACAAGCCCAACCTACGAAGTGAAACGGTTTTTTTTTCATGCAATCGAGGTTGAAATAGGGTGAAGGGCTGCTTAAGCTGCCCTAACATAGATCTCAATAAGGCTCAGTATGAGAGTGTCTGGCCTGACGTGGTCTCAGATAAGAGCTGGATTGTTTGGAAAGTGTGTGCCGGTTGAAAGTTTCGTTGGCTGGAGTGCTGGAGGATTACATTAATTTTTTTCTGCAGTGTTTTGGTACTTGATGCATGTAGATGCTTCGCTGTGGCCCTGAGGTCTTTCAACATTTTAAATTTGCATCAACAAGGATTTTTTCGCCTCAGCCCCATTAACCATAACACGGGTAACGGCTGTAGTCCCGTAGTTCCACCACGACACTCTATGTACTCCCCCTCAAAATAGCTCACAAGAGCACGTCAGAGGCACCCGGCGTAAAAGACAGGCTTAAAAATCCAAACAGGAAGTGTCAAGGACAAAACAGATGTCACAGCCACTCAGAAAAGCAGGAGCCCTACTAATAGGATGTGGTTTGTTTTGTTTTCTTTTGTTTTGTTTTGTTTTGGGTGTTTTTTTCTTCCCAACTAGCTGTTAGCAATAAGCTAGAAGTGGTGATGCTGGGGGTTGGGGGTGTTGTTCACTTACAGTAGACGTCCACTCGGATGGACTTGATGGCCGGGGAGCCCAGGCCATTCTCGGCCTTGCAGTAGTAGCGCCCCCCCTGGTGCCGCTGGATCCGGCTGATCCGCAGGGTCTCGTTGAACACGCTGGAGTCCTGGAAACGGTCCGAGGCGCTGCCCGCTGTCTTAGTCCATCGAATCTGAGAAAGGAGTGGAGAGAGAGAGAGAAAGAAACAGAGAACAGAGAGAAAGAAAAAGAGGGTAAGAGGGGGGATATAGAGAGAAGAAAGAGAGCAGAGAGAAAGTGAGAGAGGGAAGATACCAAGAGGAGAGAGAGAAAGAGAGAAAGAGAGATAGAGACATAAACAGCAATGTGAAAACAGCGTGCATTTGGAGCACAGAGATAAAGAGATTGAGAGAGATGGAGACAGGAATACAGAAGAAGGACACACAGAGGGACAGAGGGAGGCAGAAACAGGAAATGCGTGGGTCATTTTGAGGTCAGGGTTTTACAGACATCCCTAGCTAGGCTAATGGCAGTGGCTTTCTCACCTTGTGAGTCATATCCCACTTATGTAATGTCAGGCACCATATTCCCACACAGTCCTTTCATGCATGTTTATATTACCATAGTGGGTCTGCAGAGCATTGGTTCGTCAATGATCAAGGTTTTTTCCTCAGACCATTCCAAGTCTATGTGATGCTGCTTTTGTGCATTCGTGTGCTTTACACAAAGCACGGAGGCTTTTCCAGGCATCTCGTTTCATGTAACATTTAATCCCAACAATTTAAGTTTCTATTTACCCAGTTATACTGGCCATTATATAATGCCAACAATCAAGCCATTTCTGTGTTACACAAGAACATTCG
>NC_137911.1:9903524-9908524 GCF_963457725.1 Sprattus sprattus
TGTGTGTGTGTGTGTGTGTGTGTGTGTGTGTGTGTGTGTGTGTGTGTGTGTGTGTGTGTGTGTGAGAGAGAGAGAGAGAGACAGAAGGGGGAGAGAGAGAGAGAGAGAGAAGGGGGAGATAGAGAGACAGAGAGAGAGATTGTGCTTGTCTAAGTGTGCATGCATCTATCATGGGAAAAAGTTCAGATGGTTCTCTCATCCAAAACGACAAGAATAACCGGCTGCTCTGTCAGGGAAATGCATAAATACAGTACTTCCCTTTTTATATAGAAAAACGTGTCTACTTAGCAAACTCAAAAATATTTCTAAGATAAATAGTATCTGGAAAAGGTTACTTGTGACTAATAATAATAACATAATGTTATAACATCTGTCAAAGAGGAAAGGAATCAGGAGTCAGGGTGCTACTGTAAAGTTACGCTCTCCCTTTGCATTATCTCTTAAGAATATGAATTACAATGTTCTTATGTACGCTATAATGACTGCTATCTAATTATCTATAGTATAGTATTGACCTTAAACCTACATCTTATGCCCAAACCTATGTTGTTACAGCTATTTTACATTATATATATGTACTTGATTCATTTAATGAGGAATTGCAAAGATAGGATAGGACACTTGTAACCGAAGTCACAAAGAGACAGTGGCCAATCGTTAAGTATACAGTTATACGTATATGACCATCCATATAGCCTGTGTAATAACCTCATATCTGTGTACAATAAAAGCATTCGTTCCCTCCCATGCTATCCACTGTCATCTTTGAACCATTCCCTAGCACTGTCACCAGCTCCACCTTACGTTTACATCATCCATCTATGATTGAAGGTGGTCTAATGGATCTTACAAGCCTGGTCCCATTACGGTAAAGGGCCCTTCCCTTAAAGGAGAGAGTGCTACATTATCTAGTCGTTGGTGATCAAATCAATATGTCACCTTCCTTATCTCCAGCTGTCGCCCTTACATCTCTCTGGAAGGTTCCATCACACTCCGTTAAAATCACAGAGAGAAAAAGATGGCCTCTGGCTATGAACATCACACAATTGCAGACATCTTTTTATCCCCCACTCGTTCACACACATACACACATACACACACACACACACACACACACACACACACACACACAATAACACACACAATAACACACACAAATGCATGCACGTACTCACGACGTGGCTGTGGTTATAAAACAACTCTGGTTGCCTAGGAGCACGAGCAATGACTGACGAGTTATTCACACACTAAGCAACTGGGCGCTGCCCACCAGAGTGACAATGTATTGGCTGCTGCTCACAGCCTTACATAAAACATGTGCTATTCAGAGAATGAGTAAGCACAAGAACATTACGTGCATGCTTCCAAATTTGCAAGTGCATGAGCGTGTGCATGTGAGTGTAGGTAGGTGTGTGTGTGTGTGTGTGTGTGTGTGTGTGTGTGTGTGTGTGTGTGTGTGTGTGTGTGTGTGTGTGTGTGTGTGTGTGTGTGTGTGAGTGTGAATTTATTTTGCTCCATATCAGCTGAAGAGGAACACTCATTGCAAACCTGTCCACGTAAACACCGGCAACTTTTGCATCTGACATCTGTGGACATTTGTATGCAAACATCACTGGATTAATAGATTGTCATTAGTGTTGTTTGCAAACTGCTTATTGAACAGGAAACCAAAGACAACAAAGGACAGAGTGGAGTAAGATGAGCCCTTTAGTAAGTTCCCCCACCACCTGTATCTGGGCAACCATTCACAGTTTGTTAGCCTGGCCATTACCAGCCTGTGACTCCATTTCTTTCCGTCAGTCAGTCTGGCAAAACCCCATGCATTTTCGTTTCCGAGATGGTCGGGTGCTTATCTTGAGGTTTAAAATCATTGGAGTTCCCTTAACCAATCAGCCAGTTGGGAGAAGAGCTACGACGTCCTTTCCATTCATAAAACTTACAAGACAATCCTCTTGTTCTCCTTTTAATTTTCTGATGTTCTCGAGAGTTGAGACAACTTCTCCGATAGCTTTTCGTGTCTCTTCCTCCGTTGCCATTTTTACTATGCTGGTAAACTACAAACTCCGCTGGAATACAAGCACCTCGGCAAGGCGAGTTTTGCGTCACAGCTCTGGGCCTAGTTTCCCGAACGCTAAAAAGGACTTGAAATCGGTCGTAAGAGGGATCCTTGCAGAGCGGTTTCCCGACGCCGCACTTACGGCTATGAGGAGTCTACGATGTCGCCAAAATCCACGTAGGCCGTTAAGATACGTCGATTGGTGCGGTTGTAGGGTGAAGCCCGGAAACGATGTTAGGCGGGGCTGGGCCAGACTACGTATGAGCTTGAAATCAAATCAGGCGGAAATACGTAGGCTGGTGTCACCAGGCTAACAGTTTGTGTCATGTGACCCTACATTTCATTTGCGTTGTCCTTTTTCATCTTGCTGTGGTCGAAAGAACCACGTGGATAAAGTGTTAAGACAATTTTTTTTCACAAACAAAAAATCTAACATTTTGGCATATCAGGTATATTCAGTCTCACATCAAAAGTGATGTATCTCTCAATTTAAAATGTTGATGAACTAGCAGTGTGTAAAACATGTAAGTGGATTAGAAAAAGTGAAGCTGAGTGGCAAGACTAAGCACTTTTGCCCAAATGAGCCAGAGCCCTGGGAGTAAGATGAACCACCTGTTTACAAGAAGTTAAGTCAAATATTTGGTGTTAAGTGTTGCATTCTAACAAATGAATAACAGACATTACATTTAATATTTTAATTGTAGCATAACAGCGGTCATGCCACATAATTACAAAAAAAAATAGTCATGTGCTTGTAGCCCTAGTTCTGGTTTACCTCCTGATGATATCGAAGCACCACTCTTGTTTTGCCATTTTGAATAGCATTTTCCGCGCATATGTCACACGTTAGTGTTATGGCATTAGCAACAAAGTTTACAATTATACGGATATTCAGAACATTTTGTGACATGTTGGTGTTTTTATTACATTTATATAAATATAATATAAAGGTTTGCAATTATGCCAAACATACAGTTGAGAGTCTACAATAAAAGTTTGAAAAAATATCCGTGAATGTTCCTCTAAAGAATAAATTCCATTCAATTAAAGACTTCCATGTCTAATCCCTTAATCCTAGAGACTTGGCAAATCATCGTCAGGTTTCAGAACAGTACACAAATTAGTTGTAGTATTTATTTCGTGAACACCAATACAATCTGCAGAATGGGAGATTTAATTATTAATTCAAATATATTTAGAGTTACACTTTTAAATCTGGTGAATACAATACTTTTACTCAGATGGCTCCTCTTACTCTGTCAGCTAGATCAACATAATCCTAACATAAGGCTAGTTGAGCCACAAGTCAGAGAAAAATAGGCACTTTTTTTGGGACCCCATATTATGACATCTATTTATGGTACACGTCCTGAACTTAAGTTGTATGCATTTGTTTTATTTCTGTGTCATATTCCCTTGACCATAGGTCGACTTAAGTAACAAACGGCTCATCTTACCCCACTCTCTCTAACATACATCCTGTGTTTATAGGGGCAACAGGAATACGTTGAACCCAGATTCTTAATCTAACATATTTGTACACGGTATGAGGGTATACCCACACAAATCAAAGAAAAAAAGGACCATAGGCTTAGTGCACTACATGTTTCACACATCTTTCCTGCTGTTCATGAATGAACAGATTTGAAAAGACAGCGAGCCGTTAAGAACGCAACGTGTCAATGTAAACATTCCCATACTAAATGTGTGTTGGTAACAATGTATAGGAGACCTGGATTCATGGATCGAAAAATAGAGAGAGAGGAAAAAGGAGAGAGGGAAATTGTGAATTGCGTAAGTGTGGGTGTGTGTGTGAGTGACACACACACACACCCACACACACACACACACACACACACACACACACACACACACACACACACACACACGCACAAAGAAAGGGAGAGAAAGAAAGACATACAGAGCGAGAGAGAGATAGAGAGAGAGAGAGAGAGAGAGAGAGAGAGAGAATTATTTCAGAATTCACTGCAGCAAACAAAAAAGTGCCTGGTGACCATTGGGGAGCGATGAAGTGGTGTCAGGTCATTCAAACACATGGCAGGTTCTGATAACAGTGGAGGCTGCTGTTTGTGCCATGGCAGCCAGAGTCTCTGCCTGAGCCAGAGCCAGAGCTAGAGCCAGAGCCTGACACTTCAGAGGTTCAGACACATGACCTGGGCCCTCCAGGTACACCATCCTTCACATCAGTCAGAACAATACTCATCCACCTACACCACTCCTTCCTGTCACTGAGAGGGAGAGAGGGAGAGAGAGAGAGAAAGAGAGAGAGAGAGAAGGAGGGAAAAATGATATCTGCTCCTCCACTTTTTCACCTCGCAGTGTAATTGCGACTCTCCCTCCGTCGTCACCTCTCCTGTGTGTCTTAATTAAAAGCAATACATCAGCAACGGCAAATGATCTCATAAGCCTATTAGTGCCATCGCCGTGATTTACCGAAAACAAAGGAGTAGCATTACTTCCAACGGGATGAAGGAGGAGAGATGGAATATGAGAGAGAGAGAGAGAGAGAGAGAGAGAGAGGGAAGAAAAAAGTTTTTAATAATATCCCAATACCACACGGCACAGCCTGAGAATGTGGCGTGGGGGGTGGGGGGAGGAAGGCTGCTCGCCTCATGAAGAAATCAAAAGCTGGGATGCAAACTAAAATATTTACCATTTCGAGCAGCTAAACCTCCCTCTCCCTGATGGGGTAGCTGCGACTATAAATCTGAGCCGTAGCCCAATTTCAACACTCTCACATGGCTGCGTCGCCTCATCGTCTCTTCTCTTCGCCAGTGCCGAGCTCCAAAGGACAGGCCGGGAGAATACAACGACACTGTTTAAAGATGAGTGTCTTTAAAGATCGTCGCCATTGGCTAAATGAGCTTCAATAACTCTGCATGGCTGTTTCTTTTTCTCTCTCTCTCTCTATCTCTCTCTCTCT
>NC_137911.1:9913524-9971024 GCF_963457725.1 Sprattus sprattus
GCACACCCACAGAACAGATAGTTAGAGGACTCGGTAGAGCAGAGTTTAATTGTATATGCAATCAAGTAGATTTCATGGACTGCTCCTTTAACTCAAAGGAAACACTGCTCCTTTAACTCAAAGGAAACAATCTTTTTTTTGCTCAAAATAAGAAAAGGAGCAACAGCATTGACAGTCTTTTACCGAGGGACTTACAGTACAAGTGCTGGCCTACATTTCATCAACACTCATTCTCCCTGCAGCTCCAAAAGATGACCTCAGTGCAGCTCACACCACGCTTTACCTGCTGGGCTGCAGGTCTATGGGGCAAACCAGGCCGTTAGGCTCATCTGTTGCCTCGGATGTGTCATGCCAAAACTTGTGCCAAAGCAATTATTACCTCAGGGGGGTGGACGGAGACAGAAGCCGTTCAGTGCAGAATCTGGTACCCATTCTTGCAAACAGGGCCACCAGTTACTGTCCGCAATGAGGTCACTAGGCCTTAACATAAACCTGTGGACCCTGGTCCAATTATATGTCGTTCCCACTCACACTGAAAGCCATTAAGTTATTGCTATTTTACTGTTATAGTATCGGAAGGGAATGGAAGATAAACAGTGAAGCCAAATGGTTAATCTATCCCCTGGCGACCTTGTAACATTAACAATGATCTTCCGACACGGCTCCAGTGGGAATTGGAACAATTGGATTAAAATGTTCGGGAAGGCCAAGGGAGAGGCGGGACTTCTCCCCATTCATTCACTACAGCATTCATCACATTCATTCACCATTGATGCCCCATTATTTCTGTCAGGATTTTTTGATGGCTATGTGAATTAATTTAACATCATCCGCAAGCAGTTGATCACTTTGCCTTCTATTGGTGACGTGATTTTGAGAAAGTAAACTTTGCATCAGGCTTGCTATGGTTGCCAAGTTTCTATGCTAGCTAACTAGCTTGCTAGTTGAAGAAACTTTTAAATAACCATAAACAGTTTAAATGGCCCATTTGCATGGAGCGCTCACTAGTTATCTATATGACGTTACAGTTTCCTCAATTTAACTTGTAACATTATAATAGGAAAAGGTAGAGCACTCCAACGTGCCTATGCAGCTTTTCTGCTTAGCCACAACACTTTGTAGCTAACCAGTTCATATGGACACACCCTAGCAACTACCAACTGTTATTATGGTTCCCTAAGCTAGACACACACAACACGACTGAGTGTGAATGAAAATGTGTTATCTAATGTGTTGTTTTCACCTGATACATTAATGTTTTTTCTATGTGAAAGGAGTTTTCGAAAAACAGCAATGTATGTTCAGAACTTACAACTTCCCTAGAGGCCTCAATAATGCTAACTGGTATGGATCCAAATCAGTACACAAATGTATCCTATGCCTTTGATCTACTTTCAGGTCAAAACAACTCATCAGAACCCCAATGGGTCATTTCACTTCCCTTTCTGGGTTTGTCCCAGGGCATAGCAAAGGGTGTCTGTGGATTCAAAAAGGTCCATTCTAGTCTTTTTGTAATCCCATGGGCTGATCCACCACGGTAGAACAAAGTTGTGTGGGAATAGGTACCGCATGCTAGTGGGTCTCACCTGAGGCCTGGGGTGCCCTGTGACCATGCAGGTCAGCTCCAGGGTCTCTCCCTCGCGGATGGTGTACACCCGCTCTGTGTAGCGCTCCTCCTCAATGTTACACGCGTGGCCAGAGTGTATGATGCGCACAGAAGGGGGAGCTGCAGAAAGAGAGGGGGAGCAAGAGAAGAGAGAGAGAGAGAGAGAGAGAGAGAGAGAGAACAATTTAGATGTGGCATCCTTTCATGGTGGTGATCAGCCGTGGTCATAAACGATTCAAAGCTGCAGAAATCAACCTGGGAAACAATGAATGGGTTGGGATGGGGGAGTAGGGATGAGGGGAGGAGGAATCATTCAAACATGCAGCCGAGCTGAGGCCCCTTGCAATCATTCACATCGCCTGCCAGAATTCATTTGCACTCGTCTAGAGAGAGAATTGCAAATCATTTTCTCAGAGACACACACGTACACACACGCGCGAGAGACACACACAAAAGAAATAACACAAACCAGGATTGGGGGATCTGTGTGCCCAAACATCACAGATGAAAACATCCAACACATCTGAGCTTTATCCCATTTTTACCTTCACAAACTTACAACACTGAGGCTCAGGCTGCTTAAAAAAAGGGAAAAATGAGGCAGACTGCCACAGTCATTGATTTCCCCCCTCGAAACATAGCGCCGCCGAGCACCTCGCCTTGCCTCAACGTCTCGTCGCCAGGCGTTCGTCGCTTTCCTGATCCTCACTTACGCGCCGACGTTTCCTGAGGTGGCGTGGGTAAAACTATAAGACTGCCACATTGTAATATTCTCATTGATGCTCCGTCAGCCTCCCGTGGTGTGTCGAAGAAAAGCTGTTTGGGTGGATTACGGCAAGGCACGCCTGAGCCTGCACACACTTCTTCCGAGACACTACTTTCCTTTTGTTAACCATTGAAAATGGAGGAAAGGGAGATTTGCATAGCGGCATTATCAGAGGAAAAGTGCTGGGAAGAAGAAGAGAACAAGTCTCACCGTGGGGATATGGATATAGAGAAAGAAGCACGAGAGCAACTGATCACTCCAACACAACAGAAAGTGGCATCTACTGTGAAAGGGAAAACAAATAAGAGGGGGGCTAATTATTGCAGCGGCTTGAGCAATTATTTCTGCCGATTAATTGCGGTTTTAGTAGATTTTGGGCCAACAAGCAAACAGCGGTGATACCTTTCTGACAAGCGCAAGGTTAAGAGTTTCAGACTGAACGCCACAACAAAGTATAAAAAAATGTAAGTATTCTCACAGTGAGCCAGCTGGCTGCTCTGTGCCCTGGCCTACTTTTAAATGCTCTATTTTTAGACATGAGCGAGTCTTTTTTTTCTCCCCCCCCCCAAAAAAAATTACTCTCTCTCTTTCTCTCTCAATCTTACTCTCTCCTCTCATGTCCCATTGTGTGACGTCAGAGCTCGCCGTGTTAAGCATCGGCCCCAGTGGACCCCCCCTGTAGGATGACGTGGCCCGGCGCCATGATCTCCAAATCATTGCCGCATTAAAGAGGCGGTTTCGAGTGGGTTTGGGATTGGAGCCGCGCCGACAGGGCAGCAGCTCCGGGAAGAGATGTCACTCCGCTGACAGATGGGCTCAGAGATGACGGGTGGCTCTGACTACGGTCTAAGATCAAGATATGTGTACATTTTGTGCTTGGTTAAATAAACAGAACAAAAACATAGTTCTTTTCAAGTCTTCATTAAACGTTAAGAGACACTGTTATTGGGAAACTCAGCCTAGGTTATCAAAGAAGACATCCCGTCACCTATTCCACAACAGAGTGCTGGATGAAACCATAAAGCACAACACTTAGTGGTGACATAAGCAAAGATCCCAAAAGGTGTATCGTAAAATTCCACATATGTAAACTGCAAATTGCATGACATTAACTGTATTGGATATTTAACGAGCTGCCTGGATTTATGTCCCTAGTTTTAATAAGTGTGTGTCTGTGTGTGTCTGTGTAAGGGAGTGAGAGAAAGAGAGAGAGAGAGAGAGAGAGGGAGAAAGAGAGAGAGAGAGAGAAAGAGAGAGAAAGAAAGAGAGAGAGAGAGAGAGAGAGAGAGAGAGAGAGAGAACGAGACATTGTGTGTCTGTGTGCAGGTGTGTGTGTGACTCTATTTGAAGGAGAATATGCTGGCTTTTTTGCTCCTCAAAGTACTGTAACTGATGCTGAACTTTTCCCCCATGTCTATAGAATGTGTTCAGGACATGGGAATGACCAGTGGCCTGCACAGTACTGCTGCTTGCCCAGATCAATCTGAGCCAGACACTAGAATTGACAAGACTCAGACGCTCTGGTTTGTCGCCTTGCACTGCTGTTGGCACCACAGATTTGAGGTTTGGAAATTGAGGCTCCGCTTTGATGGGAGAGTAAACCCCACAACCTCTTGGTCGGGCTCCCCTTCTCACACACACATTCAAACACACACACACACACACACACACACACACACACACGCACACAATTGCTTGCACAAAATACCAAAACAGCTAAAAGGGTCACAAAACTAGTGGAATCCAGGAAATTCAGTTTCCCACATGACCAGTCTGTGTCACTTTTGTAGTACCAGGTTGGACGCTTAAGCATGATTTTTTACATGATGGGGCTCTTGAATATGCCTGAATTTGTTGAAGTGAGAACAATATGTGACAGTTGGCTAGCATACATACGGGCAGTAGATCAAGAACTAAGTAGAGCTGACTGTACCTACCCACTAGCCCCATGGCCTCAGGTAGGAGGATTTGGGAATGAGGTTGACTGTCATCTGGTACACATTCTTCTTCCATAGTCATTAAAAGAAGGTGCATGGTGCAAAGGCTCAGGCCCAACACCAATGTCGTGCAGTGTGAATGGTGGAAGAATGTGCTAGCAAAAGAGCTAAATAGCCTAAACCGCCAGCTGCTAATGAGCCCTTTAATGTTTGAGGAGTGAGATTTACTAAAGGATTAAAAAGTGGCATGGTCAAGGGCTCATTGGACCCTTGTTTGATGCTGTGTATGTGCAACAGAGGCTAGCAGGTTAGTGCTCTGCAGTGTAAACCTTCCTCCAATGTGAAAGGTCACAGGTTAAAGCCCCACGGGTGGAGCAATGAGAGTGTTGCCACTGACCTGGAATAGGAGTTCTGCTCTAGGGGAAGGAGACTAGCAGAGTCAGCGCTGTATAAACCCCCACCCATCACTCTAGCGACCCTGACTCTTAGCCTTGTGGTCAGTGTACCAGTCCCCCATTCCTAAAGGCTGCAGGTTTGACATGTGGGGCCACGCGTGGTGCCACAGTAAAGGGTGTTTCCACATTAGCAGTGTTTGTGTATTCCTAAGGTTACAAATGGGCGAAAGGTGGAGAGGCCAAGGTTTGGCTTGTTTAGCTGCCTAAAGAGATACTGGATTTGCAGATTGCCCACACACACACACACGCACACGCACACGCACACGCCCACGCACAGGCACACACGCACACACACACACGCACACACTCACACTCACACTCACACTCACACACACACACACACACACTCGTGCTGTATCTGTCTGGATTTGGGCAACAAAAGGCTGGGCCCTTACATCACATCGGAACCATTTTTCAGCCTGCCTTTAACCTACTGCACCCCTTGCGAGCAACAAAGATTTATGTCCGTTAACTAATAGAATTAACCTCAATGTCGCTGTGACTAACTGTGAATGGTCGATACACGAGGTTTCTGGCAGCAAGCAAGGCAACACAATGAGGTAAAGCCCTCCCCCTGTGATTACACAAATGGATAGGTGTCAATAAACTAATTGAGTGTGGGCAACGGCACGGATGCTGTCACAGATAAACCTGTGCGCTTATCTGCTCCTCAAAAACCGGAGTGTCTGTTGTGTCTATTTGGCAAATTACAAAGGAGACAGAAAAACCTACACACCAAAATCAAGGTCACATTAGGCTGAAAATCATTGGTAAAGTAATAAGGCGTAGATAGATTATCACCAACTGTAAACCAATTTAGCCTCAGCAAGGAACACAATTTATGGTAATGGCACAGGCAGCGATCCCCAGTCTTGCGCCAATCATATTAAGCCCAAAATGGGCTCTGACAGTAATATATCTGATATAAGTTTACTTATCACCAGATAAGTAATTAATGTCAGTCCCAAACCCATTTTGGAAAATTATTAAAGCACACCAATTAATATCCTCAAAAGTTGATTTACAGACAGCTGTGGGTTTTATCGCGGCTTAACATTTCCAAACGTGCCAACAGAAGAGAGTTGGTGATTATTTCATTCACTTATGTCATTTTAATAACAACTTGCTGATGGTCTGTGAAGAAGAAAAACACCATTCAACAGAATCTCTCGAATGTATGTAACAGATTCTGAAATTTTAAAAGGACTTATTTGTCAAGCATGGCCTCCGACATCTATCATTTTTTTACCAACTTATTAAACAGGGTATTCAATCAGACACAAAACACATGGACTGCATCTATGCAAGAGTCTGGTGGGTGAGGCGAAAGAAGAGAGTGACTAGGTCCAGTAAAACGTTTTAATTGCTGCTGAAGAAAAAAAAGACGATACGGGTAGCGATTTGACACCAAAATGTGTGCCACTGTAATTCTCCCTGTTCTGAAATATGACTGTGGATATAAAAAGGATGACACTGAGGACATTTTTTTTTCCAGTGAAGGGGCCAGCTTCCATGAACAAGTTTTTACAGCACATCCTGGCATCAACTCGCCTCCTGAATTGAAATCCTCCATTATAAAAATGTAATTATGAAGTCCAAACGCTAGCACCATTTCCATCCCAGCTGGCACTTTGGCTTTGCAGTGGGCCACATAAAGGCTGTGATTATTAGCTGCATGTTTAAAGGGGGGAGGGGGGTGGGGTACATGACAAACAGAATGCATTTTAGTCCACTAATACATGTCACTGAGGGTCTGTGATCAACCTTGGCCCCTTCTGTTCTGTGAGTCACAGCTGAGCAGTAATCTCCTTTCACAGTACATTCCCTCTCCTCTCTCTCTCTCTCTCTCCATCTCTCTCTTTCCCTGTCTGTATCTCTTCCTCTCTCTGTCTCTCTCTCCCTCTCTCAATCACTCTAATCAGGCATTGAAAGGAGGGGATAATAGCCTCGATTGGATGGAGGGAGCCACTGGCTCACTGATAATCACTAAGATACACATGGCAGGACAACTGCGGGGGTGGGGAGCCTGGGATGGAGGGAGGGAGGGAGTGGAGGAGGGGGGCAGCGCCCAGCTCAGGCTGACTGTTTCACAATCCCATGCCATAGGGATTAACCCCCACCAACCTGGCAACCCCAACCCGCACGCCTACGCCACGTACAGTGCAACATTACACAGCGCCCATGGGAGAGAGAGAGAGAGAGAGTGTGTGTGTGTGTGTGTGTGTGTGCGCACGCATCTGTCTCTGTGCGTATGTGTGAGTAGTGAGTAGGGAGGGTGTGTGCGTGTGAAAGAAAGAGTGAGTGAATAAGAGAAAGTGATGCAAAGAAGGGCAGATGAGTAGTGAGAGCGACAGAGGGAAGAAGAGAGAGTGGTGGATAGGGGCAAAAAGACATGACAGACAGGCAAGAGTGACAGAGAGAGAAAGAGAGAGAGGGAGGAAGAGAGGGAGGAAGAGCGAGAGGGAGGAAGAGAGACTGGTAATGAAAGCAGCAGAGATTGAATCCGAGAGAGAGAGAGAGAGGGAGGAAGAGAGAGAGGGAGGAAGAGAGAGTGGTAATGAGAGCAAGAGAGCAGAGATCCATATTATATCCACTTTCCTCTAATACCATAATCCACCTCCCTTGCCCAAAATGTGGGGTTACGAGAGCAGGCTGCTGCCCAGCAGGAGGACTGATACGCAGCATGTGCCCGTCATGAGTGGCACCACCGCTGTGTCATGCAACAAGGGCTGGTGGCCTGTTGCTGGGTGCATCTGTGTGTGTGTGTGTGTGTGTGTGTGATGTCATGCTGTGGGGATGAGAGTGGAGAGAGGCTGAGTGTGGGGTATGCACTCTCACATGTGCACACACGACACTGACTTGCATGCACACTCCCTCACACACACACACACACACACACACACCCATAACCACTCAGACATATAATGTACACAAGCACATAATTTGCATACAAACACAAGCATAGAGATATATACATTCATAAATACACACAGAAACACACACTCACAGACACGTACACACACTCACAGACACACACAGGTCCATAGGAGCCATGAAGTCTGTGTTACAACTGACAGGATTTTCTTCCCCCTACAGTCATGGGTACCCAATTTGAATAAGAGCACGATATAAAAAAAATAGAAAACCCTCATTACTTTTCATTAGCATGGCACTAATTCAGCAGAGAAGACAAAAAGTACAGGCGATTGCGTTCACTATTCCATCACTTTTTCTGCTTCCAAACGTCCTATTATGTCTAATGGTCCTTATTAATCATACTTGATAACCTACTTACAGTGTAAGAACTCAAGATGTCTTCTGTGTTTTTTTCATGTTCGTGTGCTTGTGAGAGATTTGCACAGGCGCCATCCAAAGTCATTACCCCGGGGGTTGCGGGGGCAACAAGGAGGCCGCTGGGGGGGTTAGTGTGTGCGTTTGAACCCGAGGGGAGCCCTCTAAGCGAAAGCTATTTCCAGTCATGACGAGTGGAGTGATGACGAAGCGAAAAAAGGCCAGCCGAGCTTGCCGCATGACACGGCACTCTCTGTTCTTGCGGCGGTGGCATCGCGATGAAATCACAGCCGAGTGACTAACAATGACCGCAAAGCTACAGGGCTGGAATCACAGGAACGAAAGAAAAAATACAATCTCTTGCTCAATGATTAGTCGGGCCTGGCCGGTTTCACCTTCAGCAGGTCTTCACGGATCACATTTCCTGTTTCGCCGGCCATGACATGAAGCACCATTTGCCCTCCCCACACACACACACACACACAAGCACGAACCCAAAAAGAGGACATCACTGGGAGTGCCATCATGCTAACAGCACATACAGAGGTCAATGATCCTGTTCCAGCACAAAAAGTGTACCACCGAGGCAGGAACAGTAAATAATGGCCTGAAACAACCGGCCTGGAGTCCCTTTCAGATGGTAAAATGTGCCCCTATTTCTACCTCCCCCACTGATTAAATGATGTCCCCACATTATTGCTCCTCCATAACGCTGTGACATGTTGACTCCATTTTGAGGATGTATTGTCGACACCTCGTCCTTGTAAACACTCGTCCTCCAGGCTCGGCGAGACCACACACACACACACACAAACACACACACACACACACACACAAACACACACACACACACACACACACACACACACACAGAGGTGTCGTCCTGGCTGGCTGGTCTCCCGGTAACTGCATGCATCGCCAGGTCCATACGCCAACCAGACAGTCCAGCGGAGGTGCCATCCCATAATTAAAAGCAGGTCTCACTGTCAGCTGACCTCTGACCTGTCAACACATTGCCCCTGCAATCCAAGAGCCACTCTCTCTGTAATAAACCTCCAGGTTACATCATAAATCAACCGTGAGGACATTATGTTTGCATAAAAACAAACAAGCATATGTCATTACCCATGCAGTGTATGTTTTTGCCTGGGGGAAAGTGTATGGATGTTACGTAAATATATGAACCTGTTGAAAATTCATACGCATGCTGCTCAGTGTTGTAGTAACCATGTAATTACTCATGTATTACTAAAAGAGAAATTCACAGGGAACATGGCAGAGGGAATTGGAAGATGAATGGACAAATGCCCAGCAGCCAGACCCCGTGCAATGTCCTCTAACAGTAATGTATTCAGTGAGAGGGTGTCCAAGGAGCACGCAAATGACCCTGGAGAATACAGTTTTGTGTTCAGATCCTGATAACATATAGAGCCAAAATGGCTTTCGTTTTCAACCTCACCTCCTCATTTACCTCAGAGTTTGAGACACTGCCAAGAGTGGCTTCGTGTCATGGAACAACAGAAACCAAGGTCAAAGAGTTCTAGCTTTTTTTTGTCTGATTTCTGAAGCGGAGAAACTTTGAATGAAAGAAAGAAACTAATGTAAAAATGACAGGAAAAGGAAGTGAGTCACTTTCAAGGGGAGAACAAAATTCACAACCTCATGGTGCATGGACACAAAGCACTATGTCCACGTTTGAAGGAGCGTCTGAAAAGAAAACTGAAATAAGTGGCCATTTTGCATGCTTTTATGCTTTTCAAAATGGCAAGATTTTTGTTCAGCTTGGGCATCAGGAGGGCCTGTAGGGGCAGCCAAAAAGGAAGAGGCGTTGTTTAAATAGATTTAGTAAATCCTATTTGCATAAAAGCAATCTTGTGCGGTGAAAAGAATGTTTCAGATTTGTGCCACGTATCGTCTTGTTTCATGAACATATTCGTAATAAATGTTTACTCGGCATACGCACCTCAGGCCTATTATGTACTAAATCGCTAAATCTTTATTATTTTTTTAAAATCTACATCAAAGTTTATTGTCCAAACATCAGCCCATGCTGCTATAGCTGTAACTAACATGCTCCGGTCCCAGAATCCACAGTTGTGTAGTGTGTCATGTCTATTGCTCCTGATGCGTATGCAAATATATACACTGATGTATGACACGTGTAGCATACTAAATCCCTACACAATTCGTAAAAGATAATGTGTAGTTCGCCGGTCAGTATTCTGAGGAGCCGTATAATAAGCAAATATAAATAGGGAAGTATGACCCGTGTAGCATACTAAATCCCTACACACTTCAATATTGTAAACACTGTCCATTAAAAAAAAACCTAGACCTGTTTTGCTCCACCGTGAGCAACACCCTGTGATTTTATTGTCAGAATGTCATTCGGGAGAATTACGGATGATGGGTAATTATAGCTCGAGTCAGACATGGTTTTACCTGTCTCATAACTTAACAATGACATACACTTGTGAAATTCAGATTCTGACTTTGTGACACATTCAGCAAGACAACACAATCAGAGATTTGTCAGGTCCTGTCTCACAACACCCCCTCCCAAAGTTTGTTATGAACAGCTTGTCTCCGCTGGGCGTGCACCAGTGCAAAATGAGGAGCTGAAACAATGATGAGTCGACAGAAATGATTGAAGGTTATTATCCTGAGCTCCGTTTTGTGCCAGTCCAAAACATTAGAGATCACCCTCCCCAACCCCCCCACCCCTACCCAGGGATGGCATATGGCGCTGTAGGTATTTTTGGCTTGTCCCTTTTTTTGTGTTGCCTCGCACAGTGCCAACCTGTCCTGTCCCAGTAAGTTCCTGCCAGCCTGCAGCAGGTGCGGCACTGCGCTACACAATGCCGTCACGGTGAAGCTCCAATAACACGGGGGAAAACGGCACACGCCCGGCATGAGTTGCCATGTTTCATGGGACATGCAGGAGATTCTGAATAAGGCCTCTGGCTGTGACCAGACACAAGCACAAGCACATTCAGAGGCACAGGCACAGGCACAGGCACAGGCACAGGCACAGGCACAGGCACAGGCACTGGCACAGGCACAGGCACAGGCACAGGCACAGGCACAGGAAACAAGCAACCAGGGGGGCCAGGGACGCTCGCTGCTGCTGTTTGCGTTCAAGGCCATAATGTGTCAAGTGCGGGATGAGTAACATTTTAGACAAGAAAACATACCGCCGGCCACTGGGGCCGAATCTCAGAGGGGATGCCCGTGTTTGATGCGATGCAATGATGACAATGTCAATTGCCCCGGCTGGAAAGGTCAGGACCTGTAGCTCTTCAAAGCAAGGCTGTTTACTGTAAATCACCCACCCACACCCACTTAACCCCAACCCACCTCTCTCTTGCTACTGTGGGGCAATCCCATCAGGCTGGTGTCATTTTTCTCTGCTATTTTACTTCTCTAATTAAAAAGTGACAATAAAACAGTTACTGTTTTCCCAAGCATATGCTGCTGTAGCGCTGCAATTCTTTTTCTTGGTTTGTAAAGGTGGACCTCATTCATTACGCTTCATTTTATCAGTGTAAATGGTGGACACTCTGGAAAGGGTCCAAGTGTTGTTGGGTGTCTAATCAAGCAGTGTTTTATCACGTCCTCATCATTTACTTTACAGAAACTGAGATTCTGGCTTTTAAGAAAAGCAACTACCCCTGCATCCAACTTGACCCGTAGCCAGTAAAACCACTCACTCTTGACCTCATACAGCGTAATAACAACTTTACAAGAAGATGAAAATAATCCCATGATCATGCCTGTTTTATTTTTGTCTTCCCTCTTCACGACAGGAATGTGTGTGTTTGTGTGTGCGCACACATGTGTAGCCATATGTGCATGTCTGTTTCTGTGTGTGTGTGTGTGTGTGTGTGTACGTGTGTTTGTGTATGTGTGCACATGTGTAGCCATATGTGCATGTCTGTTTCTGTGTGTGTGTGTGTGTGTGTGTGTGTGTGTGTGTGTGTGTGTGTGTGTGTGTGTGTGCGGAGTGTGGACAAAGCTCACCCACTCGGACCACCATCAGGATGAAAGTGAAGCTGCTTTGCCAAACGTATGGCGCTGCAGGGGTGAGGGGTCACCCTCAGCGTGACTGCAACGCTCGCCGTGCCAGGGTGGCCATGGACACGACACCCAGCTGGAAACAGCGCAGATGTTGCCCATGCCAACCCTCTCACTGAGCCTCTGCCACACTTCCATTTCATCCGCACAGCCTACTTTTATTTGCTTCTTATTCGAAAACCCAAAGGCACTCGTACCTTGAGTTTTTATGAGGCAGCCCTTTCATTCGGTTCTTTAAAGCTTTGCATCCAAATTGGATGGATGAAGTGGTTAGTCACTTCTTCCTTTACTTTCTTTCTGTTTTCCCTCTCTTTCTACCTTTCTCTCTGTTTCTTCCTGTGTGCTGCAGGTCCTGTGGTGATCTAGGTGCGGAGAGGCAGAGGGAGCGAGCGTTCCTGTGTTAGTCCCCAAGGGAGTGCTGTCCTTACATAAGTAGAGCGACCCAGGAACACAGTGGTAACGGTAGCTAACAGAATAGCAAAAAACCGCCCCAAGCGACAGAGACAACAGGCAGCCAAGGAAAGGGATAGCTCTGACGCGGCCCCACACACTCACACACTCACTCTCACACACACACACACACACACACACACACACACACACACACACACACAAAAACAAAACAAATTGGAGCATGTCTGCCACTGAAAAAAACTATTGTCAGTAGGGTAGAACATGCGGCTGTTAGACGTTAGACTGTTTTGTTTAAGGTCAGCCAAGCAAATGTCAGAAACACCTTGGAATGTAAATAATTGATTTCATGTCCAAATGGAAGCGCAAAGCAAATTTAGCACACACACGATACTTGAAAATATCTCACTAGGAAAGTGAAAGTGCCTCGTGCACTGAAATATTCACAGAAGAAAGCTCATCAGACTGCATAATATAATAAATGTATGCATGCATGTACGTTGAATCATGAATGTGGCCTTAGCAAAATGCGTTTCTCCATTTCAACATTTCCGAGACACCAGGAACACATTAAGGGCGCTGGATGAATTTCCAGGCACAAATCAGCATACAATTATTCCTCGCCAAGTCCCACTCATTCACTCCCGACTCGAGAATCTAATGGCCAATATTAAAGTCCCCCCACAGAGAGCAGGGAGACATTTGTTTAAAAGATGACATCTCATGACCTCCGGAAAGTTCTTTATTTCCTGTGCCAGTGTGCAGTGACAGGCCTGCACCGGACTGGAGTGTCTGAGGGGAGGAGGTGGAGGGTAGCTGGTGGGAGTGCAGGCCAGCCTTGAGCACGGCGACCTAATACTCTCATCTTGTCCTACCCTTGAACAGCAGATGGATGGCCTACATTGTTGCCCGCCTCAATCCCTTTGCCACGTTTTATAACCCTGTCAACATTGGCAGGACTCCTGTGAAAACTTCACCAACCTCCCCCTTCCCCCCGCTTGGCGAAAAGATGAAAACGTACCACGCCATTTGTGTCTGTGGATACTTAAAGAGGAAGAGGGTGGTGTGCAAGGGTGATAGATGGAGTTGAAGTTATGTGCCGGTTTTAAAAGAACCTCTCCACTCAAACCCTCCTGCTGTGAACCTTGAGTCTTGCCGGCTTTGACAGGAAAATGGAAAAAGCCTTGGAAACAGAAAAAGGATTTTTTTTTTGTTTTATCCTACCCAGTTTTTCTTCCCTCATTCTTCCATTCTTATGCTGATTAAAGACGCAGTTTGTCCTCCAGGTTATATTTATCCCCAATCAACTCTGAAGTTACTCCTGCGCCTCATTAGACACTGGAGGCAGTATACTGCAGCCTGGTTGGTGCTGCTTTTTACTGCCAGGTTACAAAATCACATTGAACGCTGAGCCAGCACTGCACCAACCTTGCTGTGAGATTCAAACACAAGACAAAGCAAATACTTGTGTGCCGGAGGAGACAGGTTTTACAAAGCCGGCAAATGAGAGTGACAGCAATGACACTCGCTGGTGCTAAGGAGACAAGCCTCGAGGAGACACAGTGTGAGTTGCCTTATACAGTTACAGATTCTGTCAGTGGATTGAAACCTGGATTGAAAGATTTCACTTTGTTAGAGGCAAAATTTCAAAATCTTTTTGTCTTTATTTTACTGACTCAACTCAAGAATTGACCTCTCTGATACTTAGCTCTCAACTTCAAAATCAATACTTCTAACCAATTAAATGCTTAACTCCTATCTGTCCTTACTCCGAGCCAACCTGATTGGCAGTGTGTTCACCCAATCAAGAATGCTGCTGAGTCAAAATACAGGTGAAGGCTGGAGCAATAAATAAATAAAAAGATTCTTCAGCACCTTCAGCAGATAACACTAGATAGTAGCTTGGTTTCTATCGAACTTGAGTTGAATAAGAAATCAGGGGATTACCTGGATGGGATTACCTCCCTATAAGGTTGATGGAAATGGATTTATTCGCATCAAATCATATTTGTTGAGGTTTTATTGCGTGGTCCCATTAAAGTTTTGAACCTACTTTCGCAACTTGTCAACAAGGGTCATTGCATTCCAACTCACTAAGAGTCTTCCAGTTTATGTTATGTTTTTTCTTTAGGAGTTGAAGGTGAAAACCTATTAAATTCATGGGACCTTGCAAAATCCTGTATCTCTACTTCTTGCTTTTTTATTTATTTAGTTATTTTATTTATTTTAAGGAATCAGAACGAAAAATAAAAAGTATTTGAAGTAGAGCTATAAGATTTTGCGACGCCCCATGAAAAGGGCAAAGTTCTGAACTCTGTGAAATGGAATGACCGACAGTCATCATATTTGCCAGGGATTCTCATTGTGCAACACCTGCTACTACTGCTACTACCTCAACACAAAACAAACCCCTTCCGAAGACACCCAAAGCCCCAAAGAGGGCTTCACCAATTCATGCTCCAAATTTGCACAGGTGAGAAGTGAGCCAAAGTGTGTTTCCAACCAGGGTCCTGAAGTGCTTCACAGGGACCACGCAGGAATCAAGCGTTATCTCTGCATGTACCATTCCATTTTTAACCAAGGAAGATGGGAAGCGTGAGGGGACGTGGTGGGTGGATAAATGCCACGACTTGAACAGGTAAACTGGGAATAAATTACCTGACAGATTTGACACTAGAGCAAATGGCAAATGTCATCACGCTCCTCCTAAGCAGAAAGCCTGTTTGGTAAGGTCTCTGAGTCCTGAAGTGCTTCACATAATCCCTGCATACACCCCAAAGTAAGGGGAAGACCCTGGCTAGGACTTCACATGTGGATCAGAAGGAGAGCGAGTACTGAGCTTGTCTGAGGTCTTATAAGTTAGACCTGATGTACGTGTGAAAGGCGTCTGAGCACCACCGGCTAAGGACCACTGGGCGAGAGATTTGATAGCGTGTTCTGGCCGACCGTTATTAGCCATGGTGGTGGCTCCATCGATTAGGAAGAAATTTGCAAAGGAATTGTCTGAGCTGCTGCAGATGGCAAAAGTAGCCATGCGACAGCCCAAAAACACTCTATTACGCAGCTCTACGCCCAAAGCCCCCCAATAAGGACACTGATTCCACAGGCCCACTCGAGATGCACATTTAGCCGAGAATAAACAATGATACGTATAAAAATGAGTCCTCCCAAAAGACTCCGCTAACCTCGTTATAATATAGAGACTAATTTAGCTCAGTCTCTAAGGAAACACTGAGCATATGACTTCCTGGTAGCGCATAAAGACTACTGCAAACTCTGGGAATGACAAAACACAAGTACATGACCTATCGCCATGATCCTTGGCTAGGGAGGGGGCACGGGGAGATGGTGGGGGAAAGCCAAATCCCCTGGATCGGTATGGCAAGTGCGGCCGCTGCGGGCAAGGTTGAGGGGTGCGCGGCACCTGTAACTTGACAAGTGGCAAGAGAAGAAAGCCAAAGAAACAGAGCTCTACACTGCGACGCTGGTGAAATAGAGACTGATAAAGAGACGCAGGGGAACCAGAGCCCTGTGCGGCGGCACTGGTGCTCGGTTGGTCAGCTGAGGGGAGAAAAGTGGTACCAGAAGGGACAAGATTGAGCGCCTGCTCAGTGAACAGGAAATCTCTGGTCATACACTGAAGTTGCTGGTGTGTTTGGCAGGGGAGCTGTAGGAACCTGCTGCTGGGTGTCTGCTTGCAACATAATCCCCATTCCTCACTGTACGGGGAAAATGGACGCCTCAAGCGATCGGTTCGTTTCTTATATGAGCCACAATTCTAGGAGTTGCCCTCTGTCTAGTGTTTTGACAGCTGCGGTCGCTATAGGAGGCTGCGGACTGAGGAGATCTCAGCCTGCACAAACGACGTCTGGCCTCAGAAGAAGTCAGGGTTCTTTTTGAGTCTAAAATTTTGACCAACCTCGGCGAGGAGAAGGAGGTACAGGTGGAGTAGGAGAAATAGCTGAGGCTTCATGTTCCAATTTACTGGCTGAGGCCTGAAGGTCGAGCTCAATGTTGAAGGTTAACCTCCAAGTTGAAGGTGCTAGGTTGCCTGTGTCTTATTGAGAACAAGTGTCAAAGCAGGTGCCACGGCTTGAACAGGTAAACTGGAAATAAATGACCTGACAGATTTGACACCAGGGGCTTGGCAAATTTCGTCACGCTCCTCCTGAACTTCCGTTCAGAAAGCCATTTGATGACAAGATCCAGGTGGGCCAGATTAGTGTGGTAATCCTTGTGATTCTCTGTGTACTTACAACACAGACAATTTGAAAACTTCACGTCTTTGACTGCTTTGCCTGATACTAATGATGCAAAGAAAATACCACAAGGTCAGTTTTGCTATGTGTGTTTGTGTTTAAAGAGGCATACCATCTTTTCTGATGGTTAAGAATAAAAAGCACTGCATCAAGCCCTCTGAGGCCTCTTTCCTCTTCAAAACTAATACCTCAACATCTCTGCTTGTAATTGCTGATGACCTTGATTGCATAACCTCACCTCTCATGCTCGCCTGTCGTGAATACCCACATGGTGGCTGACTCAGGAGTCACAGCGAGTCAGGGCGAGATCAGGGCCGGAGTCAGTCACTCTCTTGGAAGCCTCTAGGCTCACTGAAACCCTGATCCACACCTCTTCATTAAACAAGTGTTCACGTCCAAATCAGACGCTTGCATAAGAGGGGTATCAAACCCATCAGATCTAATTGAACTTTGAAGAGTTTTCCTTTCAACTTTTTATCTGTATGTAGCTCACCAGCTTTTAACTGTCTGTATCTTGCAGCTGATACGAGAACCAGTCTAGCACTTATCTGACACAGATTCCCTTCCAGATATTGTTTTGACTGAGTTTCATTCCGGGAATTGGAGTGTTTGGAGGTACAAGCAGCATATGCAGTGTACATAAAACCATACACACATACATGTATGCACAAACAGAAAAGTATACATAAATAAACATATGTATAAGTGCATGGTTGACTGATTGACATGACTGACCAATAAGACCCCAATATTGAGTGAGGGTGGACCTTTTGTCTGGTATGAGTTTGTCAATGCAACAAACAAACACAAGTGTTACACCTTTCACCTGATCCAGCCTGGCCCATGACAAGTCACATTTCTATCACACCTCATCGCTTCTCAAAGCCACACATTTCCAGATCTCAACACATCCCACAAGAATCACGCAGCAGCTAGCACACGCATCATCACACGACTTCCTCTTCCCCTGCCACGTTACGCCAACAACAAAACAGCAAAACACACTGACTTCCTCCCACCCTGGGAACCTCCAGAGGAGCACACGTGTGCTGAAACGGGCCCTATTTGGATACAACACCTGATCATGGAGGAAAAACAGTAATGAAATTTGGAAAAGCTGCTTAGGGTTTTAGCAAGAAGCTAATCCACTAATGCAGCATGCTGTCCACATGAAAGGTGATGATTAGATTACTGCTTTGATTCATAAATGCTCTCGGCTGCATTCAGTTGACACGAATTGAGGGGGAGTCTGAATAGTATGTTGCTTCCCACAAATAATACGGTGATATAATTGTTCGTTCCAGCTATATGCTAATACTATTCCGCACTGGCATTTGTAATTTTTGCTGTTGTGCGCTTCGGAGACGCTATACGCCAAAATCAATATGTAGCCTGCAAGGTTTTCAGTTTTTTTGATAAATAATTCATGGTTGAAGCCAGGCTCAAATAGAATCACAGCGATACAAGAATGAATAATGTGTTTCTTTATAAAACTCAGTCGTCCCTCCACCACACACACAAGCATTATGCCTGCTGTTTCTGCATCTCGTCTATATTCATTTGGGCCAAATCACACAATGGTGTCCCTGAACTCTCTCTCCTTGATTTCTTTGAAGCTTTTCAACTTCCTCCCCTCTGCAGTACAGTGCCATAGCAAATAGTTCCACCTATTGCCGTTAATATAGTGTTTGCATTACAGACCATTTTTTACAAAATGTCAGGCACATTTCAGTTTCCAGGCAGTTTGCAGTTCACATGTACAATGCTTAGGTTTTAGGCAGTCATTCCTTGACAAACCATGAGGTTATAAATAGCTATTCAATGATTTAGTGATTTACTGTAGTGTGTCAGCTATTGAACAGGAAAGAAAGGGGAAATTGGATGGAATGTTTACATGTCAGTGATTTCATAACAGACAAAACTGGCATTCCGCCATAGATTTACTATAGATAGGCCCATAGACCAAAGGCCTTCATATTACAGTCTTCTTTTCTAGTCTGTTGGGGCACCCGATGAGGCCAGGCAGTGCACTCACCCGGCAGTGCACTCAATCTATCTCATACCTTTATGTCACATGGAATAATACCTGTATTTCACATTGAATAATACCTGTATGTCACATGGAATGATAGAAGATTGGAACAAATCATTTCATTGAAGCCTCCATGCGTTTATTTCACCTCCTTTTCCATATTGGACACAAAACACATTTTTGTTTTGTGAACTTTGAACTTTAACATTCATTTTAATATTTGAATGTGGTATTGTAATCCTTGATTGATTTTTAAGGTGAGGTACACTTTTTGGTTTGCATTCATTTCCAGGAGACCACCCGCTGTGTGAATACACACCCAGAATACATAAGCCTTTCTGACAAAACAAAATGGATACACATCCCCTAATTAGATCCCATGCTCCATGAAGTCAGGTCAGAATATATTAGACATTTTGAGCACCTCAAAAACTTCAAAAGTCACTTATCAACACAACACAGACGCAGCGGCGCACAGACAGTGCAGAAGTGGGTCACCATGTTTTACTGCACTTCTTCTCATCACAAACTGTTCAAAAAAAACAAGCTCCATTCATCCAACTGAGAATGACATACAGTAGAAAAAGCGTTGAAAATGTACTGATGAGGTTCAGCCCCTCATCACTTTAATCCCTTGTCCACATTTCACCTTTGCTTCTCTGCATTGGGCCGGTGTAAACACCTGGCATTGTGTCCTACAAACCCTCCTAAATCAGCCCCAATGCTCAGGAAACAGGGGCAGATGCTGGGGGAGGTCCTCTGAGGGCAACGAGCAGCAGGGATCAACCAGGAAATGATTTCATGTCAAACACGATGGCTCTGTGTTTTACATGTGCATGTGTTTGTTTGGTTTGGTTTATTTCAATGCATGTGTGGCCATTGAGTGTATGTGTGTGTGTGTGTGTGTGTGTGTGTGTGTGTGTGTGTGTGTGTGTGTGTGTGTGTGTGTAAATCAGTACACGGTACACAGTATACTGTCGAACCATTCAGTTCGGCCCCTATGGTTCAATATTCACATTTGAAGGGTATTACGGTACGCCTGTAAATTTCAAAACTTGCTAACTGCGCTGCTCACTACACCCAAGTTGTACATTCAGATTTGTGTGCCGGTTAGAGTTTCCCTGGAGCCTATCAGCACTCTGTATGCAGATAGGAGCAGGAGAGGAGAGAGGAAACTAAAAACAAAATGATCTCAGCCTTAACTTGATGCTAGCTAGACAGAGAGAAGCAAATTCACTGTTACTTTCAAATTCACTGCGTGGGTACATTTTTAATTCAGCGGTCAATACGATAACGGGGATAAGAGGACTGTGAACAAATAAAGTACAGGCTGCACGCATTGCTTTGCCACTGTTGTCTACACAAGTGGAAACTAGTTCTAATATGATGTCTCATTTTCATCGCCATCACTCTGCCCTATCCCAGGTGGAGCAAGGAGAGTCTACTCATTAGCAGAACACAACAATCTCTCGCTGTTGCCTTCCAACAACAATGTGTGACAAAAAATAAAAATTAAACTCGAAGGGCACTTGAAAGGCGCAGACCTTCGGCAAGGCCAAATGCGTCATCTCACAAGCTTAGCAAAAGTGAAACTAAATGTGTGGAGCTGCCCCTTTAGTCTGATCCACTCCAAAATCTCATTGGTTATTCCTTCATGGAAATCGTACAAGTAGTTTTTGCACATTCCTGCTTACAGAGAGATGAACCAACAAACAAACTGCATTGAAAACGTTGGTGGAGGTAATAACGAAAGCAGTGGGAGTTTTAATAAGCAAAGATGTGCAGCCCGATTCAGTGGGTACTGACACAGGATTATGTCACCTGATGTAAAAATTAACTGCGTTACAATGTCCCCTCCCGCATACATTTCAGCAGTTAAGCTCTATGAAACATCACTATAAGAAATTTTAAACCAATTGACTCAGACACCCTATCTAGCTCTCTCCACTGACAGTTGGACCTCCAGAGCAAGTGAAAACTACCTCCCTTTATAAGAGACCAGGCCTAGTCAGTAATGCTGCCATTTTTAAAGTTTCATTTGTATACAGGCAAAATAAACAGTTAATTGTTTAAAGGGTGATATAATTTTTTACTCAAATAAAAATGTGTATGGTCATATGTGTGTTTGTTATCTCAGTACAGCCTGCTTGAAAGAATTTGCCAAGTTCCACCATTTTATTTAATTAATTCATCATTTGCGGAGGATATCCATGAAAAATGTGCAGCACTCAAAACTGCCTTATCGTGTGTGTGTGTGTGTGTGTCTCTCTAAATCTCTGTGTATTGTATGTGTCTGCCCATGTGTGTGTGTTTATTTCCTCAACACGGTCTGCCTGAAAGGAGTCTTTCCATTATTCACTAGTTAGAACAATTCAGTACCTCCAAAAACAGAATTTCGGAGAATATCCAGAAATTCTTTTTCATTCTGCTCTCCTAAGTGCAGCTCTGAAAGTGCCACGTCACCAAGGCGTCTGGCTTAAGGGAGCTCAACCAGTCAGCCACCAGTCAGCCTTTGCTTACTCAGGCCACATCACAGCCAGGTCACTAACATGGCATAACAACACGGGGGGTTGAGAGGGTACGATTCCAACCACAGCCACATTTTGCAACCACACGCAGAACAGCACAGACTATATACACAAGGCTGGAGGCTGCGCTGTGCCCAGGGAGCTCGGCCTATTAAATTGATCTGTCCATGTCAATGTCTTGCAGCTGTCACGTGAAATGCTTGTATGACAGCGAGACTGGGGGGAAAAAATGGGTCCGGTTAAGGAGGAGGGGGGAGAAAAGTGTCAGGCAGATAAAAAAAATTGCTGAGCTGTAACATCCTCCCATCATAATTGGGGGGGGGGGGGGGGGCGAAAGGAATAACAGGACTACATAATAATGAGATGAAATGAATCATGGGAAATAAAAAATACATAAAAAAAACTATTTATATATAAATATATAATATTAAAGAGGAGAGAAATTAACTTGCAATAGCGCGCAAGTTAACACTAACTTATCTCAAGTCCCAAACATCTCCGGCTGCTTGATCAGCACAGTCCCTAAGTGAGTTTTTTCTTCTTCTTCTTCTCCCTCTTTCTCTCTCTCTCTCTCTCTCTCTCTCGCTCTCTCTCTGACATTCTCTACCTCTCTCACTTTCTGCCAAGGACCATGCACTGCATACTGATTCCATCTGCCTGATCCCAGCTGTGGCTTGATAGACAGCATGCAGATATGGGCTTTCTGCACTATCAGTTATATTTTCTCTCCCTTCCTCTTTCCTTCCATCTCTCTCTCTCTCTCTCTCTCTTTCTCACCATCTCTCTCTCTTTTTCATTCATCACCATCATTTCTTTTATATCTGGCACCAAGGCTGCCCTCTGAGACTGCAGATTTGTCTTCTTTTTTTCCTCTTCTACTTTTCATCTGTTTTCTCCTCGCTTCTGAATGGCCGCCATACCTCCAGTGTTTCGCAGCCCCACAGCACTCTCCTACGTCGGCAATCACGGACGACACGAGCGCCACTTACATAACGTACACACAGCCTATTTTAAGCCCTCTAAATAAGAGCTGAAAGGTAACACGCTTGCCACTGTGATACAATAATAAAGAATTCCATATGAATGAGCACAAGACATTCACTAGCACTAATGAAGCCTTACTGTGTGATGAAGATTGCTGGTTGCGCCAAACACAGGACCTATTCTGAGTGTGTGTGAATGTGAGTGTGTGTGAGTGTGTGTGTGTGTTTGTGTGTGTGTGTGTGTGTGTTTGTGTTAGTGCATGTGTGCGTGCACTTACCCTTTCTCATTGTCTGCGTCTGTATGTGTGTGTGTGTGTTCACAGCATATCTGAGTGTGTGTGTGTGTGTGTGTGTGTGTGTGTGTGTTTTGAGTGTGTATATGGTGTATGCCAATGTGCATTCAAGAATTACGTTTGCTTTTCAACTTGAAACCACTGAACCTCATAATCCATTCAAAAAAAGCGCTTGCAACCATTCATTCAGCACATTCAAGCTTGAACAGTCCCATATTAACCACCAAAAATGAATGGACAAAGATGCACACTTCGCAGTCTGCGGACTGCAGAGCAAACTAAGCCTACAGAAACGGGGGGCGGGAATGAAAAACTATTCATTTGAAAAACAGAGTAATTTTAGACTTAATAATAATACTCAGCTAAATAAAAAAAAGACGATGGAGAGGAGGAAGGTACTGAAAATCCATAATCATTGGGACTGCGCAGATAGGTCATGCAAAAAATGGAGCCTCTCTTTCTAAATGTGTCGAAATCATCGAAGCGCTGGCAAATCCTGTGCCAGGCATATTTCAGATTACTCCTCATGCATAAAAAACTTGGAAACAGTTGACAACACACCACAAGATTACGCCATTAATCTTCCATGACAAAGGGGCCATAGGGGCTGCTGGTGGTGTGTGTGTGGGGGGGGGGGGGGGGGGGGGGGAGAGATGCAAACACAAGAATAAATTGGTGAGCTGGAAAATATATTTCCCCCCTATCCTCATGCGGTTATTCATTCGTCTGTTCACCTGTGCGCTGGACAGCATGGAGAGACTGGGCCCCAGTGGAGGTGCTGCCATACCGCTTAATCTCTCCACGGATAATGGAACAACATAAATACACAGTATATCCTCGAAAAAAATATTTAAATCTCTTCTGCTCCCCCCCCCTCCACCCATTCTTATACCCTGAGGATGAACACGGAAGGTGACAGACTCACCTGTAAACTGTAAGTAGGAGAGGCAGCTATGTACCCAACATGACTGCTTCACCTTAACTAAAAAGCACAAACGTGCTCACTGTATGGCACGGCATGTCATGTAGCTGTAGTATAGCAACATTCACAGGCCATATAAAGTCCTGTGTAAACACGTGCACGTCCCTATCCACACAGAGAGCGCTAGTGCTAGGTACAGACACAGAGAGGCTGAAGATGAGGGGTTGAGAATAGAGACGCTCTACTGGCGGTTCAGTATACACTGACATTGCTGCTTAACCTCAGGAAAAGATGCTGATGCATGAGTGGGAGAGGTGGAGGGGGAGGGGACCACTTTAAAGTGAGCCGAGCTAAATGCAATTAGCGCAGATCAGGTGAAGGTCAAGTTCCGTTTGAATCACAGTGAACAATTAGGGGGGTGGAGGTGGGGATGGGGGGTTGGGTACGGATGTGGTATTTACTGGATAGAAGTCCGCCTTGTCAACGTTGCTGCTGCCGCCAATGTAGTTGTTGATATTGTTGTTGTTGTTGTTGTTGTGCATGTTCTTTAGACCCTCTCAAGGACACATACTCTTTTCTCCCGTCAACTCAATTTGCCCTAATTGAAGTTGCTCTCCCTCTAACCCGCCGCCACACATAAACCCCCACTACCCCCCCCTATCACCACCACCACCACAATCGTTCCATGACTCCCAACCATCCCCTCTCCACCCCACCTCTCCTGAGTAATGAAGCATTTGAAATGGAGAACGAACCAGAGAGAGAGAGAGGGTGCAGGAGAGAGCCTGGGAATGCTATTACACCGCTGTTCGCGGACATTCTGTCCCAGGCCCCTAAGCACTTTCATTAGACTGCCAGTTTTTGGTGTAATGGACTCTGTTGCCCCGAACTGCTTGCGAGTCAAAAGTGTCAATTAGAGCAGCCGCACTTTTGCGTGCAGCACCTGCTGCCAAATTGCGCATAAGGAGACTAAAGAGGATCCCTCCACTTACCAAAAAAATCACTGTTTGGTTCTCGTTCACACACTCACACGCTCAGAAAATGCTATGTTAGAAACCCAGCTATTCCTGGGTGATAAAAGAGACAGCATCATTATCTGTGTAAATGATGGCACTTTGAAATCTCCTATAACCTTGTGCAGAGTCCTCTCTGTGAGGACACTATATAATTTGCAAGGACGTGTATTTTTGCCACTGTGTGCCTATAGGAAAATGGCAATGTCTGCTACAGCTACTGTGTATGTGTATTCACATTAGAGACAATGAATGTAACTAGAGATTGGGAGGAAAAAACATGCCCAAGGCAAAGACATTCTGAGATCAACAATGTATACTAAGCCTCCTGCTGTAGATGTGAAAAGCTGAAAGTAGATTAAGCCGTCAATGTATTGACGGATGCGAACACACACAGCATGTCAATCCACCATCATTTCACAAAAGATGTTCCAAAAGTATGCTTAAAATACAAGTGCTTACTATTGGTAACACAGAAAAGTGAAAGCAAAGAGAAAGAAAACACACACACTCATACACACTCACACACACAAACACAACAGACAAGTACATCCAATCAAGTTTAGAGTTGAAATTAGCCACTGGAGCATGCATTTCTGTGAGGGAACCCTAAAGGCACTCTTCACCATGGATTTTATTCACATGGTAATTATCTGACGAGATTTGTTTTCCCCTCTTATTGAATAAACACTTCATTTGTCAGGTGTAGTCAGCGCTGAGCGCTCGCACCCAGCAGGAGGATGCATGCAAGCAAAGAGAAGTTGAGGAAGAAAGTGCAGCAGTGCCATTACTGCAGGCGGCAGAGCGCACTCCCAACCCCAAACACTTCACAAACAGCTCCTAAGTTTCTTATTTCCTGGTTTTATTTTGTCTTTTTTTGGAGGTGTTAGGGTGAGGGTGGTGGGGGGGGGGGGACTGTCTTTGTATTGCCTCTTTAAATTTGAAGAGCAAGTTGATGCAGGAACCGGGAGCACTAAATGCTTTTAGATTATGGGCAGACAAGACAAAAATCAGGAGCTGCTAAATATAGACAGCTTGCATGCAGCAGCTTCTTTGGGTGTCTTTATTTTCTCCCATCCGAAGCCGTCTCGGGTTTAAATCACAGAGGGGTTAAAAATGACAGTCATTGAAAGTGTCAGGCCTATTCATCCATCATCTTCAATTTGACATGGTATCTGATGCCTCGGGAAGAGGCAGCTAAGCTCTGCACATTCAAGCCGTTTATGTCGTTGACCACGGAGAGAACAAGAGGATGCTGTGGAGAAGGGAGAATGAAACGTAAATGGCAGAAGGGGAGGGAGGGACGGGGTGGGGGGGGGGCGGGATGTGCCTCACTCTGATAGAGTCCTCTGCCCCTCTTTTTTCATGTTAATGTTTTGCAAAAGGGCAAAAATGATGAGGGCAATGTTCAAGAACAATTACAGGGAAATATTCCAGGCCCTCTTTTTTTCTTGGTTTGTTTTTTGGACCTTGACCAATCTCCCCCATATTTTTGATGTCATCATTAACTTTACATTGTCTAAATTTAAATGTCACTCCCAAACGATGCCTGTTGTAAGGGCCAGCGCTCAATGCAGTATTGATGAAGCTTGCTTATGAATTAATTATTGTTGATAGAACCTGCCACAATAGGTGATGAAGTGCATTATTAAGGGCAAGCAGGCAAAGCAGATAGCAAGTGTTGCTAACATCTCAGACCACTACTTCCAATAAATCGGAATTAAAAGATTCGATTTGTGTGAAACTTGACTCCTTGTAAAGGGGGCCTTAGACTCATCATCAGGAGGCCATGGGCCTGCCGCCCCGCCTCCCTATGTCCAGTTTGGGTCTGAGATGGAAAGTTTGTACCCTTCCAACTGAATATAGTGTCTTGAGAAATGTATTTCTTTAAAAAGAATTGAGGGAAAAAAGCTCCTCAGCATCATCACCCTCTCATGACGCAGCCACAGGCTCCATCCTCTCCCTCATCAACGGCTGTCCATTTTGGCATGCGAGACGGGGCCATCACGGGACATTTCAATTTCAGCCCTCTATAGCAGACGCCCAGCTAGCGCAATATTCAATTCACTTTCCCTCACTTTTCATTTGGATTTTGCCTTTCAGCCCCCCCCCCCCCCCCACACTCTATTTCTCTCTGCCACCATGTTCTTTACAAAGAAACCAGGACAGCTTAGCTTGACACAATGAAAACCCCTTAATGGATAGAGAAATGGTCTCAAAAAAACCATACTGCGTGTGTCATGCACGACTGCAGTCAATATGGAAGCCTATACTTAGACAGCGAATGTGATAATTTGCTCATCAGAGCAGCTCTTTCCATTTGGTTTGGTCACAAATGCTGGGTTTCGCTGCGTTGTCCTTCCACCTCACGCACCTCTGATGCATATTTTATAACCGTTAGGTTTCCACCACTGACTTCACATGAAAGGCATTTATTAGTGATATTCTGTGCTCTTATGGACCAAGCCCCCCTTCTCATGAAATAAGAATGCAGTCGCCATACCCACTAGGATATTTAGGGTAGGGAAAAAATCGAACCGAGAGCAAAAGAGAGGGGAATGAAGAGAGAGGGGGGGAGACACATTTAAGCTTTGAATTTCACTTCCCTATTGGGATTGTGCAATTTAGATGATCAGATTGCAAGGGTTAGGCAAGGTTGAAATCTTCAAATCAGATGTTTTAAAACTTTGAGATGGGATCAAGATACTTGAGATCGGGATTTGTTCACTGTAATCTGATTTATCATTTAATCATTATTAACCATTTCGGGTCACATGGATATCTATCTGATCCAAAATATCTGGATTACTCTTTGATCCCCACAGAGACTTCCCAAACTGCCTCCTCCCTACCACTAAAATGATTATTTCAAACATCTAAAAAAAAGTTCCAGGGCAAGAACTCCATCTATACAGACACATATTTTAACAGGACCAAAATCCTGGCCCCTTATACTGCTTTTGTGTTGTCCTAGCAGGTCCCCCCCCCCCCCCGCGGATCTGGGCCCAAGAGGCGTGCAACCGTCTTCCCCACGGGATAGCTTCCCCCCCTCCCTAACACCTCATCACGTCTGACTCTACCGTCATCACTCCTCTTCTTCCTTTATGGCCGAGGTAGCTTCACATCTATTAGTGACGAGCTAGTGAGTCAACCGGCTTGTGAAATTTTAATTAAGAGCAAAAAAATGTACACACACGAGTCACGGTTGCAGCTTCCCGCTGACCCCAGGCTCTAGTCTGACAGATACACTGATGTGTAAAGTCGAGGGTGCAAGTTGACTGATAACAGGCATCTTCAACACCCCACCCACCCGCCTTCCCAATCTAACCCTCTCCGTCTGATTAGAGAGAGAGGGAAAAATAGATATGAAACACTGTCAACCATATTGCACAGCCTCTTGGCCCTGCGGTGTGACGCAGAGGGAGCCGGAATTCACAGGTAATTTTACTCTGATTAACCCAAAATATAAAACCCCCCATAGACTGCCACGGCGGGCCCCCCTCTGCATGTGAATTTAGACGGTGCACTGAACCACGAAACGGAGCATGCCCACATCGCTCCCAGTAATCGGCACTGCCTTATCCTCATTAACTCTCATTAACACTTATTAACACTCATTCCCACGAAATCTACAGCTAATGGCTTGACAAAACGCAAGAGGAGTGCCCGCGTTAATGGATAAAACACACACACACACAAACACGAGACACACACACACACACGCAGATGCACTGTGGGGCCTTTTGCGTAGCCGCAGCAGGAGCAGCGTCAGACATGTTAGCTGCGCCCAGGCTTTGCACTCACCCTAAAGGCTCACTCATGCAACTATGATACACACCACTTCCCATAAATAATTTGTGAGGTAAAGATGCAGACAATTTACCATTGAAGGATCTGGTTACAAGCCAGAGTGCAGTGTGCATACTGTTTACCAAGGGAGAGGGGAGTGGGGGCCGGTTTCAATCACAATATTGGAAAATGGGAAAATCGGATAAGACGTTAAATCAATTACAGATGGAGTTAACCACCCGAAATGCTAATATCTAATAGCAATCTGGGCTAATAGGTAGTTTTTCCCTTCACAACTTCTATTGGATACTTCAAAATGGCCTGTAGGATCATGTGTGCCTTTACAGGATTTTGCAGGCTTTTTTTCTAATGTTACCCGGCATCTTTTGTGTGTTGGTGGGAATTATGTAAGCAGTCATTCCACTTAAAGGTATAAGTGCTATTGATTGGATTAAGATGATGCCTATATGCTTTCAAAACATCGTGGCCCTGGACAAGGTCCAAAGTGCCTTCCCAAACTCATCCTTCTCACATGGATGGTTGCCTCTGAAAGACCTCTAACGCGCGCATTAATATCAGCTGACAAAGGCTGCACTGGAGGACATGCAACATTATTTTTGTACAGAGTGCTCCTTCCCATAATATACCCAACATAGGAGGGGTATTTTCTGGGAGAGAACCAATGATATCATTCTGTTCTGAGGGGGCTAATCCTGCAAGCAATCATAGCTAGCACAATGGTGGACCATTTCGGTCGACGAGAGCTAAAATGAAGAAATATGCAGATGTGGCGTAAAAAATACCAAAGCCAATTCATTTATTTGGAGAGGGAAAAAAATGAATAAAGGCATTTCCTGCAGCAAGGATGGAGGGTTTTTAACCATCTTCCTGTACTATCACGGAACGTATAAATTCTCTGTTCTGTTTAAATTCTCTGAATAATCGTCATCTTTATGTATGGTAGCTTGGATTTCCATATAAACATTTAGTGGGGCCCCGAGAGCTAAAACCTGCTACACTCGTCGCAACACGATTTCAGGTGATTCAACAGGATTTTCCTCCTCCATGTTCCCGTAACTGAAAGATGTAGTATGCGACAGTTTCAGCAAGCCATTACCCATCCTCTATTCAGCTGGATGATGTGACGGGCTTAATTTGGCACGTAACAAAATGCACATGCAGAAGCCAAAAGAATAAAGCAGGCAGGCTCTCAAAAGGTCAAGGGTAAGCACAACAAAGGAACTTGGCAGGCCTTACTGTACACATTCCATCTGTTCCATATGTATGGCTTGATCCTTACCCGATACATGCTGTTTTGCTTGATGCCAAACAGCAGGGTGCACAGCATTTTTCTTGAACTCTGCTAATGCAAATTTAATGGGCTTCTTTATTTTACCTTTTTGGGTTTTTAATGTTTCTTACTCTGCACTGCAAGGGAGGGGGGGGGGGGGGGGTGCATCTTTTGTCTTCTACCCTGGGCAAGTGATTGTGGTCTGTATTAGCAAGTTGAACAAAGCCCTCTCCACATAATGGGGGCAATCACTGTGAGACCAGGAAGAAGAAGCATGCCAGGCAAGACGCCAGACCGCATCCCACATCCTGACTCTACAACAACAACAAAAGTACAGACAGAGACACTCCAAAATAAGTACCAAGCACCAGACAAGGTACAGCCCCATTCTTAATCTCAATCACGGTCTACTGTTCAGGAGCTGTTCAACATCCGTTGCACAAAAGGCATCCAATCCTAAAACGAATCTAGTCCGCTGTCTGTTCTTTTGGAGTGTTTCATGGCGATGGTGGTGGCGTTGGAGACGGCTAAACTGGCTTGTTGTCACTGGCACTTTCTCGGCTTGCTGCTTAGCCACCCAGGCACAGGAGCCGTGGGACCTGTCACTCACATCTGTTACCTGCCACAGCCAGGGTGGTAAAGGGCACTTCACGCGCGTTACCGACCACAATGGATCCTGTCTGCAGGAGTCAGGTCTTCATGACACCTTATTCACTGCCACACCACCACTGCCTTTCTGTGAACTGTCTTATTTTCTTCTTTTTTTTTAACGACACAGTGGCAAATTCACAAGGCAAAGCTGACTGCCGCCAATTGACACTATTTCTAATATGGAAGACCCTAATCTGGTCTGTAGAGGATTTTTTTAGCTCACTATGGCGCTAAAACATGGTGAGAATGAATCCATAATCTGGACAGAGGTCCTTATGGTTTTCTCAAACGGCACCGTCTTCCTCTAATCTGCCAGTGACGATAAAATATCTGTGTCACTTTTTCTTTTCTTTTTTTTTTTGTCTTTCGGGCAGATGGGTTTGGAAGGCTGTGAATCCTCTGGTGGTTGGGATTAGCAAAGAAGAGGAGAGGGGGGCGAGAGAATGAGAGAAACACAGGCCTCTTAAAGGAGAATTACAGCATTGCTCATGATGGCTTTTTGTTTGCTGTTCATTGTGCTCGTGCCAATAGACTTACAATGCGATAAATGATAGAAAATAGAAGCGAGCATGTTCACACCTGTGAACAATAAAAACAAGAAGCCTTGCTCATTTCTGGCTCTGTGTGTGGGCCTCATTACTTGAACCAGCTTCTTCTACAGTCCAGCAATTCTGCTCTTATACGTACTAGTGTAGGTCGTAAATCACTGGTTGTGACGGGGAAAGGAACCACAGACAAAACAGAAAGAAATTCTCCGACGACCTTTAATAAAGTACATTACAGACTATATAACATACATGGCTACAGTGGACGCACTGAGAACAAACTGGGACAGAGCTATCAGTGGAATGTGCAAAGTCACGGTCTGTTACGCTGGCACATACACTGGCAGAGTACATGGGTTTTGTTGTCTCGTCAAATATTAGCATGAGGTCTGATATTTCACTAAATGAGTTTTGGTATGAAATTCCAACGAGAGGAGTCAAGAGGCACTATGTCTTACATGAACATTTCACAAGAACCCCACATCACAGGATTAATGTAATCATGTCATGGAAGCAAGCATTATCTGACATTAGTCATTAGTATATAATGTTGAGAGATGTGGCAGTGTCATGTTAGAGTTTTCTGCAGTTGTCATGACAGCACTCTTGATATAAGATGCTATAACAGCTTATGTGACAGGGTTATAAGCTGCCATTGCATTTCACACATTGAGAGCAGTCAAGAACATTTACAGTACTATAATCCTAACCTGACACTGTTCCGTCTCTGGAAATCTGTCATGAAAATGTATGTCAGTGGCATATGGCATGGTTATGATTATAGGTCCTATTATATAGGGTTCAAGTAGAGGGTTGCCTAGGTTTTCATTTTTAAAAATCACCTCAAATGAAATATTGTACTCCCCCTAACAAATCAATACAAAGCAATAACGTATGATTGCACATGTTTTACATTTATGTGTGAACATTTCCAAACCAGGCCCTTCCAAAAAATGTTGAGAGATTGAATAAAATGAGGAAGGAAGAAAACTCAATCTCTCTCAGAACTGCTGATACAGTAATTGGATTCAAAATGAAAACAAATCACAGGAGAGTAAATAAACTCTTAGGTACTGTGTACCCAGTTCCCTACAAAATCCCTCAAGATCACACAACTAACACAATTATTTTTCCAAAGCTTGAATTCTGCTCAATAGGCTGTAAGGCTCTTCTGAAAATGGAAAATTATTCGGGCAGCACAGGCTATCATTGTGTGCATGGCAAGTCCTTGTTTCATGTGACTTGGTGCAGAGTTTTCATTCCTCTCTCTCTCTCTCTTTCTTCCCTAGACCTCTGATCTTATTTCTCCCTCTCTATTTCATCCCAGAGTTTTAGTTTCAAGTGGTTGAAATACAGCAAAGTCATAGTGAGTGACCTATGGCAAATGAATGCTGAGCAACATCCAATAGCTCAATTGAAAGCCCGGGATCGCTGAAATCCTGAAAACATAATCTGCATGTCTTTATCCCTGAACACTGTGAACATCTCCCTCACCGGTGGAAGCACTGCATAGTTCACCCGTTTTGTCAAAACCCACATGTCCTTGATGGCTTACCAACAACACAACAGAGAGATTTTTTCAGCATACTTCAGACCACATGAGTTCATAGATGGGCCTCTGTTCAAAGGAAAAAAATATTTCCGGTGCAAAATTCACGAGGCATGAATCACGTAGCCACCTAAAAGGTAAAACTCCCGCCCACGCGAATAACACAGAAACACGAACATCACGCTCAGCTCCTGTGTGAAGTTCAGCCATTTTGACCTCTGCCGTTAGCATGATTTAAAGAATAGAAGCATGACTGGAAGCACAGTGCGCCTCTGCAGAGGTCAAAGGTCATGCCCTGATGAACTGGGCTACCCTCTTATGGGATTACAGCTTTAAAAAAAAAAAAGAAAGAAAATACATCTGGCCAAAAGGATAGAGCTGAAAATATATCAATTCATAATCTCCACCCGTTTTTGAGCTGACAGTAAGCCAGTGAAAACTGTATGTGTGTGGGGGGGGGGGGTAGTAGTGTGTCTGTGTGTGTGTGTGTGTGTGTGTGTGTGTGTGTGTGTGTGTGTGTGTGTGTGTGTGTGTGTGTGTGTGTGTGTGTGTGTGTGTGTGTGTGCGTTTGTGTGTGTGTATGTGTGTGTGTGTGTGTGTGTCTGTGTGTCTGTGTGTCTGTGTGTCTGTATGCTTTGTGGAAGTGTTTTTTCACAACAGGACCCACTGGTAGAGAGGAGGGGACTCCCATCATATCAAGTGCCAGTGACAGGGTGGGAGGATTTGAGGGTGGGGGTCCAGTTTATAGGATTGTCTTATTTTTTTCTTGTTTTATGTTTTTACGTTCACAGAGGATGCCTTGGGTTTTATTCTCTGTGTCGGCTCTTAAATTGTATCTGACCTAAAGATCAAAACTGGCTCCCAGGAGGTTTTATGGGATCATAAGCAGGTGGGGGCGAAAGGTTAGGCACTAACATGCTTCTCTCTGGCAAGACCTGGAGGATCCTTGACAAGAGTAACTGGTATTGGAAGAACCTGAGCTCAGAGGAAATCTAAATAAGACTGGTACCTTTGATCCTGTCGGTATTCATTTAAATCTATTACAAAAAAGGACTCTCTAGGTAAGCAACAGAAACAGTTCTTTAGAACGCTGACTTTCTGTTCATACGGATCAAATCAAACACAAAAAAATATATATAATCTCCTCAATTGAGATTGAGGTTTTCCTATCAATAGACAGCACCAATACCACTTTTCTTTCAAACCGAGTACTAGTGCGAGTACTTACGTTTGCAACTACTTAAAACCATGTCATGTTTACCTGCAGCAATATACTACATAAACTGAAGATGTTTTTTTTCTGATCGACACATGAACAAACTAGTCTGCGTGCAAAATAAACACCTGCCGAGTCCAAACAGAAGAATGCAACACCCTGATTGATAGCATCCCTAGCACACTAGGTGGTTAGCAAAAACCATTACATGTCAACAGTCACATCAATATGTTCAGCCATGAATCCATTAGATGTAATTAAATTACAGTTACTTATCATAATGTTGGTGATTACAAAAGGGTTACATCCAAATATATTATTTTCGGTAAAAAGCTCTAAAGCTTATATGTACAATATAGCATTCATTCTGTTGCTTTGCATCTTTTTGCTGTCTAGACAGGTTTCATTAAAATGTGGCAGTATCCACTAAAATTTTAAACTTTGTTTTTGATTGGTTCTCTTGTTCAAATTTGCACTGCCGAAAGTAAAGTAATCAAATGTAATAAGTTACATTACTTTGATGAAGTAATTCCAATAGTTACATTACATATTATATTTTTAAAATAGTGACTAGTAATCTGTAACTTTCTACACTTAAAAAGTAACCTTCCCAACCCTGATTACACTTCAAGGAAACAAACAGTCAATTAGCCCAACTATAATTAGCATTCATGCAATTACTGTATGAAGATCTAAGTTAAACCATATCTCATTACAACCATGACTGGTACACACATCAGAGAAGACACCAAATGTTTTAAAAAGGAATACATAATTGCAATTATGACTTGAATCCTTTCACTTTATAACCTAGGTTTGTATATATTTCATTTTAAATTATAAGCAAGGATCTATGAACATTTGTCTTTTATCAATTCAGTTTAATGTCACCTTCCTTCCAAAGACATGTATGAATGACCTAAAAAATAACTTGTGAAAAGCTCATTAAAACTTTAGATTTCCCTGGCTTGATCTTTAATGAAACACAGGAAGTCGAAGATTAGAGCAAAAACCCCATCAAAGATACACCAAAAGCAAAAAAGTTTCACAGGGCAACATGGCAAAAAGTGCTGACACGTGATAACGAAGAAACAATTATCAAGCCTTCCCGTGTACATTTCATAATGGCGACGTGCTATTATTAATGATTCACGGCATTAAGATCGTTTGTTCATTCCCCTTGTACTACTGTACCCGACAATATAAAGTGCTCCGGCTACACGTGTTTTAATCATATCCGTGGTGCAAATGATGACACTTCCTATCATCCTGTTAAATTATACTAAGCGAGGCAAGGAGCTGACATCCACGGAAGCATTACTAAGAGAGCTATGCATGTGTTCTCTAGGCCTCTAGTGGAGGGACTCAGCAGAACTACACCTCGTCTCCCAAGTCAGACCTTTCACAAAAATTCTGATGCATATTCTGACTGAACATGACCAAGTGAGCAGCCTCCTTTTTTTGCCCACAGACGGTTGGCGACGGGCCTTGTAAAAGTAAGTCTGTGGTTGCTCTTCTTCTGGGGTGTCGCTTGGAATACACACTCCTTTGATTGACATCTGAGGCGGCCTGTGAGATTGGATGCACCTTGTTACCGCCATAGTGAGCGATATATACATTAGACTGTCTGTACCACTTTTCTGGGTTTTCCGCTAAGGCTGAGGCTGAGCAGAATCCCCATTTTGGCTTTGGGTGAACATACAACCAAATCAGTTTTTTTCAAAACCTGTTGCTCAAGGTCTCTGCGTAGGACTTTTTTTACCATCATGCTATTGCCTCAGTCAGCTACAAAAAATGTTCAATGATCCACTGAGGGTAATCACATTACATTTTGTTTTCTAGAAATCTGAGGAAATGGAAGCAGGGTTGGTGAGGCGAAGCATGGGAGACTTCTGGGGTGATCCATCTGTTGTGAAGGACACTATTTCTAACAGACAATGATCAGTGGAGCATTAAAGGGGATCAGAAGCCTCTTCTCACAGCAGGTTACGAGATATGACAAGAACTACAGGAGAGCAGTCAAACCCAGAGTCCCCCATGCTATTACTGGCACCCAATCAAGCCCCATTGTTTTGGCATTGGGTGAAAAAAAATATCACTTGCACTTAAATGCATTTAGACAGTTATCCTGGGCTATTTACAGAAAAAAAGGTAAGCATTTTGAATCCATTCATTCACTCATTGGAAATTGAAGCTATGGCTTAGACACCTTGATTTTAAGTTTGTGAAAAATGCGTAATTGTTAGGAAAACGGCATTGCAAATGCAGCTTGTACAATTTGAGAAGAGTACAATACACTCCATGTGGAGGATGATACAAAAAGCCCTTACACTTGGTACTCTTAAACATGCCAGTAATTATAAACTTTTAAAATAAAAGAGTTTGTCAAAACTTAATGTCAACATTATGATATCAGATTTAAATGACAATATAACAAACAAGACACATACTATTGCATTCAATCGTTCAGTGTCCTTTGTGGATCATTCTGTAACCCTGTATTCTCAGGCAACAGTCAAATGTATTGATTTTGTTGCAGTGTAGGGCAAACAGAGAAAACGCTGTGGTTTTGCATAGCTCTATAACCTTAAGTATGCTGAACTATCCACCTGAGCCAGTCATAAATGCGATGGCATACTCTTAGAGAGACAAGTGCAAAATGAATCCAGGCCTCCATGCATCCTACTGTCAGAATCAATATTTATTTTTTCATTCACAGGCACAGGCAGACTACACAGTGCCACATTTAGAAGCCTAGTGCTGTTTCTGGTGTTCAGGGGGAGTACTGGACCTGTTGAGTGGAAGGGTGGACTATCCAGTAACGCACAACTGCGCAAACATAAGACACTGGGGACTGGTTACTATGCAGAACCAATTGAGAGAGAATGTATGATCCCAAACCCAAACCCAAAACTACTCTATCCACTCAAATGTCCTGTTTGACAAGACACATGACATTGAGAGAGAAGATAATTATGCTGTGCCTCACAGCTGCATTACGGTCTCCAAGTGTAATGACTTTCCTGTAGAAATGGTCTCTCTTTGTTTGGAAGGGCCTTTTTGGGGGGTCCACAAACCCCCCTGACATAGAGGAACCAAATTAGGCATCATCGTGAGGTAAAGGTCAGGGTAAAGGGCCAGTTTGGGGTTGGGTTCGTGCCAGGGTTTCTGAGAGGTGTCGTTAGGGTGAGGATAAGGTAAGGGTTAGTTAAGGGTTAGGGCAATTAAGGCAGGATTAGGACAGTCTGAATATTTTTTAAATTGGGTATATAAAAGTCCAAAGTGTTCCACCAAAATAGCAAGCTACATGTCAGAAATATGAGAAGAGGTTTACAAATAATACTGTTGTCCACTGACTTAAAACAATGTTCGTTACCTGGAAAATATCACCTAAAAGGTTTATTTGTTTGTTGGTGGTGTTTTTTTTTCTTTCAAGACAAGTGCAGCTTAGGTAAGCCAAGGTGAGACTGATTTGCTATGTTTAAATAAATAAAACAAAGATTTCTCTGTGAACACTTTAAATACTCACTACTACATTGATCATTAGAATTTCAACCTTGCACTGGTATTCTGTCAACCTTTTCTGGAATTTGCCATTACATAAAGTGTATTATGCTACAGGTTGCATGTCTAGCAATAATTTAGGCCTATGACCATTTTAGTGAAGAAATGCCATTTTCATAAGCAGCTCCACTGTGAGTATAGACAAATAGTCTCTGTTCAGAGGAAATTCCTACTATGTAGAGTGGCAACAGACACCACCAATGTTATCATACGTCAACTAAGGCCTCTGTATAATGCTAATTTTTGGTCACAGCGCAATATGTAACAATGCAATTACTATTGAAATGTAGAGCTACACATTTTAAAAGTTTTCCTATAAAGGCAAAACGGTAGAGGGAAATGGCCAATGTGCTTGCGTCTTAGATGAGTAAGGACTGGGACGAACTATACCAACATGCATTATGATTGTATAATTCTGTTTGTAATGGGATCACCATACTAAGAGCGTACAACTGTACAAAATGACATTGGCCTTAATTGTTTTAACAGTGTTGGACAAAAGCTGATAACGATGTGGCCTAATGTTGGAAGAACTCAGTAGTATTACAGCGATTCTTCTCCACAAGGTCATGGTGGTACTCCTATTATACCCTGTGGAAGAACATTCATTAATGCTGCTCGCTTACCATAGACTCCTTGGGAATGGATGCCCTCCAGATATACGTTGAGAAGCCACAAAAGACCAAAACCTAACCCCATCTTCACGTTAATGTCAACATATCCAGCCCGGTAACGACAGGTTCTTTCCCAGGTAGCACCGGTTTCAAAACTAGTAGCAATTCTCCGTGGTTCCACTGAAAACCGGGAATTTCAGTGTACTTAGCGAGGTTACGGAAACTATCTGGTCAAAATAGCAGATAGCGCTGGTAATCGGCTCCTGCTCATCTGGTTGCTGCAGTTTATGCTTGAGTTAGACTGTGATGTTATAAGACTAAGAACCACAGGCGTGAACATGAGCAAAAATCACAGTGAAAGGAAAACGCAAGAGATGTACGTTCCGACTGACAAGTCAATTGACAGAGCAGTGGTCTTTGCACATTTTAGATAAAAACCTCGAGGAGGACCCGCTCAATATGTTAAAAGTATCAGAGAGAGCTACAGATAACTGACACGAGAGCATTCTTGATCGGTGTCCTGTGATATCCACTCGTATCCGGCGTATCTTCTCGATATTCTACGGCTCCCATAGCTGGATGAAACACAACCAACGATAGAGAAGGACGTCTCGTCTTTTCCCCCGTGACTAAACACAGGATCCGGTGAATGGAAAGGCTAAACGGGTTTCTATTATAGCCGCGGAGATGAGATGCTGTTCAGCGTTCAGATGCTGGATCCAGAGACCGTGGACCGTGGACTCATCTCCGGCGAATGAGAACAGGTTCTCCAATTCGCCTGATATGCGCTAGGCTTATTAAACAGAAGCTAGCTGTCTCGATTGAAAATAACACCATCTGAACAAATTGCAGTAATTGCAACATCAGACTCCCTTGTAACTGTTTTCTACAGAAAAGAAAATGTTAAATGCGGAGGATAATTTCAGGGGATGGTCATCCACGCTGCGCCATACGTAGCCTACTGCACTGGAACGCGAAGCCCCAGCTGGTTGACGACGTCAAAGTGTGCGTGAGTGCTCACATCTCATTTGTATGAGAAGCACTTCCACACCGAAAAACGCACCATGTTGAGTACCACATAGCTTTCAGCTCTTCGCACCCATCTTTCGCTTAAACATTAAACCGAGCAGGGAGTTTAGCGTTTATTCAAACTATTGCTTTTTTTTTTTACACATCTTATGCCAACATTTGACCGTAGGTCACAAGCATTTTACCTTTCCAACTCTAGAAGCCCGCAGTTGTGATATTATTTTCCTGGGAAAGACAGTGCACCATAACATTTTAGCAACTATAAACAAGATAAAATATACATTAAAAGAAGATACGCGTTGCACAGTGTACTATGTTTCAATTAATCATCAGCACAAATTAAATCCACTAACTATTTGCTATATTCCCCTCAGTATCGCATAATCTTCTGAAAGGGCCATTCAAATGGGATAATAGTGAAACAGGAAAACGGATGAATGAGGTACTGGTTCATCTAAACTATTTGTCACGTATGCTCAGCCATTACTGTCGACCTGGGCAGATGTGCAGCTTATTGGACATTCAGGACTGCCGGTGTTGTACAGTGAGTGCCATCTCCTGGAGATAGAGAAGACGAATATTATTAGCAGCCTGTTGAATTGGTCCCTGTACACATTATAATCTGAGCACAGTAAATCTGCTGAACTCCTGGTATTTTATCGAAGTAAATAGTGCAAGAAAAATATTGATATTAAAACTAAATCATTTTCATTAATTTGTTTCTGTTGTTCCACACAAGTGTACTTCTGTTTTGTTCATTTCAACACTGGGCACTAAAACTCCCCCAGTTGCCCCAAAATAGCATAATTCAATCATCCAGGTTTGAAACCGGGATAAACATGCTTTACTCTTTGTTGCTCTTTACAGGGTATCAACATTGGCCAACTATGTGGGACTAAATAAATGTATTTTGACAGAAATCAGCTGATGATTTGATATACACAGACAAGAGCCTATACAGATAAGAGAGCAAATGAAATTAGTCTGTGTGACTTTGACACAATGAAATTATAATTTAGAATCAGATCAGTACCAGGATCAGAATCATAACCGTTTCATTTGCCAAATGTACAAAGTCAAGAATTTGACTTGGTGATACAGCACACTGAAAAAAGAAAATAGCAGAATAAGAGAAGAGTATGTACTAGTTAAGTACAAAAATATGTATATTGGGGCATTGATGATGATGTGTGGTGGCGTTCGGGAGGGTTGAGGTTGGAGCTAGGATGGGTTGTTGAGAACAGTGATGGCCTAAGGGAAAACTGGTCAGGTGTCTGGTGCTCGTGGTCCTGATAGAACAGAACCTGCAGGCAGATGGAAGCTTTCTGATGAGGCAGTGGGCCAGGTGTGATGGCTCCACTACTATTCTACCGGCCTACCTCACGGCTCTGGCGTCGTGCTGAACACTCATGGGCACCTGTTCCTGCCCTGTGAGCTGGCTGGCTGTTCACCTGATGCATTCCAGTCTGTGGGTGATGCTGGGTAACACACAATGATGGAGGAGGCAAGTACACTCTCGATGGTGGCTCTATCGAATTGGGTGCAAACTTTCGAGGAGATGTTCATCTTCCAGATCAGTATGAGGAAGAACATCCTCTGGTGAGCTCGCTGGATGACATGAGATAAGGGTGTCTCCCATTTTAGGTTTCTGGTGATGGTGGTAACCAGAAACTTAAACAAACTCCATCACTTGTATGACTTCATTGTCGATGAGTCCTGGGGTATGTGAGGGTGGGAGTTTCTGGGAGTCCATCCCCATCATACTTGTTGACACTGAGCTCCATGTTGTTTCCTGTGCACCATGCTGCCTGCTGCCAGTGTTCCTGTAGCCCAACTCACTGGAGCTCCAGCACTGGTGGTGGGGGTGGGGGGGATGACGTGAGTGCCAAGCCGCACCTGTCGCTTCCTGTGGGTCAGGAAGTTTGTAATCCACTCGCAGATGGGACAGGATACCTCCAGCTGTAGCAGCTTAGTGTGCCGACGATTTCAGAGGATGGTATTTAAGGCTGAGCTGAAGTCTACAAACAGAGCCCTGACATAGGTGTTGGCCATGTACAAGTGCTGCGGCATGTGGTGGATACTGAGGCTGAGGATAATTCTCTCTTCACTAGTTTCTAAAAAAGCAATACAGTAAAAATTCACTGTATTGAAAACATCAGATGTTATGCAGATTTAATAGCTTGATATCACATGTTTTAATGATGTAGTTTTATGTTCTTCCATAATTACAATCACCATCCTTTTTTACCCCTTCTATCAAGGCATCCCCTTACTGAAGCAGTGGTTGTCAACTACTTCCTCTGGGACCATCAACAATTTAACATGTGTCTGGTTCAAAAGCAACGGAAACGTATTATCAGTGCTTAAATTAACTGTGGCAGTCAACAAGTAAAATGACAATAAACACATGAAACGTATGATGATTGGTGCAACCCTGCTTGGATTTCGCCGCATCAAAGCTTTTCAACCCAACATGTGCGGTGTCTCAATTAAAAAGCCCAGCAGGAAACTGACACATTGAAGTTATGATAATAAACCATTGTAGAATAAGCAAGTGGCGAGGCAATTTCACATCATTTTAGGCACAGGACAGGCCAGTATCACACGAACACCAGCAGAGCTTGTAAAGGGCCTTTTTTATTCAACTTATCCACATCTTAGGTGGCACCAAAGGAACCAAAGAACACAAATCACCATCAGCTCTCTCCATGGAGTTAGACAATTATTCTATGTTTCTCTGTCTTGCAATGAACTTAGATTTTCCGTTGATGATCATGTGAGCTGAAATGATCGCTGTACATGCAGGTGAATAAGAGACAGTGTGGCAATATTTAGACACATTCAGTCATTCGATGAGGGTGCCATATATCAAAATTGCATTGTTTGAAGCATGGAGTTGTCTTCCCCCATTAGCGTGATCTGCTTTGATCTATGCCTCTGATGCCCGTGTGCTGGGGACAACGTAAACCATTTTTATTGTTTCCGCTGCAAACCACCGTAGGTCATCTCCGGGAAGCTGTTACAGATAAAGTTAGGTTGTGTTTGAGATGGATCGTCCAGCCCCCTTTAGAGGTTATGAAGTCTCGCGGCTGGTATCAATACCTTTTGTTTCAGGAGTGACCTTGGAGGCATTGTCAGATCCAGAGGGAGCCACAAAATGACCTTCTTCATGCATCACCTCCTGCCTTGCCATCCAAGCATTTGCTGTTTGGCTTAGAAGAGAAGAAGAGAAAGAGAGAAAAAAACACCTCTGTGGTTGCTGGAGGTTATGCATCAGGCTGGAATAGCAAAGTGGTCCCACTCCTGATTTAAAATCCATTGATTTATTACGCTTAATTTTTTATTCATGTAGGTTTCTCTTCCTCTATCTCTCTCTCTCTCTCTCTCTCTCTCTCTCTCTCTACAACATTGCTGAATAGCGGTGCAGGCCACTTGCCATTATGGTCTTTGTTGGGAGATTCAATATTTACGACACATGCATCTTTAAGCTTGGGTCACTTGGACACTGTGTCTTAGAGATGTGCATTGGTGTGCTCTGCCACCTTATACAACACCCTCTTCTTTAGCACCTTCAGCCTCTAAAATGTAATTGCGTTTTACATCCTTTGTGAAATGCATACATTTACAAGAAAAATCAAGATAACAATTACATTTATGATATCAGTAAAAAAAAGATAACTATTTAATGTATGTATCCCAGTCCAACACACAGACACGCACACACACACACACACACACACACACACACACACACACACACACACACACACACACACACACACACACACACATACACACACACACACACACACACACACACACACACACACACACAGATACAGAAACACACACACACACGTTCTCCATATTAAACATTTGGAGCTAGCAGCTGTAGGGAAAATCAGGCCTGCCTCAGGTAACTGATGGGATCTCTGCTCCCATAAGCTTGTGCCACCTGACCAGATCAAGAAAGAGGCACAGGAGTTATTAGAGTTACCCATTCTGGCGTCTCACACAGGAAGTCCAGGCATTGTCAGAGTGCTGACACCGCGCCCAGCTCGAACGCATTCTGTGAGTTGAAGTCTTGGAAAGTAGTCAAACAGAGAACAGATGTTCTTTTTATAAACGTACATAAATCAAAACCTGCTTGCTCCACTTTATTCAGTCCTCAAAGAACCATTTCAAGGTTCCCTTTGGTGTGTATGTTTATGTAAGCGTGTGTGTGTGTTTGTGTTTGTGTGTTTGTGTGCCTGCTTGCATTTCTGAGTGCTTTTTGGGTGCAGGCGCCGGTGCGTATTTTTTTTTATGTGATCAGTATAGCAAGCATTACACAAAACAACTTGAGAGGAACGATCACAGCCAACTTTAATGACAGAAGTGAATAGTGGCTTTTGCCTGAGTGAGTGCCACATTGATAAACAAACTCAAATTTGAACTCAGTTGAGCAAGGAACTGGACCATTTCCTGGGCCAGCCTGCCAAAATAATCTATTTTGCTATAATTTCAAAGGTGTAAACTAGATTTGGCTCTAAAAAAACATGAGTACTTTGTCATCTGATTAAAGCAAGTTTGTTCTAATTTAATCAAAACAAGGAACACACACATTAACACAAACAGAAACCAATCTGACTACTTTCTAGTTGCTTAAAGGAGAACCTTGATATCGTTATGGTGGCCATATTTCACACCTCTGGGGTTTTTAAAAAGCACTTCCGACTCCCACTCACCTTGGCAAGACGTCACCTTGAGAGATAGTCCTATTGGAGCCATGGTGGCTCTGGAAGCGCTCCAGACTCCTCCATATTCATCTGTAATAAAGCGACTGCTGGTGTCCTTTAATACCAGACTACTCCCAAGATTGTTTGCTCAAGTGCAGAGTACTGACTCTCTCTCTCTCTCCCCCTGTCTCTCTCTCTCTTTCTCTCTCTCTCTCTCTCGCACGGTCTTTCTTTCTCACATAGCCAGTCACAGTCTCTGGGGGCTGTAGGCTGCACCCCTCATCGGACAGAGACAGATCGTCTTTTCCTCTAGTTAAAGCAAAAACAAAAGTAGGAGGTCATTTTTTTCCGCCGCACCATATCAAATATGTAGTGAGGTGCTGCCAGGATGGTGCTAACCAGGTGACACCTAGCCTACAGAGCCACGGTACCATGTGTTTCCTGTAAGTATCTTTGTGTAACTACCATTGCTAAATGATGGATCATTTCTCTCTCTCTCTCATTTACTATGGCTGTTGGCCAATGACACTTGCAGGAAAGGCAGTCACCATTAGCATGTCTCTTCAATTACACCAAGGCGGTCAGGGGAGTCAGGGGTTGCTTGTGGTCAAGTGTTACTGTATGTTGCATGTTACTGCATGTTACATGTACATTTGGATGTCTTTATGCTAAAGGGTGATTGCAAAGGTATGTACAGAATGATGAAATAAAAAAAGTGAAAATAATTTAAAATAGCACTACCATTGCATCTGGGCAGAAGATTTTAGTTTAAATCCACCTGTTGACACCAAATGGTGTGCAATGGTGTTTCCACTGACAGGTCCCCTTTGGAGACAAAATTACAGTAGACCCTACATAAATTCCACTGTATTTTTCTTTTATTTTTAGCAACACTACCAATGTTTTCATTAAAATATAGTACAAATACAAGTCTTGATTTTCCTTGAATTACTTTTAACAACTCAGGATAGTGGTCAATCACAGACCCATCTCCCACTCCAGAAGTGATAACTATTACAGAAAGATGTCTCTGCCATTGCAGAGATTATGCTCTATTTACGAAAATGGAACAGGGTCCAGACAGACATGACAGTATAATGGGCAGAGATGGGCAAAAATACATCAAAATGTATTTTGATTCAAAATACAAAATACCCTTCAAATAAATGTATCAAAATAAAATACAAAATACTGTTGCCAGAAAATGTAACAAAATACAATACATGTATTTTGTATTTTTAAAATACAGGAAATACTTTTTCTGAATTTCCAGTTTTCTCTCAATTTGGTATAGCAGAACATTCAGGTTTGGGCTATTCAGTGGCGCAACGTAGTTATCACGGGCCCAGGTGCAGGGTATTATGACGGGCCCTTGTCAGTGCTGTAAGGCAGTGGTTCCCAAACATTTGAGTCCCGTATCCTTTTTTTCATGTTTGTAACCGCCGCCACCACGCCCCTGCCCCCGCACACATATTCCGCCTATTACACCTGTCAGTGTAATTTTTTCGCTGAATATAGGTAAACATCAGTATTTTTGGCAATGTGACTTGGCTATTCAGAATATTTAGATTGACATAAATATGTCTATGGGCCCTGGCTACGGGGCTATATAATGTACACAAAGCTCTGGTGAACCTAGTAAAAAAGGAAGAACAGTCACAGAATGTCAGTGTAACTAAGCAAAGCTATTAAAAGACAACAACTTGATTGATTTTGTAGCCTATATACTGTATATATTTTTTGCAGGCAGCAGCTGTGTTACTTTCATGTTTTCACAAAACAGGGCTCTCATTGCAATCTCTATGGCTTCCGGGAGGGCTATCCCCACCATGCTTTCGTCATACGTAATTACGTATAAGGACATCATACGGCTTTGATCAATTCACATTCTGTCAAGATGGCTAACGTTCAGTGCAACAACTCGATTCGCTCTTTGAAAGAACCTCCTTTTAGTCGGTGTACTAATGAAGATGAATTGACAAGGATCCAGACAGCTATCTAAGTTTTCGACCTGAGCCCGGTTTTGTGAAAAAAAAATGCTCCACTTTTGGCAAATTGACTGATGCCTGATTCGACAATGACATTCAGAGGCAGATCAGATGGTCTAGTGGTAGAATCCGACATAAATAAATCTCCTTCTGCCAAAACACTGGAGAAAGTATTTTGAGTATTTTAAATACAAAATTACTCCACTCTAAAGTATTTTGTTACAAATTACATTCAATTTTTTTTATCGGCCCTATCAAATACAAATTACAAAATACTCAAAAGTAAATTACCTAGTATTTCAAATACAAGTAATTAAAATACTGCCCATCTCTGATAATGGGGTACAAAATGTGCTCACCATTATGCTAGTGTTGGGTCTACTCAGCTTCATGCCGCTGCAGGCTTCTGGGTTAAGCCTGCTGGTGCTGAGTGCTGCGCTGCACTGTTGTTGCTCTTGAAGCATATAGCCAGCAGCTCTCTATAGTAGATGGAGTAAAGGTTAGTCTGACGTTAGACTCCCTATGAATTCAAATAAAAGAAAGATTAGAATTACTTGCTAATTTATCCAAGAACATAGGCTCTCCCATGCGTCGAATAGACTACAGTAGTCTACATCAGCCTGAGATTCACCATTGCCACCTATAGATGAGTGTTCAAGAAATGGTCTACTGATAAAAGCTGTAGGACATTTCACATTTACGAGCACAAGTGTTTACCCTGTATAATATTGATCTCCTCGTCCTTTTATCTGGGAGACTTGCGCACGGAAAGATGTCACTATCCCCACAGTCCCTCTCAACAGACGCTTATGTATGCTGTATGCTAATTCCTCTACAGCTCCAGAAGTCTGATTATTGACCAGCTACCAAGTCCTAGATTGTAACGTGGGAAGAAGAATGTAGTGAGCAGAATAAAGGGTGAATACAGTGAGCGACCACTGCTGACGACTATCAGAGCAGTGTAGTTATCTTAGAGCATTCAGGCTAGGACACAATGCACAACTCAAGGACTATCTTCTTTGAGTGACAGGCGATACACATCATAACAAGGTTAGCACTGCACCCGCAAAAGCAGAGCAGAAGAGAACACAGAGAATACACTGAGGGTTACTTTGAAGTACCTGAGATTCATCCAGGTATCAGATGTTGAGGTGTTTGTGGAAGGGCACATTGGTGGCTTTCCCATTGTTTCAATTGTATATTGGAATGTTCTGAGAATGTCATGTGATTGACTATAGTCCAGGCTTGCTCTGCCAAAATTGTACATCAACATACAACTCCATTTTCTCCTTGGAATGAATGGAGAAAAAGCATTCCTCTCATTCTGTGACAGCTAAATACCTGAAGGTGAAACGAATTAAGGCAATGGAAACTTTCAGCAAAGCAAATGGAATGGCAAGTGTATTCGAATGAGTGTTCAGCGCCAACATGCAATCTGCATTCAAGCAATACAGCTCAGTGTAATTTCATTGAGGACATTATATGGCCTGAAAACAATCAGACATGAATGTCTGTGCATGAGTCAGTGCTAACACTTACCTCCTCCCCCTGCCAACCAGAAGTTTTGCAAGAACCCATTTTATCGCTGTAGTTTTTAAAAACCCACACTCAAGGTCGGCCCTTTGAAATAATTTGCAACAACACCATAGTCATAAACAAGTCAGACGGGGACTTTCTTTTGAGATGTGTAGGGAGTGAGTGTGTTTGTGTGTGTGTGTGTCGGGGGCGGGGGGGGAGGGGGGGCGGTGGTCGGGGGGGGTAGTCGGTGTTCTTCAAATATTCTCATTACTGTGAGAAAAAGCCTCTTTTACTTGAGACATATCTTATACAACATCCTGTATTTATCGCATGGAAACTCGGCACTCAATGCCACCGGCTTGCTGGGAGGGCTTCAGGCTTAAGACTTGTTAACAGCTCTGCGTTGGTGCAATTGTTAAGAGGAAGAATGCTGTAATCACGCAGCACAATCAGTGGAGAAAACTCCCCGCAGCTTCTCAAAAGGCAATGCGGGGGTATATGCAGGATATAGTATTTCCAGGAAAGCTATGAAACTACAATACTGTATGTAGGAAGAGAATATTTCACTACCGTTCTTGGAAAAAAGTGGTGTGATGTTCTTAACTCAGACCGTCTTGTTGCACATGTTTATCCGAGGTGAGCTTTTTAATGAGCATTCATTCCATCATGGTATACTCATTAAACTGAATTACGCTCCATGCATTAAATGTCATTGTTCTGTGACAAGTCTGTTTCTGTGCATGGTAATTAAAGTTTGATAGGGGGATCTGGCTATCTAGAGACAAAACAATTTCAACAACATTAGGTTACAGAACAAGTGTAAATGGAGCCATTCCTAATTGACCTGAAAATGCAACATCTTTATCTCCTTTTCTCCTGCAAGCTCATTATTTGCACTGTTTTAGTTTTTTCGTTTTTGTGTCTTTTTTTTCATCAAACCAGGTCTCTCTCATTCAGTGCAGTGTTGTGTCTCCGTCAGTTAAAGCAAGATGTATTTTACATCCGCTCGTAATGATGTGGAGCAGAGGGGCTCGACTGACAGTCAAACGTACAATTAGCCGAGCTACAGCGGCAAGCCGAGAATTACAGCTGCAGACAGGTTTTACCCCGGGGGCAGAAGAGAGCGAGACATTTCGGAGGACACTTCACTTTTTTTTGGCATGAGAATCAAGAGCACACCAGGAGCATTCTTAATTTGCCTCTGTGTTTTCCATTTGTTTCTCCTCCTCCTGCTCCTTTCCTGTCTTCTTCTTCTTCTTCTTTTTTTTCTGTCTTCACATTATTATCTCTGTTATGTTTTATGAAAGACGCATATGGGAGCTGTGTACATTTTAATGTGGGTTTGAGGCTCCTGCTCTTCTGAAATATGAATATAACTCACAGGCCATAAGCTCACATGTCCCCAGATGTCCTCAGGAAGCCGAAGAATGGCATTATTACTTACACTGGCCCCCCGCCCACCTATACGACCAACCGTCCTCCTCCTGTGTCCTTGTGGAAGCTGACAGAGCACAAAAAAAGCAAAAGATGCCTTTTTTCTCAATATCATCAGAAACTGTTATCTTTTTATGTGGGGGGAAAAGATGCATGCTCAAACATCAATATAAACATGCCGAAGCAAGCGTCAGTTTTTTGTTGACATTCTCTGTGGTCTCACACTGCTAGTGACCTCTGCACCCAAACACAAGGCCCCCCAAAGGTCCTCTTAGGGCTTATGTAATCCTCACGTTTGGTAAATAATGTACATCGCTAGCAGCCAGTATGAGCACATATGCTCCCATGCTTGTAGTATGTGTGAGCTCCCCACTGTCCCATGCAGTTACACTCATCTTGTCAGCATGACCACCATCTCCCAGAGTGTGTCCTTGACAGTGTGCGAGATCACAGCATGTTGCTCCATCACAGACCTCCCTTCAGGGTAGAGGGGGAAAGGAAGTAGGAGATCTCTCTCTTTCTCTCTCCTTCTCTCTCTCTCTCTTTCTCTCTCTCTCTCCTTCTCTTTCTCTCTCTCCTTCTCTCTCTCTCTCTTTCTCTCTCTCTTTCTCTCTCTCTCTCTTTCTCTCTCTCCTTCTCTCTCTATCTCTTTCTCTCTCTCTTTCTCTCTCTCTCTCTTTCTCTCTCTCCTTCTCTCTCTCTCTCTTTCTCTCTCTCCGCACCTGCCATCCAAGCAAATGCACAGCACTTAAACAGGCACCTAAAGCAAGAGCCAAAGCAACCCATGGATGGATGGCTGATAGTATTGTAACGACCACGGAGGACCCCTGAGTCCTGGGCGAGAGGTCATCCTGTCACCTGCCTTGGCCCCCACAGCAGCCTAATTGCCCCCTCCAGCACTAATTTGCCTCCAACCTTTGACAGAGTGCCAATTCTGGGCCTGTGCTTAATTAGTCAATGATGTAAGCTGCTGCACAAACACGTTGCTTTTTACAGTAAGACAAGGGTTTGCCCCATGGAAAATTTTCTGCCCTCCATATTTGCTGTTGTCTGAGCCTTATGTGCTGAATGTGGGGGTGTTGATTACAGTGCCTGACTGAGGCTGAGTATTGTATCTTAAGATTTTGCATTTGTGTTCCTCAAAGCATAGGTTTGGAGTGGCTTACACCTTTAGGGTTCAATTTGACAAAATTACCATAGATATTCAAAAAGTAAGATATAGAAGGTGAAGGCTTACAACTGACACAAATTCTAATCATAATAAGGCAGTTACAGTTATTTTTTTCAATTGCTTACACTCGTTTGCTGAAACTAGGTCTCATTTTTTCAAACCTCTTCACACAATTCACAAAACTGCAGACACAAAGTGCAAAAGAACACAGATTTTCTGCAAAATGAAACACTGCATTCAAAACATAACAATCTCTTTTCAAAATCTAGCAAATGGCAAACATAACTGTTGATATGATTAGACTTTTTCAGTCACTAAATACACACTAGAGTGATAAGTCTAAAACTCTCCTATCTTGCCCGTTACAATAGACTGAATATATAAACATACTATAAATAGAGGACGTTTTAGTAATTTTAGTAATCTTTGCAGTTTTCCAAAACACTGTAGACCAAAGTGTTGCACACACTCAGTGCACCTTTGCTAGAATACAAAATAGTTAGAACAGCTAGCTAGAACAGGTCATTACAGTAGACTTAAATATACGTTGTCAACACAAAAAAACTACTAAAGTCATTTAGGGTGATGAACATTTACAGCAGATTAAGTAGCGTTACATGGTAAGAAAATTGTATTTAAAAAAAAAAGTATTTCAAAGTGTTCAGTAAGGAAACAATATTTCAATATTTTGTACTGTGTAAGAAGTGTAAAAAACTGTACCTTACTCACCTATTTAGGCCTTGTCACAGCATCACAAGAACATCACAACCAATGCCCTCCTTTGGAATTGGTATGTATGTCTTGCATTTCAAGGGACAGCGACACGTTTTCAATGTCTGATTGTTGTGTGTGTTGTTTTGCAAAAAAAAAGGAAACTGAAAACTGAGTTATATTTATGTTAAAATGTTGTGTGTAAGCATTTTTTTTAAGAGCAGTTTTTTTGGTGGATGTTTGGGTGTTTTCTGGAACTGAGGTAGGTGACAGGGTGTAGGGGTGTGCATTGGAGGGGGAAGGTGCAAATTGAGTGGCTCTGCCCCCTGGTGGCATTGCTGAAGAGATGAGGGTTTTGCTTGTGCGGGCCGTGGGCGTCTTCAGTCTCCCCTCCCTCCTGACGCTCACGCTTCGCAGCTTGCCTCTCACGGTTAGCTGCTCGGACTAATTACCACAAGCGCTTGTGCATCCCCGCGATGCGCTTTTGTGTTTTTAATGGCCTCTGTAATCAAGCACACGCGCATTAGAATTCTGGTCGCACTACCTCAACATTTCTTTTCCCAACCTCCATGATGGGCTTTCTTGGTTGTCAAAAACAAGGGGAAAAAATAGGATCTATGATGCCAGCTATACTTTATGCTAGAGGACTTTGAGAAGACTCTGAAAAGCCTGTTAAAACACTAAAGTCTGATACCCTGTCACATCTAAAGACAATGTGCCATTAGTCACAGGGCTTTAGTCACAGGATATGATCTTGCAAGGTCACTATTTGCAAGGCTGCAACTAGATTCCTTTTGAGATCATTTCCCATCATGCTCCTGGTATAATTGTACGAGAAGAGACAATGTTGAACAATGGAGCAGTAAGAGAAGCAGCTTTCGGCTACATCTGCTATTGTGTGTGCAGTGGTTTATTCAAAAAGAAAAAAAAAACTGCCAAAAAGACAAGACACAGCAGAATGTGAACATGACCCTGGTTAAGTGGACGCCTGGACGGGAATGGTACCCGCTTTGTTACTTCCTGTTTGGTGCTGGAGAGAGCTTACTTAGTGGTTGTTGACAATGTCCATATTAATATTTGCATGAGCCAAGACTAAAACTGTTTATTATATTACTGTAAACACGTTGATGTTATCGGAATTGCGGATCAGACCTAAGACAACTTGGATGACCTTCTGCCACCAAACAATCGAGATGACAGAACCGTGCCACAACTCACTCTAAAAGCCGTTTACGAAGGCCTGCATTAGATCAGTTACCTCAGCTGCCTAGGCACAGCATCGCCATATACAAATATCAGAGTTAGCCAACACAACTCTGTCTGCTTCAATCAGTATCTGTTACTGTCAATCAAATCTGATGGCTGATAAACACACCTACAGCTGGATCGATGTGTGCAGACATGGAAATGGGTAGACACGGCAGGTAAGAGCAAACATGTGAATTTGTGCAAGACTTAGATTAGTTTACAGTAAAAAAAAAATAAAAAACAGTCTATTCCTGACTTATTGAGTGCCATTACTGATGCTTCACAGTTTGATGTGATCTGGTCAGACACTCCAGATCAAACCACCTGCACGTTGATTAGTGTTGTTCTACTGCTGACCTTGAGGGAGAGAGATAGGAGAGGAGAGGGGCAGAAGAGAGAGAGAGGTAGAGAGAGAGAGAGTAGAAAAGACAGAGAGAGAGAGACATTTAATAAAATTGACGAAATGAAGAGAGGACGGGGATGTTAAAAAGAGAAAGAGAGGGAACGAAAGAAACAGAAAAAGACAGGGAGTGTGATAAAGTGCGCAAACAAGAGCAAACGAAGGAAGAGAGACATTTAACAGGAAGGAAAGAGGTAATGAGAGGAAGAGAGAAGAGATAGAGAGACAAGGCGCATCATTTAGTAAACTAAAAGGTCTAGCAGCCAGGAAGGGAGGCGGATGATGTCAGAGATGATCATGTCAGCGGGGATGTCAGGCGATGTGGTGGGAGACGACTGGAGCAGAGCGGAGTGGAGCGTCTGAACCCTTCCAGAAGGGCCTGTCAATAAAACCTTGCCATGTCTGAAGGCTACACGTAACATTTATTACCAAATGCCATGCGGCCCTGGTCAATTAAAAAATGGCTCGAGAACCTCTCTCTCTCTTTACAATATCTCGAGGTGGCACACATTAAGCAAGCTGACAGTCTGTGTCCTGAAGAAGAGCTGGGGGCAGAAATTGAAATTCACAACAGAGAGTTTTTTAGTGGCATTGAATCAATTACACATTACCTAACAACGAGAATGGATTTGTTCTCTGCATGAGAGAGACAAACGGTTCCTCACCCCATTAATGCACTTTAATGGATTTTGGTGATTTCTAATGGGGGGGGGGGGGGTACGTGGGAAGAGCTGTAATGGAAAACCACCTTTTGGAAAATTAAAAGGGAAAAAATTCAAGGCCATTAAAACAAGCCATTACTTGGCACATTGAAGAAAAGGGGAAAAAAAGTTATGAAAGTACTCTCTTGTTGCTTGTTTTCTCGACTTTTCTTGAAAGTGCAAAATGATGAGTATGTCTCTCAGGTTCCCTCTAATGGAACCCTATATAAAATTTCATTCTACAATAAACATTTTAACAACCCACAACCCGCATTTCAGGAAAGAGAAAAGATGATATTCTTTGTCAAATTCAGTGAGGACGGGCTCTCTCCACCACAGAATCCGTTACCTCTTGCCAGTAGCCCAGGGCTTGAAAGTCAGAGAGACTTATTTACATATTTATAAATTCCCCATAACCCTGACTTGGAGCCATGTTTTAAGTGCTCTGGGATAGACATTTAGAGAAACAATCACTAAATTATCTCCCCAGCCTTTTCAGTAAGCAAACACTGTGGGTTTCTTTCTTGCCTGGTAGCCATGTAGCCTGCTTTGCTGAATTTGGTAAATCAGATACACTCCGAGGCAGCTGCTTTCAGATGGGCATCTCAGGGGGAGGAGGGCAAGGGCTACTTCCTAGTCAGGGGTACGTTTGCAGAGAAACTGCAGATGGACAACTACGAGCATTAAATCATAGAGAGACTTTCAGGTAGAACACCTGATTTCTCTTTCTCTGTGTTTCTCTCTGTTTCTCTCTCTCTCTTTCTCTCAGTTACCACTCAGTGCGTTCACATGATGGCAGTACTCCGATTTCGGCCAAACCCTGACTTCTCTCTCCATGGGATCTCCATGGGGGGTTAACTGCGTTATCTCACGGCACATGGCAGGGACAAATCCAGATCTTGGCCGCGTCAGTTCAAATCAAATGTGGAATGTTTACAAGCGGGCATCTGCTAACGTTGATTATAGAGTAAGTAAGTTGTGAAATTAAACAAAAACACACCACAGTTAAAGTTGTATTAGTATTGATTGATTGATTCACATCAATATGAATGGATTACATGACTAACAAGTGGTGGAAAAGTAATATGAAAATATGTGTTCAGTGAATTAGCACGTACAGTCGCAGCCAACGTTTCAGTTTCAAAGTTTCAGTTTCGGTTCAGTATTTCAAAGTGAAATATAGCTGCAAGCAGCGATGGCGGTTTCCTCCTTCAAACATTGCGAACCAGGGAAAAATGAAATTTTGTGACAATTTGTCACTGTATAGAAAAATCCATGCTGCAGACTTGCCAATGGGATATTACATTTCAAATCCAACATTTACAATGCTTTTGCCTTGAAGTTAAGACTGAGTGGAGGTTGTGTGTGTGCGCTTAAGGCCGAATTATGCTCTGTTTTAGACGTAACGCGTAAGCACGTAATTTACACAAGGAACTTGTTTTAGACAAGTTTTGATTTAAGGTTCGTTTTAGACGCAGAGCCGTGTTGCAAGGCTTGTGAGCCGTGTTGCGTGTTGCAAAGCAAATTGACACCAGAACTGTAGATTTATTTTGAGTTAAGTAGCCTATTTATTGCAGCAGGACAAAGGAAAAAAAACTTACCGGAGCATGAAAGTGTAGTGGGCGAAAGGCTTGATGTTATGAATACATGTGTTACACAAAATACAAATGTTGGCAATTCAGTACCAGTGGCGAAAAAGACAGCACATGACGCAAAAGTTCGTTTATTGACATCTTTTAATGACTGCAACAGGCTTTAAAACGATGTGTTTATGAGTTACATTATTCAAAGATGAGGTGGTAAACGGCGAGAGAATCTCATCATGTTGTCAATGCTTGTAACTACAATGGTGCTGGCCACAAGGTAACGGCAGGTTACTGTTAACTTTTGTATATGAGCAGACCGGGCTCATTCTATCAAACTCTCTGGTGCAATTGATGGATTCACGTAAATATGAACTCAATGAAAGATATCGCCATGACTCACAAGTGGCGGAAAATGAATATGAAAGTACCTTTGTTCGTGAATGACCACATTCTCTCCAAACAATCGCGGGTGAGAGTGGGATATTCACGGTAATTTGAGCGTCCTTATAAGTGTTTAAAGAGGATTTGTAAAGGAGTTCATGTCTTCGGACCTCTTCTGTTATGTTTGTTCCTAATCCATAAGAAAAGGCTTGTGAGAGGTCTGCAGGGTATTCATGATTTAAAAAAATATCTGGGTCTAAAAAAGACTGTATGCTATTAACCCGGAAACGTGAGACTCTGTGAAAGGCTGTGGTAGCCGGCCAATCACAGCCTTTGCGAGCTGTGTAGGGCCGTAGTGTTTTAGTCGCATAGTCAGGAATTTTGGGCGACGCACTTAAGCACGTAAGGGGGGGTATTTTACCGCGCAAGGGGGGGTTGTGTATCTTACGTGCTTACGCGTTACGTCTAAAACAGAGCATAATTCGGCCTTTACCCTGTGTGTCTGTGAGAATGTATGTGTGTGACAGCAAGCTGTGTGTCTGTGAGAATGTGTGTGCGTAAAACAAAGCCTGCGCGTGTGTTAAGGGGAGACTGTGTGTGTGAGATTTAGGAGCCGCGCGGATGAGGAGACAGAGAGACATAGAGAACCACCCTAGCAAGTAGTCAAGCATGCATGTTTCAAATATTCACCAAAAATCTACTTTTCATCTTACAGTCAACTTTTTTTCAGATTTGTGTACTAAACATTCTCAAGTGTCTTCATTAGGTTTCCTCCGGTAGGAGGTAACCTATTGTTATTGTAGGCTTTCTTATTATGTTGCTGCAATGGAAGTCAATGGCAGCCCCTAGAACCATATGGTAACTTTTTGTGAAATTTGGCACACTGATTGGGGACAGTCCCATGATTCATTTCACCAAGTTTCATGTAGGCAGATGTAGCGCTCTAGCGCCACCAACAGGTCAAAGTTGGCCGTACGTTCACACACGTAACTTTTGACCCGTTGGCCCGATTTTCAAAAATGAGGCATCCTTGGAATCCTTGGACCTGCACGAGTTCAACGCACCCTATGACGTCATTTTCCGCCATGATGGATTTTCCGCCATTTTGGATTTTATCAAAAACCTTCAAAAAGTTTCACGGGTCACAATTTTTGTCCGATCAACACCAAACTTTACACAAATCATCTTCAGACCAAGCCTCACAAAAGTTATTGGATTACATCTTCGCAACTAAAACCGTTCGCCCGTGACAGCCAATCAAAGTTTGCGACGAAGTCGCCAGACAGGACGTGGGCTCATATCTCAGCAACGATTTGATGTATCAAGACCAAACTTACTACATGGACCGCTTACCTCATCAGGAAGACGCTTAAGAAATTTGGTGACCTTTGACCTCTAGGTGGCGCTGTAATTACAAAAAATGCATTTTGGCCTGTAGCTGTTGACGTGTTTGGAATTTCAACTTACTAGTGGGATCTACTCGTGCTCTTGGAGGTCTTTAGGTTGACACATGCAAATATGTGACATTATCATAATTGATCAGGGCGCCATATTGAATTTAGTCAAAAACACTAAAACGCAAACACAGGTCACAAATTTGATCTGATCTTCACCAAAATTGGCGCAGACCATCAGTAGACAATGCCTTATAACTGCATTAGTTTATGGAACAATTGATGAAAGCGTTCGCCAGTAGCAGCCAATCGAATTAGGCGGCGAAGCCGCCAAACAGGAAGTGAGCTCATGTCTCGGCAACCTTGTAATGTATCAAAACCAAACTTGGTACATGGACTGCTGACCCCATCTGGGGGACAATCAATACATTTGGTGACCTTTGACCTTAATTTAATCCAAAACACTAAAAAGTTTGCACAGGTCGCAAATTTGATCCGATCTTCACCAAAATTGGCACAGACTTTCTAAAGACCATGCTTTATCACTGCCTGGTTCGCAATGTTTGAAGGAGGAAACCGCCATCGCTGCTTGCAGCTATATTATGAACTTGTGATTGAATCAGAGTTTCACTTTTTGACCTGCAGATGTGTAAAGCATTATTTTAGCGTTAACAATGTATCCAATTTGCTTTATATCAATCATTTTTCAAGATATGAAGTTGCCTTTGCACATGGGAACATAGTGTAGTGTCATCCAAGTGATATACCAGTTTGGTGTTAATATCTCAAAGATTAGCTGAGATATGACTTCACTTCCTGTTTGACCGCTTTTCTGCTGAATTTGAGTGGCTGTACCGGACAAACCATATGGTAACTTTTTGTGAAATTTGGCACAATCATTAAGGACAGTCTCTTCTTTATTCATACAAAGTTTCATGTCTCTCATTATACCACTCTAGCGCCACCAACGGGTCAAAGTTGGACTTGTGTTAACACACGCAACTTTTGAACCGTATGACCGATTTTCAAAAATGAGGTAACATTGGATTCCCTGGATCAAGACGAACTAAAACACCCTATGGCGTAAATTTCACTCAAATATTTGCTGACATATGACTTCACTTCCTGTTTGGCCGCTTTTCAGCTGAATTTGAGTGGCTGTACCGGACAAACGGTTGTGAGGATCACAATTATTTCCATAACTTTTGTGAGACTAGGTCTGAAGATCATCTCTGGTGATTTTGAAGAAGATTTGCCAAAAATTGTAGGAGGAGAAGGCTTTCAAAGGTTTTTGATAAAACCGGAAATAGCAGAAAATCTATATAACCGGAAATTGACGCCAATGGGTGGGTTTAATTTGTCTTGATCCAGGGAATCCAATGGTACCTCATTTTTGAAAATCGGTCATACGGTTCAAAAGTTGTGTGTATTA
>NC_137911.1:9976024-9988524 GCF_963457725.1 Sprattus sprattus
AATTAAATCAACCTTATAAGATGCAATTGTCTAGTCAATAGTGCGCAGTATCAATCTCACCGATGCCTTTCATGCAAGTTTGGATTAAACACTTTTGTAACTGTCTATTTGATAGGCTTATCATGGGGAGGACATTCTATGAGTTATTAGACAGTGCTGCATTCCTCTACATGAACATCTCTAATCCAGTTCCTCTCCATTTTATGCAACTTTTAAAAACACCATTTCTTAAAAACGATGCAAAATTCACTATATACTGTATGTAAGCACTACACAGCCCTTTGGCCTTGTGCATTTTAAAAAGACACAAGCATATTGGTCTCCTAACAGGACATTTCCCATCATTACAACCAATATACATGACACCATGTGCTTTTTTTTCCAGATCAAACACAAAATATTCAACACATAAACACATACGTACCATTTATTTCTGAGATGCACTGCAGCCCAGTACCAGCCCCACATTTCTGTATGTATGAATGTATTTATTTATTTCGAGTTTCCTGGAGAGCATTTTAATGTTTCAGTGACACACTTTTTTCTCTGGCGCTTCCGCAGCGGGCCAACTACCAACTACACCGAGGGGCCGCCAGCGGATGAAAGTGCCCTCGCGGGATCGAGCAGAGGTTGTGAAGGACCAACAAAAGGACCCTCTGCACCTCATTACAGGAGAACGGCCCTGCTTCCACCAGCGCAGGAATCAAGACATCATAGAGCAAAGCGACGTCCTCTCTCCTCAATTATTTACTGCATTCACCCCAGTGCGGGGAGGAGAGGAAAGGAGAGGAGAGGAGGGAAGACATATTCACTGTGACAGGAGGATCTTGGTGACTTCTAATTGCGGCAAGAGAAACTGGGAAATTTTGTGTGTGCCGGCAGAAAGTGCGTGGTGGCCCACGCAGACAGCAACTACATGCATGTATTTTGTCAAGTAAATTATCTCATTCTTCCACAAATGATGAAAACACGGCCTACCGAGAGAGTTCTGATTTAAATGTTGCTGTGTTGTGTTGTGAATTTGAAAAAAAGCCATTTGTGTGTGGCCCAGTTTCAAGGCCTTCACAAAGAACTGAACTGTGCATGCATTTCAAGCCATTGAGCGGTTAAATCCATCAAGGTTTTGTCGTGTGTACTAAATAATGGAGACCAGGATGTAATTACAAGATGTCTCATAGACTTGGGGGTGTGGATTAGCAGCTCTCTAAACTGAAAGGATTTCTCCCGGAGGATAATAGCTCAAGTGTTGCATGTATTGTTTTGCTTTCAGTCAGGTACAGCAACCTCCTCCTGCCCTTCAATGGAGAGGACGTTTTTGTTCAGCAGAAAACAAATTAAAGTCTCCGCCAGGTTTTTTCGAGCATGATTCATTATGGCTCCTCTGTGTCCCTCGCTCAAAGATGGGGAGGTTTCCATTGCAAACGGAGCAGATATCCATGTAGCCAACACAGCACAGGCTAAAAACAAATAACACAGCAGCGAGAGGGTTGTGTTTTTTCATGAGTTTTTGGGGAGTGCAGGTGTTTCTCCAAAGACTTTCGGAGTGAGCTGAAAGTAATCATTGGATTGCACCCTGCGTCTGCACCTAGCTCATCGCCTCCCACGGACGATCGATGGGACATTCTATCCATCACTCCATAAGCAGTGAATAAGTGCCAAGGCCGCATAGATCTGATGTGGAGCAAAGGAAGTCGGACGCTATTCTCCAGAAGCCCATTCCAAGTCATTATTATTATTTTAGACGCATTCTTCACCTTTTCACTGGCCACCATCCTGCGACGTGTTAATTACTTCCTTTTCACTAAATGCTAACAGCCCAGAACGACCACTCAGGAGAAACCTGGTTATCAATCAGGCTGGAAGGCAAGGTGTGCGGGCGAAAAAGCGGAACAGGGGTATGCCGTGTGAATTCAATTTGGGAACCTGCACTCCCAGCGGCACGGATGGAAACGCTGAGTGGGGCTGTCACAGCTCCCCCCCCCACACACACACACACACACACACACATCTGCTCCCTTACCCTCCACACCAAGGCAGCAGCAGCAGCGAATAATGGCGGAATTAGAATTCGGGCCTCTAATAAGAGCTGCTGAACTTTATTAGGCCTGCCATTATTGCATTATTGTCTCCCGGCATAATGGACATCACAGAGGACCACTGTGATTAGTGTGTGTCATCAAGCACCCCGCAAAAGCAGCCCCTGCCAGGAGAGACCAGAGTACTCTAGCGCTTTTTTTTTTTTTTTTTAAGGCCTACCTCTCAACCACCCACCTACTTCCCATCACCAAATTGACTTTAATAGCCATATCGGTGCTCTAATGCCATATCGGTGCACTAATGCTAGCCCCCAAGGTCTTTTCACTGTAATTTGAACTCTATTTCCATGGTGTCTTATGCCATGAGAGGTGTGTAAAATAGACTACATGCTTTTTTTGATGTAACTGTTTAGTCTGAAAGGCCTGTCACAGAAGAAGCCTGGCTTTAGGCAGACTTTCCATTCCCACTGCTGCTAAGAGTATTTTATTGACATGTTGTGATATTTAGGGAGCAATTTCCGATCTATTCTTGTACAACAGGCACTCTGAGGCACCTCGGAGCTCCAGAAATGCTCTAATAACCCATTCTAATAATTTGTTATCCAGATTCCAATTTATTCCAAACCGGAGGTGATGTTGGCAAACAGCATGAACCTCCAAACCATTTACTCATTTGCATCTCGGCTCAGTTACCGTGAATACCACCTGAATGAGGAGCCTTCAAAATCAGCCGTTTGGAGTACATTTACAGTTCAGTGACGGTAAGTCAGTAAGTTTACATATCACCAAGACTTAAAAGAAGAAACCTCTTTAAATGCAAACCCTTTAAAAAATTGATTGCAAATCTCCCAGTATGCTCCCCGTTGTCCCTTGAAAGACTCCACTAATTAAAAATCTTATTACCATGCATGCAGAAAAAACCCTAAACATATTTTTCACCTGAATTGTCATCAAAAGAGTCAAACTCATAGAAATTGAAGACAGTCGGCTTGGGGCAACGTAATCCCAGCGTGGTGAAATTTTGCATCTGCAGGCAAAATTGAAACTTTTCCCAGACTTCAGCAAACAAAAGGGGACAGAAATCAAGTAAAATTGCAGCCCCCCTTTGCCTAATGAGTGAGAGCACTCCCGATAATGAGTTCCCCTCACAGCTATGTAAATGTTAATCCATCCATAAGATTAGGTGGCAGGATTTCCAATAAGATGTGGGATGCCCGGTGAGCACGTTCGCTAATGTGCAAATGCGAGGGAATATATATTCAGGAAAAAAGCTTGTTTGTTACAAGTGTCTTTGCATTTTGTTCTACATGGTGCTTAGTTGTCCGTCTTTTTTCCCCAGTTTTTTGTTTTTATTGATCGCTTGTGTGTTTGTTTGTTTGTTTGTTCTTGCCCTGGCTACAGATTTTTATTTTACAAAATACCAAAAACCACTGAAGCGGCCATAGACCACCTAGTTGTGCTTCCCCTTGTGCTCCTGTGGGGTTGTGGCCTTCCTCCTGCCTGTGCACAGCGATACCAGGACATGCCCTTGGCCCCTTCCAGCCAGCAGAACACACTCCCTGGAGGGAGGCCCTATGCGCACTTTGGTGTGTGTGTGTGTGCGTGTGTGTGTTTGTGTGTGTATGTGCGTGCGTGTGTAAGTGCGTGCGTGAGTGCGTGAGTGCGTGAGTGCGTCTGTGTGTGTGTATGCGTATGCGTATGCGTGTGCGTGTGCGTGTGTGTGTGTGTGTGTGTGTGTGTGTGTGTGTGTGTGTGTGTGTGTGCGTGTGTGTGTGTGTTCGTGTGTGTGTGTGTGTGTGTGTGTGTTTGTCTTCATGTGTGTGTGTGTGTGTGTGTCTGTGTGTGTGTGTCTGTATGGAACAGCCTCCTAGAGCATATTGCTGGGGACATCACAGACTTTGCTGTTGGATTAGTGTGATGCGAAAATGCACAGAAAACCTCCTCACTACTCCACAGACCTCCTACCCCACAATGAACAAGGAGACTAACCAACAAGATATCTTTCTTGCAACACCTACTTAACTCACAGAATGACTTCGATAATAAAAAAGGAATGGTGATGCCTCAAAATACTTTTAATGAAAAAAAATAATCCTTCTTCTGAAAGGATAAGTGAAATGGGCAATTTGTGTTGCTCTGAATATGATTGGAAACATTGAAACACATTATTCATTATAGACTGTAAATATTTCTGTGAGCTTGGTAAACAAAGTCATCTGGTGACTTATTGTTGATGCCCTCCAAACAGAAGGCTTCCTTTTTATCCCCAACAGAGAATTCATTACTTTAACCTTTGGAGCAAGGCATGCGGAGCACTTCAAACCAAAGCCGATATATTTTCATCTAAAATTCAGTAAAGGTGAATAATCTCCATCTATTACAAGTCATATTAGAGAGGGGGTACGTGAGGTGTTTGCCTGAATAAAAATGTCCCCTTATGCGCTGTAAAATACCAGTTTTAATCATAATAAATTCAAAACTGCTGGTTACACCACTAAACGCTCCAAGAAGCATGACTTTGGGCATAAGATTTAAATCTGAACTTCTTTGAAAATTAATTCAATTCCTCCGTCAACTGGGGCAATCAAAGGAAGGATTTGAGAAACAGAATAATACCTTAAGTATTTTTTCCCTCTCAGCACCACCACACAAAATAGCGCCTGTGGTCGGGGTGGGCCGCCATTGTCAAGCTCCAGAACATCATATCCGCCTTTGCATTCGAGCGCCTGGCAAGGATCAAAGGCATCGCAGCCCTCATTTTCTCTGGAGAGCCTGCTTTAAACGTGTTCAAAGACTCCAAAAATATTGTGTAACATAAACAAACACTAACCACTGCTTTTGTTTTATCTGCTGACAGACTGTCACCTACCTGAAATCACTGAAGGTGAACAAAAAAAAACACTGTTTCTGGCTAAATCTGCGGACGGTTTCATAAAGTATGACACAAAGAAAAGAAATAAATATATCTGTCATATGTCGGATCAGGTTTCAAGCAGAGGCTGTCTTGTTCTTGTATAAGCTGACTTACAGTTGATCTTTTCCTTTTGGTATGTCTGTGGCCAATGCAAAACTGCTTCTTAAGTCTAATGCTTGTCCTCTACTCCCAATTTTTAGCTGCCAATGGAATACCCCTTGTAATATTTTATAAAATAGATATTTGACCTATTCAAAATCTTTGGCTCTTTAAATTCTGAAAAAGATGGGTGTCTTAATGTTACACTGCTTGACTGATCTTATTTTAATCTTTTAAATGTATTTATTCATTTTTGACATGTTGGCTATTATATACTTCTGGGTAAATAGCCAGGGACATGGTTGACTGCATCAGCAAGAAACTTCTACCTCTCTCCTCTCACCCCCAGAAACAGTATCACCCTAGCAACTGTCGTATGGCCAGATGGTGAATGATGCCTCTGAGGTGACGCCACTGTTTGCCCCCTCGCAAGATGGCCGCCCTCATGGGCACTCCTTGCCAGGCGTGTGTGGGAGGGCCCAGCCTCACCGAACGTTCTGGCTTGTCACATCTGACTTCAGTGACACGAGGACAGAGCCTCTGGCTATGATGGAGGCTAATGGTCACAGAGACCAGAGCACAGAGGGCTCAGAGATACTCACATCTCCCAGGAGCTGGCTCTCTTTCTATGCCCTCACAGACAGGTGTAATTCTTACACCCACTGATGTGTACCCATGTGCCAATTACAATGTGCTCTCATCCATTTAGGACTGCTGCAGTCTTTTTCGCTTAATCCCCTTGGCACCAGGCAGTGGCCCATTTCATTACAGTGATTCCTCAACTCCTCACTTCAATTGCTAAAACATGACAGCAATGGGTTCCAGGTTAGAAAATAGGCTCTGTATTAGCAGCAGCAGCAGCTCGGATTTAAGCCTTATCTTCATCGGCAGAGATAATTGTGAATCCATCTCACGCGTTGCATGCGCTGTGAGAGACTTGGTCTCCATTGCACATATGCTACTGAGGAGATTTGCACTACTTTTCACACAAAGAGGTTAAATGGTTACTCAAAACATATGTTTTCCCAGATGCTGTGATTGGTTCACTTCACTCTCTGATATGAGTATTTTCACATCCCTGTCCGAAAGGTTTTTTTCCAGACCACCTTTCTAGGTCTGTGGTGGTGCACTTTGACCTGTACATTCAGAAAAGAATACATGCAGTATTCATTTATGTCAAAAAATATTCTAATTAAAAATATTTGCACACTTTCTTACTTGAAAAACCTTAAAAAAATGTCCTGTCATTTCTTTGCCTCAGAAGTGCCAGTTCTAGGGCAGCAGCTCTCCTCTATGAAACCTGGTCCCAGTCATTATCTATGACAGAGATTCTGTTAACCTTTATGTTCTGCCTGAGGGCTGGGCTTGCAATACATTGATTAGGGCAAGGACACATTCATTTTCAGACGTTAACATCATCTGTTTCAACTATTTTTGGGTGCTCTTTCAAACAGCCCATGGGTGAAATTAAACTAGTTTAGCAGGGACCGTTTTTGTTTGCTAAGAATTGTGATGAAATTGTGCTGGCTGGGTTACACAAGTACTGTTATTACAAAGGAGTTGCTGTTGAAGTTACAAATCAAGCACAAACCAAATCAAGGCATTTTCATGTTGAGTCAGTGTATATGTGGAATGTGTAGAATGATAAAAAAAATGTATGTGTAACTACAGCTTGTGGTGTTGGTTTTACAGTGGTTCATGATGCCAACCTCTAAACGGTCAACGTGAGTTTGTTTCCCAGCTGGTACAAGTGCCTATATATGTCGCTTTGGATAAAAGGAACCGCTAAATACCAGACCTTTACTTTTAACAACTTAGGACGCTCCTAAAAGCTGTTAAAAATGTCTGTCTGGTATTTCCCATACTAATGAAGAGAGATTAAACCAGTATTGTTATAGTGTTATATTGATGCACTTATATTGTGCTATATTAACTAAGTACACACTATCAATGAGCTGTTATAGTGACAATATATTAAGTCCTTAAAAGATAGTTAAGTAGAACCAAAACACCTACAGCTCAAAACAGCCTTAGCTCTCTTATAAAATATCTCTTATTTCAAATATAAGTCTGAGCATTGCTTGGTTTCCACTGGAGGGAGGCTGTGTTAAGCTCTCCTGGGACTGTTTGTAAGCTCAGTAATGTTGATATCCCAAACTGACCTGTTTGACTCTGTGATGTATGTCAGGCTAGAGCATCTGATGGCAACCCGAGCCCTTGGCGCTGATTCAGTTTGATGAATAATTTAAAGAGTCGATAGGAAGCTAGTGGTTCTGCTGCTGGTGCAACATGCCAGCGGACAGAAAGTGTGTGGTGTCGGTGTTTTGAAGAGTGGAGCGAACACAAGAGTCCCAGAGGTCCAATGGTCTGTGTATGTGTGTGAGAGTGTGTGTGTGTTTATGCTTTAGTGCAATCTCTGTTCATAGACATGGACGTTGCGGTGTTCGTTTGTCACACATGTGGACCATTTGTATTTAACATGGAAATGTCATACTCATTTATGAATAAATGTGATGGAATAACTGAAATGCCTCTGTGTTATGAGGGCTTTTTTTTAAGGCTGACACTTTATTAAAACCTCATCAATTTATAGTCCAGCACATAAGACAACAGAGCATATTTAAATGTCACACGTTTAACTTGTGTCATTAAAAAAAATGGCAGGGCCCTTTTGGCAAGTGACACATAAATCCCATTGAAAAACATAAGACTGAGCGTATAGGTTTGAGTTGGAAACCGACAGAAATAGTGTCAGTCAGGTTTGCGGGAGAAGGACACTCTTATTGACTTGGAAGAAATCAGCATGCAATTAATACTTTACCCAGTGTCACCCATGCGTGAAAAGCCAAGACTATCAAATTAATCCTGAACGTTGTGTTAATTATGTGTTTGGATTGTGTGGAGCTTCGAAGGACAAATGAGATATCACCATGTTTTCTGTCAGCGAGGGAAAGGGGTGAAAAGCCATTGAAGCCTATTACATCTTAACGGTGGATTGAAACCACACAGTTGGTGTGTGGATTATGAATAATGAATAACGAATAGACAAACAGGTTTATGCAAATAACCCTCTCACTGAAACCAGAGTCTGCTGTATTCAAAGAACAAATGTGCGTATTCGCCTGAGATGAGTTTTCAGCAGCTATGAAGAACAGTTGGGATGATTTTTACAATAATACGAACATTTGAAATATGAATGGGTATTGGGTGTTTAACACAACAAGTTTTTTTTTTTTTCTGAGCCTGATGACTTTCTCAATGCCTTGACATCATTTCTTGAAGGCTTTTTTTTACAGGCTTGAAAGTATTACCTCTCCTTCATCCATTAGTTTTGCTTTTAAATCTGGTGATTGTGTTGAGCGGGTCATTGCCTCAGCCTGGGCTTCCTTAAAGATCCTGTGCAGAGGGCACGTTCAGCCGCTAGAAAATTGCTGGGTGCTTGAGCACAGTTGGACACCTGGAATCAGAAGCTCCACTTGAAACGTGAGGAGCCGTTGTAAACTGATCAAGCTTGTTCTTTCTGAACAAAAGAATGTCCTCCACTGAAGTCGGCCCTGTCCTCCACCCAGGAGTTTTCTCATCCTTCGCTGATACACTCTCTATGTGCTACATGCTCAGAATCTCCTCCATGTTTCTTGCACTACATTCCCCAATGCCATTCATAGTCTCCCAGCAATTATTTCATTATTTCTAAAGCTTTTTCTATACTTAGATAGAGAGTTACTACCTCTGCCCTAATGCTAATTATGTGCATTAATTCCTATAGCCAGACCCTGAGATCATGTTTTGTACTCGTATTGTATTGCAGATGCCTGCACTCATGCCTCAATCACTGTATAACTATTGGGTGAAGCACACATTGTATAGAAGACATGCCAATCAAACAAAGATTGGATTTTTTGCTGTTTCCCTCACTGAAGTAGACAGATGGTAAAGCTAACCCAGTAACAAAAGATCTGTGATTGGTAACATCATCAGCATTAAGTGTTTCTGTTTGACAACCTGTGATTTTCTTTACTAAAATAAATCTATTTTGTGGACAGAGATCGTCCCAGATCATTATCTAAACTCCAAGACACATGAATACATGGCTATGTCATGTGTCAGCAGTTAAAAGATCTGTACAAATGTCAAGTCTCACTGTCAATGCAAGTTTGTCATTGAACAACGAGCAAAAAAGAGCTTGACTTGAAAATATTACCATCTCAACGCATGTTCCTTATTTGATATTTGCTAAATAAAAAATAAAAGGTATCGAGCACTGTGTACATTTGCTCCATTTTCAGCACCGCTTCTTATGGTGACTATGTGTCTGATTGATTGACTCAGGAACTTCAACAATCTAGTGCAGTTGTAACTTCAGTTTGAATTTTTAATGGCTTGTACACTTCCAGTGCTTCCAATAGGTTAGTCCAAACTTGAGGGCATCTATGAGGTTTGGAGAGACATTAAAATGCTAACGACGCTCTAATCGCTACGCCACTCTGCTCCTTCTGCCATGTAGATTTACCACACATGCATTCAATTATCACAGCTTTCCCACCCATTTAAGTGAACTTTTTGCCACTAATTTATAGATTAATCATTTCAGTCAATTTCTACAATGTTTCTGGTAGTCTGACCATGCATACATTTGCAAAGCTATTTGCAATCACTTACATGCACCATTAAGCCAATCATTCCAAATGGGGCAGGAGCTGAAAGCAGACCAGGATAGCAGATAAATATCTCCTTAAAATGCTGTTACAGTCTTCCATCTCTCTCCATAGGGTACATCATCACATGAGACCTTCGTTGGAGTGTGAAGCTAGTTGCGATATTTTCCTCTGCATAAAAACAATTATCTTTTGAGCCTTCAAAGCCGTCTTTAAGTCGTACATTCAGTTGTATAGTACTTTTCAGAGGCCTTATAATGGCGTGTGTGCTCAGTTATCAGGTCTGGCTAATACTGTAAATTGAAATTATATTTACTGTTAATTAAAGTGGAATGCAATTCAAATTAACTGGATTTCAAAAGCGTTTCATTACTGTGCTCATGCACAAGGAAGATGATCCTGTTTTGTACTGATGGGAGTTCTCAGAGGTGAAGGTGACCTTAAATGCAACTCTGAAAGTGATCAGAAATAAATTGCTCAACGTTGCATCAGTGCTCCCTAGCTGTAATCAGGAACAGAGACACAGCCTACTGCACACTGTGCACTGGAAGGCAATGTAAATGTTACACAAATACCAATAAATTACGGCGTGCAGGGTTTGTGCTGACTTCATCGTTTACCGGTTCCTTGCTGCCTCCTGCAATGCAATATTTGGTGTTTAAGTGTGCAGGGCGATAGCTCTCGGATGAAGGGCTGTCGTGGCGCAAATGGCTTTTAGAGATGCTCGTGAGTTTGTCCACAGTGTTGAAATCTGTGCTGAAGTCAGCGGGACATGTTCACCCTTTACATGAGGATACGCTTGACAGGCAACAGAGGGAATCAAAGAGAGGAAAAAATAGATATTTATGCAAAGATCTGCAGGGCCTTTGATGAAGAACATGGAGGTTGGCATATTTCGGTGTCTTTGATATTTGGGGGGGCTAAGCATATTCCTTATTTCGTATCTCAATTTACTTGCAAGCTAGTTGAAGAACCAAGTTAAGAATGAATATTTCCTCTAATATGCCAATAATCTTCTCTTTCTCTTGATGGTGTTATGTAGAAAGAGAGAGGAATGTGTTGGGTATGAAACACAGAACTATTGATTGTGTGATTAACAGACTGACTGAGAGAGCTTCTACATAACAGCCAGAATGTCAGAAGGAGCATTTTGTCATGTACAGGAGTACAGGTTGCTCTTCCACTTAATAGTTTTGAACTCAACACATCACATGGCAATTTGGACAAAATCCATTATCACCATCTCTTTCAAACTGTATTTTGCAAATGTATGTGTGTGGGGGGAGGTTAGGTGATAGGAAGGACACCTCAAATTATAGAGGACTTATAGAGGACTTTCCGTTTTTCCATTGTCTTGGGTGTGTTTCGTACCTTTTTTGTGCATGTAAACGGTCTGCAAAGTTTCAAAGCCCAAAGTACATGCCTGAGATTGTAACTCACTCCCAAAGAAACCACTTTTCTCAGATTCCTGAAACACCTCACTGGAATTACAGCCCTTTTCCTTTGTTACGAGATGACGTTATCTTGTAACACAGTCCTCATTGTCCGCCTAACTGACTAATCAGAGCTCACTGGGCAAAAGTGTAAATGTACACGTCCAAAAGAAAAACCTAGGCACCCTCTAACTAACATACTGTTTGGCATGTGGCGCACACTCACTCTCAGCAAAGCAGCTTAATTCCTAACCTTGAGGGCAAATTAATTTAGAAAGTTTGATACGGTCTTATGAAATGTTAGGCTTAACATACGCCTCTCTTAATTTCCAACCTGAGTTGTATGTGTACGTGAGAGCATGTGTGTGTGTGTGTGTGTGTGCGTGTGTGTGTGTGTGTGTGTGTGTGTGTGTGTTTGTGTGTGTGTGTGTGTGTGTGTGTGTGTGTGTGTGTGTGTGTGTGTGTGTGTGTGTGTGTGTGTGTGTGTCTGTGTGTGTGTGTGTGTGTGTTTGTCAGGGCAGTGAATTGGTTTACGTGTGAGCTGGCAAGAGAAACATCACAATTAGAGATTGGAGGAACTTGCCTGCATTCACTGATTTGAATGCCAGGCTACATTCCAGCCATAAAAAAAAGAAATGTGGGAACACTGTGGGTATTTAAACACTGGCACCATTGCAAATTGCCAATTTCTTCCATGGGTGATTGCCATTTCGGCCACATGGGCCCAAATCTCACCCAGGGATTTGCTGTAGTATAATTAAAGAGGAGAAGGGTGAAAGTTGCCCATGTTAATTTCCACTAAGGTCAACAAGGTAATCTGGTGTAGCAGCTTAAGCTAAACTCGTTTTATGTTCTATCTGCATTTTTATTTATTTAGTTAGTTTTCTTTGTTTATTTTCTTCCTTAACTGAGCCGATTCAGCACAACTAATTAAACTCCCGCTGTGCAAAATTTGGAAGGAAACAGAATTTTCTCTTGGCCAGTTTGTGGCCATTTTAATTTGGTTGCAGCAATGGATGTTATAGTCTGTGGCCATAAAGGAACACAGGTGTTTTTGGAGTGAGGGTTTGGGTGAATAGATTGAAAAACATTTCAAATGAGCGTTGGAGTATTTGCACATATACATGACACTTTTAAACAGAGATACATCTTTCTGTTGCGTGCCAAAGCACCACTTAGACTCCATAAGAATTTACATCTATATAGAAAGCTCCTATGATTTCTTAGTGAGTTGAGTTACCAAGGAAAACAGGTGTCTAAACTGCTCTTTCCATCTATTGAATGTGTTCTCTTTGTCTTTTTAGTACATTTTCTACAAGAGAAAGGGTTAGTTGAGATATGCAACTGCAATCCCCCAGTCTCA
>NC_137911.1:9996024-10063524 GCF_963457725.1 Sprattus sprattus
CTCCTTGACTCAACTTAATTTTCAATGCCTTACATACAATGTAGCTTATTAGTTAATAAATGCAACATACTGCCAAAGCAAGCACCCATATGAAAAGAAAATAGAAAAAGAATTTCTCAAAAACATCAAGATTAAATGGAATTTAGAGATACTTGAAACTTCTACTTGAACCAAATTTCACCTATGGATAAAGGAGGGATCTCAGCAGTTTCAAAAAACACATTTCACATGACAAGAAGACTTTTCAAAGCTGTTTTGGCAAGGGATAGGATTTTTTTTTGTCTATTATGATAAATGTTTACAATAAAGTGCCTTGTCCCATTTTAGTTTCAAACTGTTTCTCGTAAGAGAGTTTAAGAGAAATATCTTCAATTAAATGAATACATAAATTAAACAATAATGAGAATCACATCTAGGTCTCCTGAGTAATCAAAGACCCCCGACTTCCACTAAAGTCATACATATTAGAAGAGTTTGTCATTATATCACTGACATACATTTCATTGCCTTGCTCCTTACCAATAGGGGGGTCAGACAAGGATGGTCCTTGCAGATCTTTTCCCCCACCAAGTGGCTAAAAGAAGAAGTGCAAATAAAGAAATGAGGTAGAAAGCTCATGCTCAAAGAGTACTGTATCTACACATTCTGACATTATCCTTCACACAATAGCTTGGTGCCTTCTTGGTGTCTTCTCTTCTTTCTGAGAACAATATACATATTAGACATGTCAATTGGAACTGATTAAGTGGTTATTTGACTTGTATGTGATTTATGCAAAAACAAAAAAAACTTGGATATGGAATTGTATATCACTGATATAGCAGTTGATCAAGCTAAACTATGAGGGGCTGGAATGTCTAAACATGATTCAGTTTAAAACCAAGGACAGAACATTTCAGGATTGCATAGACCAACCTATAAAAATAAAAATAAAAACTCCCTCTGAGATAGCTTTATCACAGTAGCTGTTTCAACCCTATAGTCTTGAAGAAGATGTCGAGAACATCAAATCATCCATCATTATTGTTTTATTGTGTTTTAGCAAGTCTAGTCTTTTTTTCTACAGTAAATTAACCCTTCAAAGGCTGTCATCACAGATTCGTGTTTAGAACATTGTAGAGTGAATGTTCCAAAGGATACATGGAATTTTAAAATTGTTGAAGCATGCATTCCTTCAATGGAATGTTCAAAACTCAACAGCTGACGAACTAAAGTTCTGTGAATCTAGACACACACCAAAAAAGGGGATCCTGTAGCACTCGCTGATGAAGTATTTTCAAAATCACAAGGTACAGTCATTCCTGGCTCAGAGATTTACACTCCTAAGCCTTTTGAAAAAATAAGCACACTCCTTAGTTGATATTTCACAACAAGGTGTTAAGCCGTGTCATTCACTGTCTATTTCTACAGTAGCATATACAATGCATGACCATGGTTGATACAATACAGAACTTCCATTAGATTTGCACTAAGAGAGGCACAAGGCATGTAAACCAGTGTGGCAGTTGCATTGCAGGAGAAATGTCAAGTTTTGAGTATATAGAAGTTTGTCCTCAGGATAAGGTAAAGTATAGTTACACAAGCATATGAATATGAACATGTCCTGTTTTGAGAAGTGGATACACCCAATGCTGACTGAAAAATAAGTGGGTATACTGCGTATACCTGCGTATACCCTGGACTACAACACTGGCTGCGACCTTCGCGAACGTGCTCGATAGTTCATCATCAAAACATAAAGCAGGGCGAAGACAGTTACACTGCGCATGGGCAGTACTCTTGCTGGCGTAGAGTGGTGGTTCCCACCAAAACAAGGAGCTAGTTCTGAAGTTGTTGACAACCTTAGTAATACAAAAATGACACTGCCTCTCATTTTTACAAATGAGATAAGTATGTGTTAACAATACTATCATCTATCAAGTCTGTGATGTTTCCCGATGTTATGTCAAGGTACAAGTTTGCTAGATAAATAGCCTGGAAGTTCGCTAGCTCAAGGTAACGTTAGCTAGCCAGTCAAGTAAGTTACACTTTGCTTAATGTTTTATTAATTGCACATTGAATATGTGCTAACATTATTGTTATCGTGCGATGTGACTAACTGAATCATATTTAAAGTATGTAGCTGAACGTGTAATGCTTGACAAGCTAATGTAGCTGATGTCAATCTGTATTGTGTGCATGGGCACTTTCCGAGCTAGTTGATGTCTGCAGCGTAGCTACGTGGAAATTATCCGTATAGTGATTGATGGACAAACCACCTCAATGGCAGTAGCCGTACTCAAAGTACTAAAAGAGGAAGAAGCTCATTTTGTCTAGTTTTAATCACAGAGCAGTTCTATAGGGTCTTGCGTAAAAGTTACATCATGGATTTCAGTGTTTTGTTTTTCTTTATGGGGTTGGCATTTGAATGTTACCAGTTATCAGAGCACGGCCCTACCACACCAGTGAAATCATTAGTCACTTCTGTTGACGTTGCAGGTTTTGAAAACTTTTGGGAGACGTGATTCACGTAGAACTTTGGAACCTCATTCTTTGGTACGATGAAGCTTCAGTGCGATGTCGAAGTGATCAATCGGATGCTGCCTTCGTTTGGGATGAAAAGTCGATGCAAAGGAGCAAGGGCAGTGTTGTCTATTGGGAGACACGTAGACAAGACAACGCAAAGAACTGGCATCTATCTGTTGGTCTGTACAGCTAAAGACAGAGCTGGCTCAAAATATAAGGTCTGTGACCTTTAAGTCTTTTATTTTTTTTAACTGTTGGCCTATATTTTACAGCAGAGTCTAATATTGCTACTTTGTGACTGCCTGAATGTTGATTGTTTTCACATGTTAGTTAGCATGCCCCTCTGTTTTTTAAATGTAAAAATCATGCCTTCTAACTAGGTACACTGAAGTTGCATGACACAATTCACATGATTCCCAAAAACATAGTTCTGTAGTCACGGTAGCTAGATCACTGGTAAACTTGGCAAAAGATTGCTGATGTGAAATATGACAACTTGTGAATACATGTGTACAGATTTAATTAAACTCTTTGACAAATTCTGGTATATTAATTTCAATATGAATGAATGTACATCGTCCAAAAAGGTATAGTAAAGCATTGGTTACCAAATGCCTGAAGGTGAATTATTCCTGTTGAAATGTCCCATGCCTAATCTGATGTCTCATCTGGATTCAATAGCTGAAGGAGAACATCGAGAAGTTCTTTACAATGTTCATGGATGAAGGCAAAGCGACTGTCAGACTTAAAGAACCTGCTGTGGATATCTGTTTAAGCAAGGTAAGGCATTTTCCCATCCACACTGCACTAATGGAACACATTACCCCCTCTGTGTTTGATTAAAGAAGAGTCTAAATGGAAAAGAACAGATGCAAGTGCAATGACTCATTGTGACATTTCATCATCATCATCATCATCATCAGCATCATCATCATTGATGTTAGGGCTTTAGGGTTTATTTCCTCATAGTGAATAGAGGATAATGTTATTGCAACATTTCTACTTTCAACAGAGACTCGTGGTGTGGTTACATTCTTGTCTTTGTTTCTGTTACCTGCACGTTGTCCCCTCGTTCCTGTAAACAAGGGCATGGCACGTAGCAGTTCACAACCCCCCTCTCTCGTGTGATTCCAGTTCTGCTGCCTTTTTTAAACGGGGCTTCTTTTCCGGTACGGGGCATGTAACAACAGGTCCTTCAAAAAGAATAAGACATGAACTGTGATGCATTCAGACAGCGGAATCCGTGGCTTAGTCAGTGTGAGCTGGAGCTGTGGCTGAGCTCCACTGACCTTTCACCCAGTTCCTGCATGCGTGTTTGGGTCCTGTCACTGGTGCCGGCAATAGCCCTGGCATTTTCACGTTACGCTCCAGCATCAGTGCCCTGGAGGACTTTTTCTAAGTGCTAAGGCATTGGTAGTTTATTAGAGGGGTGTGAGCACAGACGTTGGTGTGGAAATCTCCCTGTAATTTATCTATTCCCACAAGTATTCAGAGGATTATTGTAGTCTTGTAGGGTGCAGTTTGTGCTCTGTAACTCTTTTTCTTTGATGCAGTTGTATCCATCAGACACAAGGTAATTTGCATCTCTTTATCGGATGTTACTGTACACTAAGGGATTTAGATGATGATACCCTTGAGTTTAAATAGTATATACTGTTAAGTTTTTCCAGTTTTTATTATAGACTGCAACCCTGCTTGCTGTTTGGAAAGGTGATTGCCATGTTGATATAGAAGGGAAAGGTGTGCTGTGAACCTCTTAAATTACTACATAGTTAAAAGGTCATACACTGCATACAATCCGAACAATGCATGATGTCTTTCATTTGTCGTTTGAGAAAAAACGGACATGGTATACATGGCACCTTCAGTTCTCAATTTTTTTTTTACCTTTTGTATTGCTAAGTACTTCATTTTTGTGCAAAAAACGTAAGCAACATTGTTGTGACATTTATTTCCCAAGGCTGATGCCAACAGTCTCAAAAACTTCCTCTCCGCTGCACGCCTGGCTCACAGAGGAAGTGATGCAGACACCATGCCTCTCTCCACCCTGACGCCGGTCCGCGCCCGCGATGTTGAAAAGCCCAAGAAGAAGCTTGTCGTCATTTCCAAGAAAGACTACCCACTCACCTCCAACTTCCCCTACTCTCTCGAGCAGCTGCAAGTGTCCTACTGCAAGCTCTCCCGTGTGGACATGCGCATGCTCTCACTCAAGCTGCTCCGCAAGCTGGACCTCAGCCATAACCACATCAAGAAGCTGCCCGCCACCATTGGCGACCTGAGCTCGCTCGTGGAGCTGGTGCTTCACAACAATCACCTGGAGACCTTCAGCCCAGCCCTCTGTCTCTCCAGCCTCCAGCGCACACTCCAGCACCTGGACCTCAGCCAGAACCGCCTCCAGGCCCTACCCACCGGGTTCTCCCAGCTGAGGGAACTGGTCAACCTAAAGCTGGACGATAACAAGCTCGCGAGCCTGCCCTTCCGCTTCGGGCAGCTGTCGAAGCTACGCTTCCTCTCTGCTGCGCACAACCAGCTGGCGGTTCTGCCCAGTGACTTCCGGAAGCTGTCATTGGATAACCTGGACCTGTTTGGCAACCCGTTTACACACCCCAATCCTTTTGACCACACCATTCAGCTCAAGTTCCCTCTCACGCTGCAGGAACTGGCTTCCAGGGCTGTAGTAAATCTCAGGTAAGGACACAGGTACTCAGAAAACTCAAGGTTGCGGTGTCTTATTGTATTCTTGTTTAAATGTAAGATCTCCTTTTAACACATGATCCACATGTACATGTAATTTGTTCATCATGCAAATGTGTTATGAAAACATGAGTCTAAAGTTAAGGTTTCATATTTTTGATGACTATATAGAAATATGAATTAACCGTTTGAAGACAGGACATGCCTCTAGGAAGATGGTGCTCAGTTTTACAGTAGATTTTATCAGGCAGGTCTGGTCTTTCTGGTTTGGCTTCTGCAGTGACACTGTGTGGTGTAGTTTGATTGATGCCTTTAGTCCTTTGAATAAAGACAGCTTACTGTTTTCTCTTGAGGCCACCCTTAAAAATATGTTGGCCACTGTCCAATCCTATGCAAGCAACCACAACTAAAGCACAGTATTCCAAAACGGTTTGCAATTGAATTAATGATACAAAACCGACAATACATCAGTGATTTTCTCTAGCAATGCACTACTTTTTTTGATGTTTTGCGGGTAGTTCCGGAATTACTAATATGTGACGGTTCTGAAAAGCTTGACAGGCACAGCAACACCAAGCGGGGCACGATAGCGAAGGGTCAGTCGGTTGGGTTACGGCAAACCAACACAATTTTAAGGATGACCACAGTTGTTATAAAAACCTAGTACCAATGACTTAATAATAAAACACCTTGTTTTCATGTCACAGAATCCCGTATGGACCTCAAAGCATCCCTTTCCACTTGTGCCCCGAGCTGGACGCTGCCAAGGTGTGTGACTGCGGCCGTGCCTGCCTCGACTCCTTCATCCAGACCTCAGTCAGCATGAACCTTCACCTGGTCTCCCACACGGTGGTCCTGGTGGACGACATGGGTGGCACAGAGGCGCCCGTGCAGCGCCACTTCTGCTCGCTCATGTGCTACTGCGAGTTCCTTGACAACTGCGTGCAGCGAGGGGTCAGATGACATTTTTTTAATTCAAAGCAGTTGATTCAGCTGGACCTTTTTTCATTTTTGGGGCAGCTAGCCAGCGTGGTGATATCCCCCTATTTGGACATTGACATGGGAGGGTGTCTCAACGCTGTGATTTTTAACACTGGCCCTTGACGTTAAGTTTTTTTTTTGTCCACACTTATGTCCACCACTCACGTTCCACTATTAAGAGGTCAGAATTTAGAGGGTGAAGTGGCGACTGGTGGTCGAATGTTTTCAGTATGTCTGTATGTATGACGTCTGTTTGTTTGAAGGTAGGGTGCACTTAGAACTGAAATGAAGCACTCCATAATCATACTTGTGTGGAACGAGAACACTTTTTTTTTTACTTGTTGTAATGAATTACATGCTTGAATGAATATTGAATTTCAAATAAATATAAAACAATATATTCTTTGACTGAAAAAGTTCTCTATAGTCATTTAGCAGACATATTTAACATGTAGGTGTGAACCAGAAGGATGGAACAACTGCGAAACAAACTTTGAAGAAATAATGCTAAATTAAAGCCAATATTGTTACTTGACCTTCTGGGGAAGCTGAAAATAATAGCCTAAACATCACAGGCCTTGCTTGCAAGTTGACAGTTCTTGTTAAATCATCAGACTCAAAGGAAATCTTGCCATAAACATGCTTTAAAATTACGGCAGTCCCTCCCTTTATAGGGTAGAATTATGAAACAAAATTACTTGGAGATGAAAGTATAAACATCAGATCGGCTCGCTAAATTGATTCAAGTGTCTCAGTATTTCAGTCCAGCTCATACAGAAGGGAGTTCTGAAACACAAAAGCAGAGGATGTCGTGTGATCGCTGATGATTACCTCAGTCCCGTCTTCTGGGTTTATCTCTCGCAGAACTGCTGATGGCTGCTTTGGTCTAGTGCCACTGCAGCTCTGCTCTTCAGGCAAGTCATCCTCTTCCTCTGCTACAGAAACCATTTCACTGAATCGTACGGTCTTTTTGGCCTGTACATAGGTTAGTGTGTCCACCTGTGAACCTGAGTCCTCTTGTTCCTCATCTTCCGTGGTGGACTCGTCTGTACTCTGTGTTTCTTCTTGAGCAGGGCAATTGTCAGGGATCTTTTTCAGTGTGTCCTCTACTAATGAGTTTGCTGTAGCAGCTATGAATGTTTCCACCTTCAAAGCATTGTTACAACATCAATAAAAAAGGTATTCATTCAAAAGACATACATGGCTACCTGAGGAAACGTAATGATAAACTGCTTACCTCCTCCTTTGTGGTTCTTGTTTCGTGTACTGACTCCCCTTCAGTATTATCTGTGAAAGATTCAGCACTGGTAAAGTCAGGTGGCAGTGGGGTATCCTCTTGGACATCTGAGGAAGATGAACGCCATTCTTCCTCATGCAGCCTTAGCTCTGGCAGCCTGCTGCAGTCTGGAACATTTACATTGTCTACACTCAGAAAATCTAAGCCAGGCTGTTCAGAATCAGTTTCAAAGCATGTGTGCTCGTGTGTCTGTAGGCTATTTTCAGTTGTACTCGTTTTCTCTGGCTCTTCTTCAGCGCTTGGCCCATTAAGCTGTTCCTTTGCGTCATCAACAAGTTCAGGACTCTCTGCTGTCAGCAGAGGCTCTTTTAGTTGCAGAACAGGCAAGGTGACAACCAGCTGTTTCTTTTGCTTATTGAACTTGGCCTGTCCTTTGTTTTCATCCACAGGGTAGGCCAAGTCTAGTTCTAGCATATATGCAGGTTTACTGGATTTCAAAACAATCTGTTTTGCTGTTACATCCAAATCAGCATCTGCCGCAGATTTGAGCAATGGCAGATCAATGGCAATAACTATTTCTCTGGGGCGTGGACTGGGTGCAGAGTCTCTAGAGCACCTGTAGTCTTGTAAATCAACGACTGACCTGTATTTTACAGTGTAATGCGGTTCTGTGGGTTGCTTCTCTGAACTGCAAGTTTCTACGGCTTTAGTAGGTTTAGTTTGTGTTGACTGATCACCAGACGAGTTCCTTTTAACATTGCTTAATGTTGATGAAGTCTCGGCTTTGTCATACGGGTAAGGGAATGCGAGGGGGTCGTCTTTGTCCGTATCATTTTGTTTACATGGTAGTCCAGATGTGGCCCTCCGTATCACAGCTGCATGTGGCACACCTTTGTATTTTGTCCTGAGAATTTTCGTGTTCTTTCTGTCCAGCTTGACCTTGAGAGACTCTTGTATCCCATCAATCGCTGTACTGTCGACAAGTTCCATGAATCTCGCATTTCTACTTGCCATGTGGAGTGTGTCGGGATGAAAAACGACATCATATAGCATGTGCTTGTTTCCATTCGAATCCACATCGGGTCTTCCTGGTGCTAGACTGTATGGAAGTGACCAGTGCAGACCTCTTCTTCCATCCTCACCGCCACCGGCTTTACACTCTGCGGTTCTGATTAACTCATTTGAACAGATATTGATGAAGCACTTCTGCTTACCGTCGCTGGTTTTAAGGACACGAAAAGGCTTCGGATGGACGAACTGAACGTCCATGCCCCTCTCCTGCTCCAACTGTTTTATTTCCTCCTCGTATTTTTTCTTGTTTTCTGGATTTGAAATTTCGTCAGCGTAGTCATGTAACAGTTTTCGAAAAGTTTCATCCTTCAAAGCTTTGCCCAGACGGCTCATTTCGTCTGATGTCAGATTCATGTCTTCAAGTTTAGAGCCAAATTCCATTGTGGTAAGGAAACGCTAGCTACTTAGCTGCCGTTGGCCTATGCTTAAGTCAAGCAAGATCAAATCAATTAAAACAAAAAAGTCGATCACCACAATAAATCGGTTACCAGGTACTTAGCTTATATGATAACGTTTATGTTTTTATGTCGGTATTTCTACCACCACCAAAGTAACTGGTCAGGCTAGGCAATGTTAGCAAGCTTCCTAACGTAAACAAAAGTTCACTGTTGTGGTTACCATGGCAATATGAACACGCTCCCAAGTCACTTTGGTAACATTAAAATGTTCCATGAAAAAAGAACGTATTTCTTCCCATCAATGTCATATGAACATGTTATGAAACAAAAAGATACATACCTTCCTGAAATAGCTAGTAAGCACTTTATAATAAATTCAGCCAAGAGTAGAATGTATAAAATAAATGGTAAACATTTTAAATTGTTGAAACAATACAAAAAATTGTACATGTACATTTACGAGCTTGAATGTGCATATGCTCCATCTTCTAAAGGGTAGGCTTCTAGGCTTCAGTGCTGCACAACAAAAAAGAGCTTTGTATCTCTTGATTTAGTGTGACAGAAATGTTCTGCAATAGCTGGACAGTGGCTCATTGGGGCCATGGTAGGCTATATGGCTCATATCAAAACTGGTAGCCTACAATATTGCTGGTCTAAAAAAAGCAGTCCTTTTTTTCACCGCTCCCTTTAGTTTTGTTGGTAAACAAGGAAGTTCTTTCTGAAACACTGTAGAGTTTTTGGCAATGAAGTCTTCACATAACCTAAAACAACAAAGATTTACAAGTTCAAAACATCAGATAATAATTGAGTTTATACAATGTAAATAATACTACATCATGATACCATAAGGTGACCAGACGTCCCCGGTTTCCGGGGACAGTCCCCGTTTTTGGTGGCCTGTCCCCGGCTGGAGCTGTCCCCGGAAATGTCCCCGGTTTTCACAGATAGACCCGGGATAGAAATTAAAAATTAAAAAAGAAAACAATGACCAAAACGTTTAGTTTCGTAGCCTACACGCCACAGGCTCAATCAAGCCAGCCAGCAGCCAGGGCAGCAAGCTCTCGCTCGGAGCTCAAAGATCTAGAATGACCGTCTTTTTAGTATTTTGATTGGTGGAGCGCGGTAGAATCTTTGCTCTTTTTTTTATTTAGAAAGAGATCGCGTTCACTCATTCATTCAGCCAGCTAGTTCTGACAATACGAGTACAACAAGATAGGATAGCATTGGGATAGGTTAGTGTCATTGTTTATCATCTATGTCATATATTATTTAACTCATGATCTACATATTTAACCCATGATCTACAGTAATCATATTATTTAACCTATGATCTACAATTTGCAACAATGTGTGTGTTAAGCAGCAGCGATCTGTTGGTCAGATGTCAGTCACATCTGTAGACTTGCTAACTAACTTTGTTAACTTTTTAACATTAGCAGTGATACTAGCTACAGTACTATGATATTTCAGTTTCACTAGTCTGGGTTACTACTTAGAGGTAGTTGGCAACTTGACATTAAATGAAACCACTTGAAAGCTGAGGAGTGCGGATTTACATTAATCACAAACCGTATAGCTATTCTATCTCTGTCTGGGTGGCTCCGGGAACGTTGGTTTAAAAGCCGCACAACCACTCTTCCCTGCCATCAATTTTGTTGTAGGCTTTAGATACAGCCTGGTTGAACACGAACGTTTTCGTTTTATAGCCTATTGTATCAACATACGTTTTCAAATAGCCCTGGGCCAGGCTGTCAGATGTCTATTTTATCACTATAACATATACTCAAAATCGGAAGAATATTTTTTTCTTTGTCAAGTTTAGTCAAACTGCTGATGTTATGGCAGTGGGTTGCGTTCAAGATGAGGAAGCAAAAACAGTCTCATCAGTTCAATTTTAAGCAGGAGGTTAAAACATTTGCTAAAATATGAGTTATGTGCTTAGGCTACAGAGATTTTCATGTAGCCTAGAGTAAGGGTAGGACTACATTACCTAAAAAACTAAAACAAAAAACATATGTTCTTGTGGTGGTCTCTTAAAAGACACTAATGAAATGTGTTTTTCCCCACATTAACTTCACATATTCTGCATTAACAAAGATGTCAACTGGAAATGTGCCACAGAACTTCAGATCTCCCCCCTTCACCTTGACATTGCTTGGATTTTTTTTAACTGAAATTGTATTTTGAATCTTTTTGTTTGTTTGTTTCTTAAATCACTTTTGGTATAGTAATACCTAAAAAACAATTCCAAAGATCATGGAGTGTATGGGCTTAATCTGTATTTTCATTGTTCCAGCTGATTACACAGAATATAGGAATACACTGCATTTAGTTTCCTCAATGGCCTTAACATGTTCTATGCTGGAAAAACATACACCTGACACCCATATGTGCAGACCAGTCACTTATCAGCCAAGCACAGAGGTAAGGCCTACTGCAAGGAAGCTTGAGTCAACGAGGTTCTTATCACAAAAAATTGGTTCTAATTATCTGGCAAAAGGTTGTTACCTTTACTACTCTTCATTTCAGCCACTTTGTGATTAGTTTTAAGATAAATACTCTTTGTTTGACACTTCCCCTTGCAATTTACAAGAACAAGGGTAAGGTAAACTGCTTTATGAAAAAGGGCCCAGCCAGTGTCCCCGTTTTTCCGTTTACAAAGACAAAAACTTTACGTTTTGGAGGTATTAACGTATTTGAACTGAAATTGTCCCCGGATTTTGTCTCAGAAATCTGGTCACCTTATGATACCACATGTACACAATACCATCACATTCAAACAATATGAGCAAGAAACACCTTTCTGGAGTAACCTGGTGATGATTACAACTCCACGACACTAACTTTATGGGTCACCGTATCCAATGTGAGAAAAGCAAACCCTAAATGTTTTGGTAAGTAGGCTTCTGAATACTGTATACTAAATATGATTCCCTTTCTCCCTAAATTTAGTTTGTTTTACACGGATTCATAAATATTTGATTGGAAGTTCATAACCACACCATTAGTCAGTGTGCCACCACAGTAATTATATTGATTACACTACCTTAGAAGGGGATACGGTTGGGTTTGGAAGATGAGTGCATCATTGCAATGGCCCTATGTAAAGAAAAACAATATTATTTTAAAATAATGAATTAACACAAAGGCCGAATCTCCATTCTTCCCCTTGCCCCTTTTGCTTTGTCTTGTCTTTGTCTTAACCCTAGCACTTGCAAGTGTAAGGGCCAAGGGCTGAAAACTTTCCCCTATGAAATGAGACGCCACTCGGTTTCGGGTACGTCACTTGGCGTCGCTGGATAATACAGGATGGTATAATACAGGATGTCTTCAAACAAGTGCTGTCATTCACAGATATCAAACAGAGTTCGCGGATAAGTTATCTGTAGACATGCGTGACTGTATGAGCTATGAAACTAGCGATTTAAAAAAAGTTTAAATTATGGTTGCAAATATATATACGACTGTATAGAGCACAAAACTAGACTGTCGTAATTGTTTTGTGGACGGTACATGTAAAGCACGGATCGATGTCTCCAAAGCAAGTGCTGTCATTCACAGATATCAAACGTAATTCGTGGATAATAAAGTTATCTGTACATATGCATGGAGTCAGGCTAGTCCTAGCAAGCTACCATATAATCCAATGAAGTGGTGGCATACGCGCTAATTGTAACCTAAAACTACCGTTTGAAGTCTTCAGTTAAGACCTAAAATACTATGCATAGTTCGTGTAGCACATTTCAGATCAAACCGAGTCATTATAAACATATAAAAAGTTGTGTAGATAGTTGTATAGATAAAATATTCCTCGCTTCAATCAGCCATTTTTTTTAAAAAAATTCCCGAGCTGGTTTCGCTGTGTGCTCTGGGATAGCCCTTGGAGGAGCAAGGTAGCTCTCCGATCAGCTTAAAAACGAGGGCCATACACCACTTAATCTTACCCCTTAATCTTGATCAAATTGGGTATTGAGACACCACTAGCTCTCACATGAACGCGCAACTTCAAGGGTAAAGATAAGGGGTAAGGGGAAGTATTGAGATTGGGCCAAAAAGATCACAATCTTCATAATATCACAATATGTGTTAGTATTTACTACTTGTGACCTATAAAGGATGTACAAGTTTGGACATAAAAGTATTTCAAAGAAGGCTTGGATACCCACAGTGTCCACAAGAAGGATGTAGTCACGACTTCCTCCAAATACAATGACGTCAGAGTCCCTGCCCACGCATGCAGTGTGCCACAACCTGAAATTTAAAAGAAAAGTGGTAATGCAGAATGCCTCAAAGAGTTTGCGGAGTGCCCCATTTTCCAAAATTACCCTTTTAAATCCACAGCAGTAATGTCAATGGGACCATGTGTAGATATAAAGGTAGTTCACTTAAATGTTTTACAAACTGCCTGGTCTTTTCAACTACCTTGGCTTATCCTTGTATGGGTGATCCAGCTCCTTCCATTTTTTTGTCTCAACATCAAACACCCAGCCATCACCTGTTTACGATAAATTCAATGCATGTATTAACCACCATATTTACAAATATTATGTATTTGGTGAGGTAACATCAACTCAAGATGTTTCATAGCCGTTTACTCACTCATAGGTTTGCAGTCAACACTCAGTCCCCCAAACAGGAACAGTGATTTGTCTGACACTGCTGTGAGGGTATGCCATGAGCGACCCACAGGAAGAGCAGAGATAGGTGTACTACAAATGAAATAAATTGTGTATCAGTTATTTATTATCGGTTATTTGTCCTGTCTTGCAGCACCACAGTTGTAAGTGAACTATTATATGTAATAGTGAATAATGAGTAATTTTTCAACATACTTCGGCACAGACTAATTATTGTGCATAGATCTGAGAGAGAACAGTAGGTCAGTGACATTATCAACTGAGCCATGAGATGAAATGTCAGCCTTACATTTCAGACCAAGTCCAAGATTCCAGATCTAGGCAGTGGATGTCACTTGTTCGTGTCTCCTGCAAACAATAAAAAGGGTGGGGGGATCAACATCTCCCAGAAATGTACCTACAGTGCTAATGATATTACGTTTTTACGGTTTGGTTGTATGCAACTATTTAAAGGATACAGCTGCATACTGTTTATAGAAGTGACCACTCACCATGACTCTGCCTCCACAAATGTACCCTTTCCTTCCCAGAATAGCACTCGCATGTGCTGCTCTTGGGGCAGGTAGATGACCCTGTCAGACAAAAAAGGACATGTCACACTGGCCTACTCTAAACTTAAAAGCAAAACCCAAATATATGTTGGTCATTTTATGTTATATCCTATATAGATGTATTTTACATATCTATAACTGTGAACATATAAACTATGCAAAACCACATACATTTTAAACAATTACATTAGATGTACAGTACAGAAGAAAACGGAAAATACTCATATTGTGATTTCTCATAATATGATTCATTATAACAATAATTCATGTTGTACACAATATGATTATATTCCATTTTCTTCCGTTCTGTACATCTTATATAATTGTTTTAAATGTCTGTGGTTTTGCATTGTAGATCAAATGATGTACATCGTAATGCAGTGCCCAAATAAGATCTTACAAAAGCGCGTGGTTGACTCCAGTTGTTTGTTCGTGGATCAAACACATGAACTTCATTATTCCATCCCCAAAAAACATCTTCCATCTGAAATGTATGTACATTTTACTGAAAGCATTGACTCAGTTCAATCTGAAATTTCACCTTGTAAATTAAAGTTCTTTGAACTTACCCATGAAGCCTCATCTATGATAAAGTTTCTGGAGCCGTTGAGCTCACTCAGGACCTTGTGACCATAACCACCGAAGTAGATGACCCTGAAAAAGTATATCAATCCATCAAGTCAATAATTGTAAAGGAAACTCCAGGGCATAATTGTGGTTCACAACAATAAGTGCTGAAAAGAAGTAAACAAAGTTCAAAGGATCACAGCCATTCAAGACCTTGCCTATACCTTTGGAATTGTGGAATGCTTTGGAATGAATGCTATGCTTTGAATGTTTGGTAGAGGGGGTAAATGCACCTGGACGGTTCTGCTGTTTTGGAGAAAGAATTGCAGTAGAAAGAACAAAACATCTGGCAAGCCTGTCTTACTTGTCTTTATGAACCCAACAGGACAGTTTATCTCTGGGAGAAGGCACTGAACCAGATTCATGTTTTCTCTTCTTCCAAGTGTATTTTCTATCCAAGAGGTTTACAGAGTAAAGCTAGAGAAAGAAAACAAAAGCACATTATAATAAAGACCACATGCCCTATAGGACCTTGGGAGTAAACAGATGATAATAAATCATTCTAAAGTAGTCGTTATTAGAATGCTAGTAGAATGTCAACTTACCTCATTTGTCTGGCCATCATCACAGCAACCCCCAAATATGAACATTTCCCCACTGAGTGAGCATCCACACATGCCTGACATGGATGGTGGGATATCTCCCGCCATGGAGGCAATTTCCCTGTACATGAATATGTGTATTTTTATTGACAACACTAGCACATGAAGTCATAAGCCACAAACCAAATGTTTTAGTCTAGCCTTAGTATTATCGTGGGTTTTACAAGAAAATCCTTTTTCTAGATGCAATTTTATGATTGAACAAAGCCAGTCATCCAATAAATCATTACATAGTTTTCAGTGTATGCAGATATTGATAAGATATAGAAAAAATATATACAGTTTTATGGGTTACCTACATTTTCTTGTAGGTAAATATCTCATATGAGTTTATAAAATACAAAAGGTTGCAGAAATAGAACACACTTTTCTTAGAAACGTCATCTTACCAAACACCACTATCCAAGTCATACAACCAGATTTCATCATTTGGAAGGAAGATTTCATGTTCAGCAATTGACTATAAAAAAAGAACAAATGAAAGTTACGCAACTTGATGATGATATCCAAAGGGCTTAACATGTCGATATATATTGTATTCAGCATTTAATTCTGTAACGGTTGTCGATATTGGCAAGGCTATTCTATAACAATTGACACGTCTTTTCCTCACCACGTATCCCCCCCAAACGTAGAGAAAATTGCCCTCTACAACAGCTGTGTGACCGCTTCTTTCTCGGGCCACGAGCTCCTCACGATAGTCTCCTCCCGGTTCCATAAATTTCAACTTATATTTCTGTTATATTCCATGAATAAGAACGGGCTATTTGCCAAGAAAACAAGTCGCCTACAGTCGAATGATTTGACAGGTCAAAACAAATAGGACTAGGAGGATATTTAGATAGCCTACCGAGACAAGGGAAGTGGAAAAGTCGGGGTGTTCGAAAAATGACATGCGCCCTTAGAGAGCAATTTCCCCAGTTACAGCAGTGTAACTAATCGATTTGTATTTTTTTCTTTTTCCATGTGCCTAATCAGAATAACTGGTGGCTTTAAAAATAAGATGTAATACTTTTAGTTTTATGAAAACTTTTATTTTGAAACATGTCCCACCCTCATTCTGGTCAAAACCAATGAAAACAATGTTGACAAAGATATTATATTTCACAGATACATTACCAGTCATTACTGGTCTTTTTATATTCAAGAACAACTATCAAATGGTCTAAAGTTAAGTTTCTTTAATTTTGTCAACTGATCCATCTGGTTAAAACATAACATATGAAAAAAGACAATCTGAAAAAGTTCCTACCATGGTCTTCTTGATAAAGAGCACAGAGAGCGTACTCAGAAATATGATTTTAAAGGTAGCCCCAAGGTCTGGCAATTGGCAAAAATGCATCTTATTAAGCATGGCATGCAGTATTAAGACTAGTTAACAGTGTTTCCTGGACGACTACCTATTTAGCAGGCGAGTGCATGATCGCTACCCTGAGAAAATATCTTTGTAATCCCAGCGGAAAAGTTAACCCAGAAACGGAAGTTGAAATTTAGCGCCAACAGTTAAAGCTGAAAATGGATGTTCGGAAAGTGAAGACCAAGGTTTCTTCTGGGTTCAAGATGCGTGGATTAATGCTACGACCGTACGTCTTGTTTCAAATAAATGCTGATTTAGTGATGCCACATTCGTGTTCTGTCTGAAACCAAAGACTGTTTCAGACCTGCGAGCTGGCGTAAAACTTAGTTGGTGCCAACTGGCTCTGTGCACCATTGTATTACTGTCAGATGGTGAGCACGGCTAACAGCTAACGTGATAGATAAACAATGTTTTCGGTAGACGGTTTACGTTCTTGGATCCAGAAAGCTGTCAGAAGACTTTTCCCCGAGTTGTGTTATTGGGAAAGAATCACTCCTGATGACAACTACATGATCACTCCTGTCACAAAACTAACATCCGTGGTCATTCTGTAGACAACGAATAAGCCACAGTGTTCGTGTTGAAATTGTGCTTATTAGTTGTATTAAATCAGTTTATCTTGTCATTTATGATGGGTTGCCTACTACGCTGCTGTGATCAGGTTTTGACAACTACGATGTGCTTTCACAGTGAAGCCAGCAAGTATTTATTGGAGGTATTGGAATCTGTGAGTGAGGTCGAGCTGAATGATGTCATTGAGCGCATATTGGATGCTGTGGAAAAGCAGCCATGTAAGTGACACATACTGGTTTGCAGATTTTTATAAAAGAATACTGAAAAGAAATCACTGAGACGCTACAGTATCTTAGTTATAGTGCCTACTGAATTATTAATTTGAAATGTATTGACTCTTTCCTCCAGTATCTTCTAGCATGATTGAGCTGGCTGTGGTGGAGACAGCTGTGCAGGACTGCAGTCAGTCAAGCGATGAGACAATGTAAGTTTACAATACATACAGATTACACATACCATCCTGTTGCTGCCTTATAGGTACTTACAGGCATTGTTTATTTCTGTATGAAAATGATTTACTTTATCGTGTTTATTTTTAGAGACAACGTTTTCAACATCATTGCAGCCTTTGATGTTCCAAGATATATTTACAGTGCAGAGAGGAAGAAATTTGTACCGTACGTATCCATAAACCATTCAATAATGCTAATTATTCCTTTGTGATGTGCATGGTAGCATGCATTCAGCTGGGAGTTGAGCTCTAATCCTCTGATTGTGGTTCTGTTAGTCTCAGCATGACCACTCATCCATCACCTGGCCTCTGTGGCCTGGCCAAGGACAAAGCGGAGCTCTTCAGAGAACGCTACACCATCCTGCAGCAGGTTAGTAAGTAAATAAGTATGTAAAATGTATTTGTAAAGCACTTTTCACAGACATAAGTCACAAAGTACTTCACAAAAGTGACCACCCAAGCCATGTGTTTCAAAATATAAAAACTTAATAAAAAAATAAGAATACACAATACAAAGTCAAAATACATAAAATGTAGACCTGGTGCATTGAATCAAGTAGAGTAAGGATTTTCTATTCCATATATATATATAGTGCAGAACCTGATTTAGTCATTGTTTACATTTCATGTTTGAGAGATTTGGCAAATGCTTTTGATCCAACACAAATCATTGGTGAAGTCATCATCTAATAAGCGTTGAATCTTGTTTTGGTGTAATGCTACTTTTTCTGAGGCAGTTGTTATGTCTTGTTGCCATAGCGCACTCACAGGCATGAACTTTTCACTCCTCCTGTGATTGGCTCAGCCCCAGAGGAGGGCAGAAATAAATTCCAGGTAATGTGACAGTCATAGAGCATTTACAGTTATTTAGCAGAAGCAATGCCACCTTAACAAACAGACAACAAAGTTAAGATGCTGTAAAATAATACAATGAACTGCTACGTTCCTCTTTTAACGATTTATTTTGATTTGATCTGTAGCTGAAAACTGTTGAAGCACTCTTGGGAAGCACTGCTAAGCTGGGGGAGGTCATTATCTTGGGCATGATAACACAACTAAAAGAGGTAAAAAGGTACATTTTTTTTTAGTTTTGACACATTAATGCCATGAATTCTTTATGTTTATCTTTAATTTGTATTTTCCATTCGCAGGGCAAATATTACCTTGAAGATCCAAGTGGCACAGTGCAGCTGGACATATCGAAGGCAATATCCTTTGGCACACAGAGGATTTGTAGGACCTATGTTTTGTTTAGACAGTTTCCTGTCAGTGGTGTTATGCACCTTAACTCCTTCCTTACCAGTTCCACAGCGGTCTTTACACAGAGTCCTGCTTTGTTCTTGCTGAAGGTAAAGTGACCATTATGCTATTCAGTTGTCTCAAGACTCATTTGTACTCAGTATGCATTATGCATGAATTGTAACTGCACTTCATGTGGGAAACTAGCTCCCAAAAACGTAAATGATAAGTTATTGTTAGCTGTTCTTGATTGCCCTTTCACTCATTTTTTTTTTTTTACAATTAAACACAGGATGGTATGAAGATTTAGTCCTCCATGTGAATGCCTTTGGGTTTCCACCAACTGAACCATCCTCCACCACAAGGTAAGCAGACTTGCACATTTTTCTAGTCATTTTTTGATGCCATTGCAGTGTGGAAATGCATGCATTTATTTGGCTGGTACTGAGGTGTGTTTCATCACATCTTATTCTCAACTCATTCTTCAGAGCCTATTATGGAAACATGAACTTTTTTGGAGGCCCGTCCACCACCTCAGTCAAAGCCTCTGCCAAGCTGAAACAACTGGAGGAAGAGAACGAGGATGCCATGTTTATCATTGTGTCTGACCTATGGCTGGACAATGTTGAGGTTCTGGAGAAGATCCACATGATGTTTGCAGGTGACGTGATTTTTTTTAAAGTTGATATACAGCAAAGTTAAATTCTTTGTTCGTAATTTCTTTGAAGGACTTGGCAGCACGGGAAGGATCAGTGGAAGTCTTGTAGTCTTTTTTCGTATGAAGGCTAGGGTGTTTTCAATGTACTACACGGATTATGACATTTGTGCTGATTGTTGACGATCATGTTTGGCTTTCTGTAGGATATTCAGCGATGCCTCCCACCTGCTTCATCTTCTGTGGCAACTTCTCCTCAGCCCCATATGGCAAAAACCAGATCAAGTCACTGAAAGGTGTTTATGAAATGGCTTTGATGTCAAGGTTCTTTTTCAAAATTCAGATTCCCCTATCGTGTTCTCCCTCTCTTTTAAGTTGTTATATAGCTATTTTATGTTGTTTATCCTTTTAGAATCGTTCAAAGCTCTTGCTGATGTGATATGTGAATATCCTAACATCCATAACAGGTATGTTTATAGCACTTTAATGTTTTATTGTCCTATTGAGATATCATGTGGATTTTCATAAACCTAATCTGAATCCTTGTTTTTTTATGTTTATACGGTAGGAAAAACATTTTAAAGTGTATTTTGCATCGGTATTGATTAAAGCTCTCATTTGTATGTCCTAAGTAACCTTGTTGTGCAAGCACTTAGGAATTGGGAACCTCCTAACAGTGTTTGTGTCCTATGTAACTGCAGTAGCCGCTTTGTGTTCGTCCCTGGGCCTGAAGACCCAGGCCCCAGTGCAATACTGCCACGGTGAGAGCATGTCTTAGGGCCTTGGGTGTGATCATGTAATAAAAAAAAAAAACGTTTGAGGACATCTGGAATGAGAATCAAGTCCCTTTGTGTGGTCCGTAGAGTATTTTGAGAAATGGTCTGAGTGGTGAGAATTTGTTTTTTGTTACATTTGCTGAATGTGTGTGAATGTGTGTTCTACCTTTTAAGAAGCTCTTGAAGACCCAACACCTCAGAGAACACCTCCTTTCCTAACTTGCACTTCCTCTCCCTTCTTCTTCCTTCCTCTACCTCACCTTATCTTTCCTCTAATGCTCTTCCCTCTCACTAGTTCTTCACTTGCACTTACAGTAGTTACATTCCTGCACTTTTTATTCCTTGTGTAGAGTAGTATTTATTCTTACACTAGGTCTCTATTGCTCGTAGCTTGATTGTTTTCTCCCTTGTACGTCGCTTTGGATAAAAGCATCTGCTAAATGACTAAATGTAATGTGAATAATGGATACCCACAGGCCACCCTTGTCAGAACACATCACAGAGGAGTTCAGACAGCGAGTGCCTTCCTCGGTGTTCACCACCAATCCATGCAGGTAGCACACCACCTTCCTTTGGTCATTAATGACAAATGTCCCTTTCTCAGTTGTTATATCACAGTTGCATAGTCTACGCCCCTGTTTGGTCTATATGACCTGTTGTAGTGTTCTATAGGTCAGAACAGTAATCATGATGCAGACGGCAGTATTACAAGTTTCATTTAAAAGCTATGTTATATTTTTTTATTTGATTTATTTGCATCTGACATCACTTACTACCTGGTTTGTTAGACTTAACACATTTGTTTTGCCCTTCTCCAGAATCCAGTACTGTAGTCAGGAGATCATAGTGATGAGAGAAGACCTAGTCAACAAAATGTGCAGGAATTGTGTGCGCATGCCGAGTGGCAATCTGGATATTACCAACCACGTGAGTAGAGGTGTCTGAACGTCTAGACAGCCTATGCTCTCATCCACACACAACATTGGAAGTCTTCCTTACCTTTTACATTGGGGATGTTAATTTCATAATGATTCATTTTATATTTTGCAGTTTGTGAAGACCATCTTGTGCCAAGGTCATCTGAGTCCTTTGCCCTTGTATGTCAGCCCGGTGTACTGGGCGTATGACTATGCGATGCGGGTCTACCCTGTTCCGGATGTCATTGTCTTCGCTGACAAATATGACCCCTTCAACATCACCAACCAAGACTGTCTGTGCATCAATCCGGTATGTCATTTCTGTGAAGAATATCGAGATGTAGGCACTGTACTCTCATTAGGAGTCTTGTCTAAGCTTACTGAAGATGTATATACTCAAAACCTTTGAAATACTTGCATTTTAGTTCAAAATCTGCCATTGTTATTCGTTTCATATTTTTAGTTCATATCATCCACAGTTAGAAAATATAATTTTCTTTGTGAATTCTCCATTCATTTGGTTCACTCTTTTAGGGATCATTTCCTAGAAGTGGCTTCACATTTAAGGTGTACTACCCCTCCAACCGAACAGCAGAAGACAGGTATGGGATTAATGTAGTTGTGTCAGTTCTGCCATGTTCAGATCTGTTCACGGCAGATGTTTATTCAGAGGGATTTATTTATATAATGTCACGTTTGCATTTTTTTCTGTTTCCAGCAAACTTCAAGGACTGTAGCAAAGGACTGTAGCTGACATGACAAACATGGCAATCATGGCAGCATCTTGTGTGACTGTATACTCTTTTGTAAAATATTGTGTGATGTTGTTTTCTATAAATGTCTTTTTAATCTTGTGTTCACTTCCATGTCAGTTTTATTGTTACTGTCAATAAAAGACAAATAATGAGAAAAAAACTGGGGTTTTTGTATTAGTTTTGAAGAAAAAACAAGTTGTATGTTTCTGTTATTGCCTGCAAAGTACAAAAACAATTATCTATAAATGTCACCTTTAGGAAAGTGATGTTAATGATTGACAACTTTTTGTTTAATTCTAGTCAGAGTTTCAATGACCATGAACATGACAAAACTGTTGTTTTCACATTTCAGAAAGTCAAAGCTTTTTAAGTATTTGCACATCCTAAAGACGGAAATGGATTGTGAACTCAAACTACCGGATGATATCTACACTCATGCTCTTGCCATTGAGCACAAGTTCACTGTGTGTAGCTAATATTACGCCCAGTGATGCCACATCAACTCACCTGGAGGTTTTCATCAGTGTTCAGGGTCAATCATTTGCTAATTATGAAATTAGGTGGTATGGGTGCGAGACCATAGCAGTTTTATTTTTCAAATACGCTTTGACTGGTTAAAAGAAACTAGTAAATCGTTGTGACAAAATGAATGTTATGCTTCAGATTTCCAAAGAAAAGCCGAAAACTTCCTTTATCCAAATTGTAACCTTGTTCTGTCATTTACATTTTTCTCTTGGAGTTTGATGTTGTTAGTGTCTACTGACTTGCCTTGAAAAACTCCTGCAGTAGCCAGCCTACTGTTTGTATGTAGTTCGAAATTTTAAGAGTTTCAAAAGAAATGTTTTTTTCAATGAAGCAGTTCAAAACTGTTGATAATGCAAATAACTTTTTCAAATAGACTTGTGTTCAGGTTCTGCTGTTGTGAGCGACCAGATAAGTGGCCAATCTCTGTTGATACCATTCACTTCCGGTTCGGCCTCCTGCAGTTAAACAAATACATCTTGCGCGTCTCTGTTGCAATTAACTGTATCCGAGCCATCACAGGCTTGTTTTTGACAATTTTTTTGCACGCCTTTGATCTCGACACCGCAGGTATTACTCCTAATTCAGTGCTCGTAAGCTGCAGTGCATGCACTGACACTAGGTATGTAACCTATGTTGCTAGCATTAGCTAGGACCAACTGGAGAAATAAGTTAGCTGCCTTCAATAACGTTCACGTTATTAACATTAGCACGAACTGAAGAGCCTCCGGTTGTTCTGTTCTAAACGGTAAGAAAGCAAACGCAAAAATGTTACAACGCATCCGCAGTTTATGTCTGATGCGTATTGTTAATTTCTTGTTGACATGCCTGCTGACATGTGCATTTGTTTTGATCCCTCGAACGCCCTGTGCCAAACGAGACCGCAATCTTATTCCTTGCTAGCTTACTGAAGATGTAAAGAGTCTGTGTGGCCTCAAACACTGAAGTAGCCAACATCAAGTGTATTTGGAAATAGTTGACTGTGACTGTGTAAATATAGAACAGAGACTAGTGTTTTTCCTTCCTGTCCAGTCCTTTGATGGCCCAACCCAAGTCTTAAGTCATTGCTAATCGGATGCTGCTTTAAAGAACAGTAAAAACAAAAAAACTCGCTGTTGAGGGAATGACGAACGGCGTAAATTCAATTGTCTGACTTTGACCAGTAATGGGGAAAGAGGAGCTTTCACCTTATGATTTACGTTGTTTGGTCTGCAGGACTGCCATGGCAGAGATGGAGGACGATTTGGCTGATGCCATGCCCAGAAGAGGGCCTGAAGATGACGAGGACTCTGAGAGAGATGAAGATGAAAGAGACTGGGTAGTGTGGGATGAAGAGGAAGAAGAGGAGGTGGTGGTTGACACAGATATGCACCTGTCAAAGGTGGACACTCCTCCAGAACGCAGTGGTCATATTGCTGTTGTTGATGGAAACTTCATGTTTGTGTGGGGAGGATACAAGGTATGCTTCCAAGTAAGGCTTAATATCAAGGTTTGACACTATTTAACTCTTCTTTATGGAAATATCATAATTCTTTTCTCTCGTTTTACTCTGTTAAACAGTTTTTATGTCTCTGTAATGTTTGAAAACATGTAGCTGACCCAGTTGTCTTGTATTGCTATTGCTATATTGTATTGCTTTTAACGTTTGAATATTATAAACTTTTTAAAAACTCCTGTCCCTCTCAATCAGAATGCTGAGGCCATGGGGTTGTTTGAGTTGTACCTGCCAAGAGGTGAAATGTGGATTTATAACATGGAAACAGAAAGATGGTAATTCATTATATAACATTATGCTGTTCAGTTATTAAACTAGCTCATAAGCCGTAAGTGTGTAATTTGAAGACGCATCTTATTTAGTGCTGGTGTCTTTCGCAGGAAAATGCAGTTAACAGAGGGCGAGTTGCCAGCCTCCATGTCGGGAAGTTGTGGTGTATGTGTGGATGGCGTTCTCTATCTCTTTGGCGGGCACCATACCAATGGAAACACCAATCTAGTAAGTTATACTGTAATGTCACAGCTATTTAATTCAGAAATCATTTGTAGCATGGGATTGAACAGTTTTCTCTCATTTACATACATATTACAATTACTCATCTAAAAGAAATATTTATTAGGAGCCTAAAATAAAGTGCGACTGAAGGCATGCATTTTTCATAAGGACTTGTACTTACTGGTAATATTATCTATGACCTTGGCACAGTCATTGCCTTACCTGCATGAGTTCTAGGATCATGTAGTAGATAGTAGCTGTGCTTGTCCTGACCGCGCTTCTCCTGTGCTGCCCCCTGGCCCTCAGGTGTATCGTCTTCCTCTGAGGTGCCCTGTGCTGCGCTGGGAGAAGATGAGTAATCTCAAAGGCCTAGCCCCCACTTGCAAAGACAAATTGGGCTGCTGGGTGTACAAAAACAGGTGAGGGACAGATTGCGGTCTTCAAACACTGTATAATACTGTCAAGTCTATGTACACACAAGGCCAATACACTTAGACGTAGACTGTTCAGTGTTGTAGTTCTTAGGTTTTTCTAAGTTGAGAATCAGTCCTGTGAATTTGATCAGTTCACTTAGTCCACTTTTCTGTGTGTTTTAACAACAGCTTGGTGTTTTTTGGTGGCTATGGCTACTTTGCACAAGAGGGTCATAGAGGGACCTTTGAATTTGATGAGACTTCTATCATTATGGTGAGTTGTTGGATGTGTTGACTATTGGGATAAAGGGCATTTGTACATATGAACACACTGGTTTGATATTTATTTATGTATATGTTATGTTTTTATTTGTAGGGCAATCATATAGCACGTGGCTGGAATAACCATGTTCACGTTCTGGATTTGGAAACATTGTCTTGGAGCCAGCCAGTCACAAAGGTGGGCCTAGTTGTCAACCAATCACACAATCCTGTCTGATCAGTCGTGCCTCTAGTTGACAACCATTTGCTGGTCCCTTTACTTACTGTATTGTTTACATGCATACTGTTAATGATCTATACAGGTAAATAATTAATACCGTCCTTATCTCTCCCATTATTTAGGGTAATTCACCATCTCCGAGGGCAGCCCATGCCTGTGCAGCTGTTGGCAATAGAGGATATGTGTTTGGGGGTCGATACATGGTGAGTTGATATGGTTGTTTACCTAAAACACTTTTTCTTTTGTCATTTTACCGTAAAATATCACAAGTTCACTGCTGTTATTGTCTGGTCATGTAATGAAAATATCTTCTCATTCTGTATTTTAACTGTGTACTTAAATGCGCTTTTAATCATTCACTGATGGAATATTATTATCTCTGTTATAGAAAATCTGTGTCATCTGTATTATCTTAAGTGTACTAAAGTGTAGAGAAGTCCCTTCACGAATCTTCAACCTTCCTCCCATGACCTCATGGATTTCATTCATTACTGCGAATTCCAAATCACTGCTTTACAATCCCAATCACAATTTTAGGAATTCCCACAGGAAATTGGAAATAACCTCAAAATCACTGCAATTTCCGAGAGTTCTCGTAGTAGTGGCCACAACATTCACAACAAACGCTTGCAAGATCCTGGTGGGACTGAAATAAGCATTTGTTTACAGTGAGAAGCCTGTTTTGATGCACTGTTGTCCCATTCTGATGAAGGCACCTTTAGTGTGTTAGCATTATGTATTGACCATTTGTGCTCTTCATCCAGAACTACCGCTTGAATGACCTGTACTATATTAATTTGGACACGTGGGAGTGGAGTGAAATGTAAGTATCTTTAGTAATGTAAGTAAACAATGGCATCAAATACAACCTAGACTATGGCTGTCATACTATCAATATTCATCAAACCAACATGAGTGAGGCAAGGCTTGTGATGATCTGCAATGTGGTGCCTGGTGTTTTAGCTTGAGTTCATTCCGTGTCACAGATGACCTTAAACAGCTTGCAAGAGCTGTTGCCACTGCCGAGTTTCCATTCATGATTGTCATTGGTCAGCACCCCAGGCATAACTTTCACCTGTGTTACCGTTGACTGTGCATTATGCTTGATAACATTCCCATTCCACTCTTCCATTCTCAGGTCTGTACCCCAGAACGGTCCGGTGGGCCGCTCCTGGCATTCCTTCACCCCGGTGTCCTCAGACCACATATTCCTGTTCGGAGGCTTCACCACTTACAGACAGACACTCAGTGAGTGTGCATGCAGTGCCTTAGCCTTAGTGATTTTACAGAGTCCTGTAGTAGTCCCATCGGGCTGCAAGTGTTTTGGTGGAAACAGGGATCAAACACTTCACAGGCGCGGACGTTTCTTTGGAAACCACTGGAGACTTTTTTTTTAAGTTACTGATTGTAGAGCATTGGGGAGTCGTATAAACGATTATCTCTTAGAGCAGCTATATCTGTAATCAAAATGTATAGACAGCTCTATGCCAATACAAATGGTCAGGTATTCTAAACAAATTTGAGTAAATACACATTACACATGTCAATAAATGCTCTTTATCGTTTTTCACTATGTCCGCCTCTTCAGATTTTTGAATGTAGCTCTGAAATTATGCTCACAGGTGACGCCTGGCTGTACAGCATCAGCAAGAATGAATGGAAGTCCTTCAAGCACAACCATACTGAGAGCCCCAGGTACTGACAGCCCTGTAGATTTCAGCAGCTGATGACAAATGGAAGAATAAAAATGGAGCATACAGACAGTCATCAGGCTAACATGCTCAATGTTATGGGATGTTCTCAATCACTCCTTCAAATACAGTGGAAAAATCTGGCTGCAGTTATGTCAAATTTGTAATGCGTGTCTTGTGGGTGGAGTTTACTAGTGCAAGCTGAGGGCATTGGTGCTCTCCGGTTGAAATGGAGTTTGACGATTTGGTTTCCTTCTGTCCCTGGTGCAGGCTCTGGCATACGACGTGCTACGGCCCAGAGGGGGAGGTGTTTGTGTTTGGAGGCTGTGCCAATAACCTTCTATCCCGGGAACGAGCAGTGAGTATCTGCACCATTCTTACCACCCTGCATACTAAACGCTTCAGTTCAGTTGTTCACTAATAAACTTTTCATGTATTGAGGGAAAATAAATGAGAAGCATGGTATAATTCTAGCCTAAAAAAAACCAGATGCTACGGCCGAACACCACCCGTGGGATTATCCCTTACCTACCCCACTCCCACTCGTGCTATATTGCTTAATTATAAAATATATAATTGAATTTAGATTTTGCCAATACACTGTATAACAGTTATAGTGCCCTTGTTGAAATCTGTGTAAGCACTATACAGCACTTGAAGTAGTAGGGACTATTGTATGAAAACCCTTACAGTTTTACATTTTTTGCTGAGAACCTTTAAAGTAACACTATGCAACATTGACACTTTTTGAGGTATGGTTTTATAGGCAACTAGTGTTGGTACCATCCTCAAATTCATTTTGATAGCATATGGTCATGTGATGGACAGATAAACATGTGTCTTTCCCACTAGCCATCCAAGATATGCTCTATGTAGTTCTGTGTAACAGGCTGGAACACCCTGCAAAAATGGAAGAAAAGCTTTCACACGCATGACATTGCCAGCTATACTGCCAAAAGACACCAGTTAGTGTGTTGGCAAGCTTTTATCAGTGTCAGCTGGGCTGTTTGCATTCCTTTTACTAATTTTAGAACAGATCTCCGTATTGCTGCTTTAAGGGATCTACGTAGAAACACCATTTAATGGATCTATGTAGAAGTAAAAACGTTATAGGTTCTTTTGTGGGATTAAAGGTTTTTGGTAGGGGAAAAGCAAGGAATCATTGAGGGTTGTAGATTGCACCTTCCTAACCCTGAGAGCATTCCAATGTCTTGAGTTGCTCCTGCTCCTCCTTGAACTTGGGGCTAGTATTGAGTGCTGAGGTAAATTGCATGACTGAGTTTACCTATGAATTACCCAGGAAATAAATAATTGAATGGACAACAAGCAGTCGGCCTGTCAAACAGAATCACGTTACTGTTTTGAATGTGCCTGTGGCCTCTGTCTAAATCGATCTGGCAGTAATACCCTTGATGATATCATTATCTTAACAGGCCCATAGCAGTGAATTACTGGTGTTCAATGTCCAGCCCAAGTCATTGGCAAGGTGAGTAAGGTCATTGAACCCTGTTGTTGTTTAGTGGCCCAGATTCTTGACCTTCTTGTTTTTCTATCAAATGAACATTTGTGAGTCATGCATGACATTACTGATAAAACAGGCCTTTTAGTCAACAAGGCCAATCATCCTCTTTTGTGATATCTTTGTAGTATGATTGAGTCGCAACACCAATGACCCGCTCATACTTCACTGATAATCACTCATAAGATCATATATAGCGAAGTATTGCTGAGACTCTGTGCATTGATGGCCGCCCCACAGGTTGTGCATGGAGGCTGCAGTACAGCACAGAGATCGGCTCGAGACCATCTGGGACTACCTGCCCAAGCATCTGCTGCACAACCTCCTACAGAGGATGAGCAGCAACAACACCATGGGGTCCTAAACCCAGCAGGCCACTCAGACTCTTGGATGTGTGTGTGTGTGTGTGTGTGTGTGTGTGTGTGTGTGTGTGTGTGTGTGTGTGTGTGTGTGTGTGCGCGCGCACTGCCACTGTCTCATCTAGAGGCTGGAAAAATGACTTGGTTGCCTGCCAGTGAACAGTGTATGTGTTTAGATACAGGACATGATGAAAATTCCAGTCTCTGCAGTAACGCTCATCAAAACAAAAGGTTGTGATTGGAGGAATATACCATATTCATTTGCCTTTAAGTCCCCTTTGATTGGATGCAGAAAGCCAGTTAGTGAGGATGGCTACAGGCTTCTGTTTCTGTTCTGTCACAAGTTTCTATTTGAATGCATAGTTTTATTGTGTACATATGTCAAAATATATTTATATATATTTTTGTTTCCTGTGGATTTTCTCTTTGCTGCGTGTATATTAAGAAGATACATGCATGCAAGGATTGCTTTTTGGTGTGTGTGTGTTCTGCTTTCTGTTTTCTTTTCTTCTTCTTACTGCTGTAAATGTCATGAAGGTCAGCAACACCTGGTTTCATGAACACTCAAGAAATGTAACGGCCAGAGTATTAGTGCAAACAATGTACTGTAGCTGTTTGATCATGTATTAACACAAAACAAACTTTTCTGTCATCTGACTTCCACACACTATTTCCAGAAACATTTTTTTTAAAGTAAGATGTTTAGATATTTGTTTAAAATCATTTAATTTGAATGGAGATATAATAAACTTGAACAAAAACATCTTTTGGTTGTTTTGTTGTTGTTGTTGTTTTGACGGCGATAGAATTACTTCACACAAGAAATGCACACAATGAATGCAAAAGAAATATATTCACTTTCCTCACACTGCAATGCAATGGCAATTATGTTTCTCAATGCGCTGGTGAGGCAGAATTCCGTAATCTAGTCCTGAGGTCCTCAATCTCCTAAAAATGTCCACTCTTTGTGAGCAGTGATAAACATGGATTAGGTCTAATCCACACCAGGCAGTAAGGGTGATAGCTGTTTTCATAGCTGTTGTCTGTACTTTCCCAGGCATGTTACCGTATATACAGATGAAGCTTAAACGCTCTACTCAGACCAGACACCCAGCAGGCTCATTTCTTCTTGGCTGCCAATATGTTTGGAGCCGAGACCTTCACTTTACCCGGAATATTCCTGGAAAGGTCCGTGTCCTGAAAGGCAAATACAAAATTGTACAAAATCAGAGGGATATGGGCAGGGTTATTTCCCCCTTCCTTCTACAGTTTTTTGCTACGAGGTCTTTGAAGCACAGAAAACCGTTAACATTGATACACCTTCTGCCTTCTCTTGACAAGACATCTGCACCTTGGAATTGTTAGTGTACATATCTAATCTTCAGTGGGCAATGAGTACAGTTAAAGATATGAGGGATGGCAGTGCCAGGCCAAGACATATGTGAGTTATGAATATTTTCACCAAAACTGCCATGATCAAAGACAATAGGACTGCAACCGGCCACTCTGGAAACTGAGCAAACACAAGTGGAGAGGTGTGTTACCTTCACGCTGCGGAAAAGGTCTTTCTCTCGAGTTGTCGCCTCCTTGGCACGCATGAAGCTGAACACTGCCGTCCGGGCCGCTGTCACAGACAGGTCAAGGGGTCATTATGGCAGTAAGGTCAGCATTGCACGTCAAGTCAAGCTTCATGTATCTTTAAGCAGACAGACATGACTTATTTAAAATACCTTTTCCCTTCTTCTGAGCGCCAGGGGTCAGCTTCACCTTATGCCTATGACACACAACCACAACAAATACACAGGATTAGTTAAGATGCCAACCAGATTTTCTCATCTTTACAGAACTGTATAAGAGGAATCATTGTTAGATGAGAGATTTAAACATCCCTAAAGGTGACTGTTGAGAAAGGTTTGCATAGGAGAATTGGTTTCACAGCAACAGGAACGTAGACCTATTCCCCATTGCCTTCTGACAGCAGCAAGTCCACAGCACTGCGAATGGCATTGTGACTAAGTGGTCAGTGACTAGAGATTGCCAAATAGCAAACTGACAGAACTGCTCACAAGTCTCTCCCTTTGTTGTCTGAATGATCTTGAGCACGTACTTGTAGTTGGTGAGGCAAGTGTAAGGTCCACAAACAGGCACTGCAAAGAGGAGCACGTCTTCAGGGTGGGGTTGGCCAGTTAGAGAGGTCAGCAGGTTCTCCGCTTCCTAAGGCATAGAGAGAGGTGGAGAGCAAAACATAGTGACTAAAACCAGTTATCTTGGAAAATAGCAACAGTGTCTCTTGGGTTATAACAAATTCATTGTCCCAGATGATTATCTGATATTTATACCTCCGCTCCAGGATTATCTGGATCCAGTTCATCTGCTTCCTATTTCAAAACAGAAAGCGTTAGAAAGAAGTGAACATGTATTTCACAGATCACGTACAGATTTGTTTAAACATTATGTGTGAATCATCCTTAAACAAAACAAACGCAAAAACAATTCCAAACATCACCTTGTCGTCTTGTTCTGTGCCCGCCCCCTCGCCCTCCGCCTGGGTGTCCTCACTGGCCGGCTGCTCTGGCCTCTTCACGGCGACCTCTTGTGGCCGGGGCTTCTGCGGCGCTTTCGGGGGCCCCTTCCTCACGGTCTCGTCTTTACCTTTCCCCTTCTTTCCCTTCTTCACTTTCTCCTCTTTCACCCCTGCAGACTGGAGGACACAAAGGAGGCAATTCACTTCTTTTCCCCAATGTAACAGAATGCCACGATAAGATTTCAGTGCTTTCTCTCATCCTCTATGTATGACCTCCCCATGCATCACAAAGCCGATTCCGTTCCTTTTTTTAACACTTGTGAGAAATATTAGTCAAAGGACTATTTTGGTCCCTTTAAGTTCACTCGTTTCTTTGTACACATAGGAAAGGACTAAGGCATGTCGATGGAGAGGTTACCCGTCTCACCCATAGCCACTGCCAGCAGGTTCAAGGTACTGAATCATTCCAGTTGGCAAACAAAATACATGCCTCACTGCTCACTTCTCTTAACATCTTTCTTTGTTGACTTCCTTCATATGTTGTCTTTTTTTAGACCTGGTCGTCATCCTCACCCCTAGCAGTTTCATCATCAGCTCGCGGTCCTCCTCGTCCTGGTCTTTGTACTTATCCTTGATCTTCTTCAGCTTGTTCTGAGAACACAAAACCACAGATAATACATTTGGATCTTCCCACAAACGGAGACCATTTTTCTGTCCACTTTCAAAGTCAATGATGTGCCCCAAACCAGACAGGAGAGCTTCACCTGAGATCTGATGTAATGTGTGGTGAATTATGGAATGTCACCTCACCTTCTGGCCTCTCTTCAGGGGGGGCTGTGTGGGCGCCCCTCCCTTGCTGCTGCTGCTGCCTTGGGTACTCTCTGGCTCTTTATTGGTCTCTGGCTCCTCTTGGTCATCCACATCATCCTGCTTTTGCTTCTTCTTCTTAACATCCCTTCAAAGAGAGGACACGTACGTTTTGGATCCAGTGAATGCGTTAAAGGGAGAATGGAGTTCATACAGGGGTGAGTGTGATCCCCTCATCCTTACCTTCTATGCTTGGCAGTCAGGTGTTTTGTTCCCTGTCCATCAGCATCCACCTGCACAACAGCAGACGGGTCAGAAAACAGTCTGAGCATAGGATGATTGTTATTTCAGCACTGACAGTGAAGTGACTTCTTACCTTAGAGGCCTCTTGTTTAAACCCAGCAGCTTGAGCCACTCTGGAGAAAGTAGGAGACAGTATTAACGCTGACCTTTCGTAGGGCACATTAGGTTGATGAAATATTGAACAGCTCCACACATTTGTATTGGATCAGGCTATGAAGCCCATGTTGCAGGCCACACTACCTGTTGGAATGTAAGTGGGAGAGAGATATGGTGGTGTCAGGGAAAGCAACATCTTCACTCTCCTCCTCGCTCTTTTCTTCCTCCTCGGTTGCCTTTGGTTGGTCCCTCTCATCCAGGTCCTCTTCTGGTTCCTCGGGCAGTGGTTCTAGATCTTTGCTCTCTTTTTTCACCTCCTCATCATCCTCCTCCTCCTTGCCTGCTGTTGCCGCCTGGGCCCCCTCTGAAGTCGCTCCTTCCATCCTCCTCTCACTGCTGCCCTGTTCATCTCCCTCTGCCTCCCCTTCATCACCACTGTCTTCTCCTGAAATGGGAAGTAAAAGCACCTAGTAACCTAGTAACGCTTACAAAGACACACACAACTATTCCCCCCCTCCTCTAAAATCATACCACAGAACATTAATGTGTGTGTGTGTGTATCCATAATGATGTAGCCATGAGAATAATTCTGTGTGTTTGTGTATAGATGAATACATGATCGATTCCGTACCCACAAGCTCCTCTCCCTCCTCCAGCAGGTCTGCAGTGCCGGTGGCCACATCCTCCATTTCCTCCTCAAGGGTCTTAACCTTCCTCTCCCCCTTGTGTCTTAACACGCTGTCCTCATCCACCTGCACAGACGCGCACCAAACGTATAACTGAGCAAATGCTATAACTGGGCATATTTATAATAATAATACAAAGAAAAAAAAGGGGTTATGTTTATGAATTAAGTAATACGGTGTACCTTGAAGAGGAAGCCAAAGCCCATTATTAGGTAGGATGGGGGCAGGAAGTTTTTCTTTCCTACAAAAAAGTGTGTAATTTAGCTTTGGTTATGCAATGGAGATGAGTGATGAGTTTATTTATCCCATATAAATATCATTGCCATTTTCTCATCTACTAAAACTAAAAACATTAATAAATATAATTATTAAATAATATAATATGATGTTTTTATACCTCTGATCATGAAACTTCCCGTGGTGAGATACTCTCCAGTGGGTGCAGTCTTTGAGACCTGGTCGGAGAGAAAGGAAAGTGCCCCATAGCTCACATGAACATCACACAACCAGCTGTTCCCCTCTGCCAAAGCACACTCAACAAGGACACTTCAAATTACACCGTAACCTTGTTTTTAGAACGGAACGAAGGAATCTATAATCTGTTACAGTACAGTCCGTATTGCCTTTCCCAACAAACCCAAGTTCCGAAGAGACACTAGTCCACCGGGACTAACTGATAATAATAGCATTCCTGACAGATTGCTGCGAGACCGGTGAGCTAAGCAGGAGGCAGCAGACTTGCCTTCCTTTGGAAGGATAAAGCCATTCAGTTTTAACATTGAAGAACGTAGCCATACATATCTAAAGATTTTTTGGCTGAAAGACTAGAGTAACACCTGAACAATATTTACGACTGACAATTGTGAAATGTGAACTTGATCAGAAAGGGGACTCACCTGATGTTGGTGGACCCACCAGGCACTGGTGACCACCTTGGCATCCCAGGCGGCGCTGTAACACACAGACATGGTGCCCGCTTCTGTGAGTGTGCGTGGGGGGATGGTCACACCTGTCAGAGAGGGTAGTTGGTGCTCCTCAGTGGAGAAGAGGTTCAGTGATCAGTAACATAATGATCTGGCAGTGCTTCTGATTTCGTCTCAGGAAAACAATGGTACACTCAAAGATCATTCATAAGTCACTGACGCTCTGAGACTTCAAAACTTACGCTGCTATGCTGCTTAGCTCTGGAACCTTCCTGATGACATCAAAGATGCTTCCACTATAGCCAGTTTGAAGTCTAGACTTAAGACCCAACTGTTCTCAGATGCTTTTTGTTATCTTATCAAATGCACCCTACTTTGTATTTATTAACTTTTTTATTCATTCATTTTTTTTTGCACTTTGTATGATCTTTCAATTATGTTCTTTATTATCTTTTAATTATATTCAATCTTTTCACTTTGTCTTTATCTTTCCTTTTGCACTTTTTAGTGTAATGCGCACTGAATTGCCTTGGACTATGAAATGTATATAAATAAACTTGCCTTGCTGACTGTAACTGAAGGTATGGTTTAGATCTCATTAAGTCACATTTACTCAGTCTTGAGTGATAGACAGTTACTAAAACTGTGAAATCGTGTCTTTAGTTCCAGATTATATATTAACTGTAATGGCAATTATCATGATAAATACAGTATTAAAGGGAGCTAGTAAAGTTGTCGGAAAAGAAGGACATGTCACAATACCTGAGGGATTCTTTATGACACAGCTGGTAGCTCCATGAAGGTCAGCGTGGACGTAGATGTCCCCTGAGAACAAAAGTATTTTTATTTCTGCTCTCTCCCATTTCTCTAGGGAGGATACAGTTTCACGACTCAAGGGATACACAGGGATATACACAGGCTATGTCTCCCTTGACCGTCAAATATTCACACAGTGTTCCTGTTTGTACCTGCCCTCAGGTAGCGTTTGACTATCATCTCGTTCTGCTGTTGGTCTCGCCCCGCGATGATCAGGTAATTTTCAGAACTGATGAACCACAGGAACTTCTCAAACCTAAGCCAGCAATCACAGAGCTCAGCATCAGTTAAAAGATCCCTACCTAACGCATAAACACTGTGTCTTGTCTGGTTTGTGCAGAACGACTCACCAATACACCTTCCTGGCCTTCTGGATATTGGTAACAGTTTGAACTTCCTTGAGAGTCTGTTTTGTCTTTTTTTCTGCAGACTTAAAAGCCTACAAAGAGAAAGTAATAATGATTGAAACAGTTCAGTATAAAGAATTTGTTTTGTACTGTCTGTTTAAGCCGTAAGGATCTGTGTACGAAAGAACATCCGTGTCACCTTATGCGCAGCCTCAACTGTTTTCTGTTCCTTTTTTGCGGCATTGCGCTTGTGGTCATAATACCTGGGTAGACATTTTAAAAATGGTGAGATCATTAAAAACACAGAAAAAAACAACATCAGTCACAAAAATAGAGACGCAAACGCAAGGCTCTGGAAAAATTCAGAACAGGACCGTCATTTTTACAGACGAGGCCGGTATTATTCATTAGTGTCATTCGATGCAAATTAGCCTGTCCAGTCAGATGGCAGGACATACTTAAAATGGGATTGTGCTGTGTTGCATTTCTCTGTTGCGAACAAGGTTCTCTAACTTACTTCTTAGCGTTGGCATATGCTGAGAGGCTGAGATCCACATCCACAAGCATGGGTTTGTCCTTCTGAAGCTTGCCCTTCTGCTCTTTGTCCTTCCTCTTGTTCTTTTTCCCCTTCTGTGTTTCAACCACCACCGCCTCCTCCTCCTCCTGATCCCCACCCTCTGGGCCGACGTATGGGTTTCTGTGAAGACACACAGACACAGACACAGACAGACAGACAGACAGACAGACAGACAGACAGACAGACAGACAGACAGACAGACACACACACACACACACACGGGTTACCTATACCATTGCAAGATGACACAACTGGTCTATCGTCACCATAAAGTCACCCTGTAATTGCAGATTAATATGAAATTGTGTTCCTGTAACTTAACTAGTTAATAACATCAAAATCACGAGTTCGACCCCCAGGGAGCAAAAATACTGTAAAAACGTTATGTTTTGCTTAGGACAAAAGTGTCTTCTAGAAATAATATCCAATTCACTGTAAAGTTTTCACAAGTTTCGCTTTGGTCTGCGAGTTTCTTACTTGAGCAGCATAGTGATGTGATTGGTCTGCAGTTTCAGTTCCTTGATGGCGCTGGCCACGGGGTCCCCGGCTGCCTGGGCCTCCTTGACAATGAGGCCAATCTCGGCCCAGTCCACCTGATTAGCCAGAGCGCTCCGCACCACCTGCAGCGCCCGCTCCACCATTGGCAGGTTCATCTCCACCAGCTCACCCTTCAGCCGGTCCACCTCCTACCAGACAGACACAATTCAGCACACAATGGGGATTAAAGGGGTTATCACATGCTGCAACAATTTAGACAATTGAATCAATCCGCAATTTGATTCCTTATACAGATATATACCATCAATTGGACTAAAACAAGCAACAGAGACTTCACACTAATGGATAAATCAATAGGATGGTAAAGAGCACATCTAATAAATATAAAATAATCTAATAATCTATAGTAAATAACCAGTATGCTTTCTATAATTGTTTCATCGTCTTCCCTCACTGTATTAAATGATCATCATATGATCCCATCGTTAGATTAAAAACTGCCACATGCAAATAAGTCTTTACTTGAGCCTGGTGCAAGGCTTCCAGACGATGTTCATGGTCCCTTTTAACGTTGTCCAATTTCTTGAGAGCCTGTTTCTCCTGGTGCAGGGCTTTGACATCTATCTTCTGACTCTCCATCTTTGAAAAGAACTCATCCACTCCCTGGTGAAAATGGCAACCGTGAGATTGTTTAGACACTTTAAAGAAACCATGACCAGAATGACTGAAGAGAAACTGTATGAAGTTAATTACCTTATTGAAAGACGCAAACTCAACATGGGGGCTTTTTGCATTTTGGGCAAACAGGAAAGGGTGGAATTCCTCATACCTGACGAGTTAAACAGAACATTTACATAAAAATAGCACCTCAAAAACGTATATCATCGTAATTTCACAGAATATCTCTACAAATCATAATTATAAGATTTTTTTAAATGCTCATACGTCAGCAATTCTTCTGCTGGCTTATCTGGAACTAAACTTGGTTTCTTCTCACATTTCTGAATAATGTAACCCTGTGATAAAAAAAGAGACATTATTATTTAGTTTGGTCTTATATTGAGTATTAGGAAGGGAAATATGAGCTCTTAATGATTCTTTTTCACCATTCCACTGAAGGTGGCGGCTTTCTCCATGTATAGCTCTGCCATCTTCAGAGCTTCCAGCACCTTAAGAGTATCTAGAGGAAATCAACACATTATACCACCAAACCAATATCTGCCACATTACATCTCAAGCCTCCTAAAACTACACCACACCATCTGTCACCAAATTATTTATTTTTTTGCAACAAAAAACTAATTGCGTTGTCCTATTTCCTTCAGCTTAGCCCTAACCCCTTCCCATCCCGTTATTAGTTCCCAGCATCCCATCACAAAGCACAGGTAATGTGTGGTCATTTACCTTGTGTGACATCAAACTGGCTGTCTACTTTCATGAGGCCCGAGAGTCCAGCCTCCATTAGACAGTGCTCAATCAGAGTGGCCCCATAAGCTGCAGGGACATAGAATGTTCATCAAACTACATAGAAGGCATCTTCATCATATGTGCAGTTGCAATACATCTGTTCATTGTCACTGAATGTAAATACTAATGCTTCTTTAATCATTTTCCCTCCTAGTTGTCCTTCATGCAAAACTTCTCAATTACTACTATTGTACCTATTACTATTGTTACTAAAAAGATACTGGTAAGGGACTGGATGAAGTATATGGGTTGAGGTTATATGCTTCACTTACGAAGGTGAGGATTAAGCACTCTTTTCACTTGATCTCCATTTGAAGCTTTGGAGAGAATGTCTGTGAGCCTGTGGGGTAAACATTGATGATTTACATGTTGACCTCACAGAAGCATTTAAAGGTCAGAAGAGAAACAGAAGCCTCATCATCAGCGTACCTCTCCAGGCTAATGAGTGGCTCCTGGGCCTTGGCGTTCTCGACCGGGTACCTCTCCCTCACAGCAATCTTCACATCCTCCACCTCGTCCGTGCGGAACCGCAACAGGTTCAGGATAGTGTACTCATGGTCGGCCAGGATGATGTTACCCTGACAATAGACAAAATCGGAGAGGGTATTCAGTGGGCTTCAACACACAAAGACAAGACTAAAATAAGCCCTCTGATTACTGTGATTATGGATGGAAAAGAAATAATGTTTTTAAGGCATACTAATCCATACAACACATCCACTGAAGGATGGCCAAAAGCATCCTCCGAAGGTTGGAATGCACACTTATAGGCTCTTACCCTATCATAAAGCTCCACAATCAGATGGTATGCAGCTTCATCTGATCCAAACTGGAAGTCCACAATCCTGTCAGCCCCCAGCTGCCTGACTGACACCAACCTTCTGGATTTTAAATGTTTTCGACACTAGGGTGGCATGGAAAAACAGACATGAAATGAGTGTGGTACTGAGCATTACCACATCTGTGGCCTCTAAAGAATGTGTGAACAACAAATGTGCTCATATTCATATCCTTACTTTCATAGCAAAACCCGATGGCATATTATTTTTAGGCCACTCAAACTCTGTAGAGTGGATTCGGATTCCAGACTCAATCAGCAGCACTGCTTTAGTGTCAGGTCTGAAACATGCACAGAAATGATCGATCATGCACACATAGTTTCTGTAACAAACTGTAAAGGCTATAGGCAATATCACCTAATGATTTTGAAAAAAAATCCATTTCCCATTTGTGGGCGGGTAAGTAAAAATTTCACTTACTTTTGCAGTCGAATGAGATATGTCTTGTTGTCGATATCATATACATTGTACACTCTCATCCCAATGTAGCTAAAGCGGTACAGAGATAAGAGAAAGCTGTTAGGGTAGAACTGTGTTTCTGAGACATATTTGGGATGACGTAAACATATGGATACAGTTGATTAGCACGTCTAGCAATTGCCAGTGTAATACTAGCTATTTCATAAACTCCAGATGAGGTTCCATGCTTAAGGGTTCAAGGTTTTATAAACCAACAGGCTAAAGTTCATGACTAGCATTAGTTTAACTGTATCAAGCAAGTTGGGAAGCCTCACACCTGACAACATAACAACAGTACAAGCGTACTTACTTGGCATTGATTTCGGCAATGACTGCCCTAATATCCACTGTATTGAATCTAGTTTTCATTTTGTCTGGTGTTCTTTTATCACTTAGATAAATCAAAACATTTGCACGCTGAACAACAGCCACATACTCCTGCACATTAGCAACATGGTTTAACTGCGCATGCGAGTATTGGTCTACGGAAGCCGGGTTGCTGCACGGGTGTTTGTGAACGCGTGTGCACACGCACGCCCTTGGAGCTCGTGCACGCGCAAACACACACCCGCGCGCTCCACCTAGAGCCAAGGCTGAGGTCGATGATCGAGCGTGCTCCTATCAAGATATGACACAGGGCTCTGCAAGCTGCTGAGTGTCAGAGGACGCGGGGAATACGGATGATGTTTTACTCTGGCTGCTTAGAGGCCAAGGGAGTGTTTCCTGATAACCGCTCCATGGTGCAAATAGGGTTACTTGGACAATGGTTGCCAATGCGGATTGTGGAAAGGCTTTTTCAATTGCAATATGGGTTCAATTAAATCCTTATCGTTTTTTAAAATGTATAATATTATGAAATTCTGGCCGCGATAATTTCAGGTGAAAAAATATGACACAAAGCAGTTTCATGGACGCCAACAAGAAAAGGGAACGGCATAGTCGTAGGTCTGAATCAACCCTCAGTAACTCCCTCAGTAAAAGAGGTAAGGCTTTAATGACAGGCAGGCTATATGTTTACCCATTTTAAATAGCTTCGTAGGCCTATGGAAACATATGTGAGATTATAAGACAAGAATTCTTGCTACTGGCTTGTTCAATATGAGTGAGGTTCAGGCATGTTTTCTTTGTAAAATAATTCGTCTGTATTACTAAATGAATATCAAGGTATTTTTGTATTCGTAGATGTTACATGACGATGTCTCTCAAAGATCAAAAGAGGACAAGTGACCAGTCACCAAATAGTTTGGCTTGTTACACGCAAAGTTTCTTGTTTCGCCTTCTCCACCTCTAGGGTCAGAGTTTAGGCGTGCCTGGTTACCAAGGAGACAGAGATCAGCAGCTAACATGGCGAGTGCTGACTCGTGTTAGCCTATTTCTTTTTTCCTACTTCACAACAGTCAGCGTCGTTGTTATAATGTAACTGCTACAATGCGTTATGTCACCTCTTCTAACCGCATTGTGGGTTATACGTTTTACGTTTGCATTCAGTATAACGTTGCAGAGGAATGGATAGTAAGTTAGAAGTTGTCAACAAAGCAATTTCGAATGGAAGGAAATTGGTTACAATTTAATTCCAGAAAGATTTATTTGTTTTGTATTGTCCGCCGCATTGTCTGTCCAGCCTTGCGCCTTGCACGTACAGCAGTTGTTGCTAATGCTAACTAATAATCATATTTTAACCATTTCTGTTTTTCACTTGTGACTGCGCTGTAGTTTTACGTATGCTACACATTGCAGCTGTTTCAACCTATGGTGTTCACTGCACAGACAGCCTAGAAGTTAAGTCCTCCCAGTTGTTTAATTTAAAAACTTTTTTTTTTACTGTCATTTAGATTACAGAATAGTCAAGAAAATTGGAGAGGGGACGTTCTCTGAAGTGGTAAAGACCCAGAGTCTGAAGGATGGAAAATACTATGCCTGCAAAACGATAAAACAGTCCATTGACAGGTACCTGCACTTCATAATGACATGTTGACATGCTGGTTAGGTGGCGAAGCAGCTTCTTCAGAGTTGTAATTGTAGAAGAGGTGCCTTGCTCAATGACACCATGCCCTCATAATGACCTTGTATAGGCTACAGTCTAGGGTCAAGGTATGTTTTTCTTCATACTTAGATTTGGTACTGGCATTTGGTATTCAAGGCAAGTTTATTTATTTAGCAGAATTCATACATATTGGTAATTTTAAGTGCTTTACAAATGAGCAGATAAAAGAACACAGCAAAATAAGTGATAAAAAGACTACTATTTTGTCATTCATCTACCCAAAACGGGAACAAAATGATTAGACCCTCTACATTATTGCTATCAAATTCATGTTTATATGGTACATGGAGATCACTACAATGGTCCCATTTTATGTTTCTAGCCTGGAGCAGGCTAATAGCTTAAGAGAAGTTCAGGCAATGAAACGCTTGAACCCACACCCTAATATTCTCCAGCTTCATGAATTAGTATTGTAAGTATATTTTGGATTATTTTTATAAAAATTATTATAGTGTGGTTAAGGAAAACTAAAAAAATGTATGTCTGTAAAATTAGCACCTCTCATCTTACAAATGCATTCCACACACATACACATCAATAGAAAATGAAACGTGAAAGTCATGATCTTGAAATTAAACATGTCATGTTCTGACTCTATGATGTAGCGATCAGGAATCTGGTACCCTCTCCCTCATTTGTGAACTGATGGACATGAACATCTATGAGTTCATCAGAGGTACAGGAAGTGTGGTATATGATTATATGAATACAAGTGTTTATTGAAAACTGTCTTTTTAAGAGGCCAGCTCAACTCGATCTGATGTCAGTGAAATATTTTGAAAGCAGTGACTGTATTTTGAATGATGGTTGCCAGTCACTGTATAAAAAGTGTTGTTATTTTTTTTTATCAGTGATTAAATACTGGGTTTCTCTCTACAGGGAGAAAATATCCGTTGCCAGAAAGTAAAATCAAACACTACATGTACCAGTTATGCAAGTCCCTGGATCATATGCATAGGTAAACTGCAAGACAGATGAGATTAATGCCCTGCCTGTTCTGTGAGACCCATATTAATTGTAGAAAATACTTGTAACACATGGAAAGATTTTTCAGTATTGCAGGTCGTTGAGACAACCAAGGTGAAATGTAGACTAAATTAGTTTTGAAACAATTACAGCAGTAGCATCATATGCACAATCTAACACTCCAAACGCTTCCTTTTATGAGACAAAGATTTAAAAAAAATCTTTTGACAGGAATGGGATCTTTCATAGAGATGTGAAGCCAGAGAATATTTTGATCAGAGTAAGTATTGTGTTGATTTAATCTTCTCATTCACATCGCAGCTACACAATGTGAAGTTGATGCGTATTTAGTAAGAAATGTATCAGCACAGAGGTGGCATGTGCCAAGTTCATGGATACCTTCCTCTGTAGCACGATGTCCTGAAGCTGGCAGACTTTGGCTCCTGCAGAAGTGTGTACTCAAAGCCCCCTTACACAGAGTACATCTCCACACGCTGGTACCGCGCACCAGAGTGCCTGCTGACTGACGGCTACTATTCACACAAAATGGACATCTGGAGCGCTGGCTGCGTCTTCTTCGAGATCATCAGGTAGATGTTGCGTTAACTGGGCCTCTTATTGTGTACACATGTCCATGAAATATTGATTTAGATGATGTTAAGTTCAAGCTTTTGACAATGTGTATTGTGGTCAGTCTCAGCCCCCTGTTTCCTGGAACAAATGAGCTGGACCAGGTGGACAAGATCCATGATGTACTGGGAACACCCGACAGTGGTGTTCTGCAGAAGTTCAAACAGTATGTTTCTATTTCATCACTTTACACCCATTATTTCCCACGGGAACTTCACCTCTTTAAAGCTGTTAAGCCTACAGTCTGAATAAGGCCTCTATTTTGTAGTGTCTTTTTAAAAGCACTACCTGCTTAAAATTAACTGGAAATGATTTGCATAAACAGTAGTGTTGCAGGCTTAGGCTAAGAGTACATTGGTTGCACTAAGGGGGTCTGAGCTAAGATACATTACACTGAGCAACATTAAGGAGATAGTAAAAAGAGGAAGTTAGGGCAGCATTTTACATGGATTCATGTACACTTTCTAAGTCACTACTAAGTCAGGAAGTAAATGTGAAGTCAGCACTGAGAGTTGGAAGAGTATCTGCAAGGGATGCATGCAGACAGATAAAGAGCTAAAGAGTTGCCAGCACATATCCTAGTAGTGAAAGAGATGGGATTACGGATGGATTACTATCCTACCAGGTGAGAGAGGTGCAGTGCTTAAAACAAAATGGTGTTTCCTGCCTCTGCTGTGGTCCAGGTCCAGGTCGATGCGCTTTGACTTCCCCTCACGGAAGGGCTGTGGGATCACCCATCTCATCCCCCAGTGCTCCTCCACCAACCTGTCTCTGCTCTACCAGATGCTGGCCTATGACCCAGATGAGCGCATCAGTGCACAGATAGCACTGCAACACACCTTCTTCAAGGAGCAACGGTAAGATCACTCAACGACATTTTTAAAGTTGCGTACACACCAGGTTCTGTTGCCTATCAGTACATGGGTAAATGTAAAACGCCTATAAGTGGACAAGCTGTGGAGAAAATAAAATGGATGCACTAAAGGTCATTTATTTGGGGTTAAGAATCTGTACAAGAATCTGGCATATAAATTAATTTGTAGAGAGCTGCCATAAAAACAAAAATGACATGGTTGATTTTGGATGGACCTCATCCAGTGTCCCCCCCCTCAGTGTGACAGAGAGGCGTGCAGTGAGCCTGCGGCGAGCCGTCGGGACGGTGGAAGGAGGTGAGACCAGCGGGACGCCCAGCTCCGTGGATCAGCTATGGCGCATCGCCAGACAAGGCAGAAGACAGGTGACAGGAAAAAAAAACAAGGCAACCTCTCATCTCGATTATCCGAGCCTCTAAGTCAACACGGAATGCCTAATGGGAAAGGGGATACTCTCTGCTCACTCTGCAAATCTAAACACTATCTCCTCCTTCCACCCACCTTATCCTTCAAAAGAAAAAAGAAATGTTATACTCTCACCTCATATGTTGTTTCCTTTTTTTTTCCATCCTGCAGCACCATCTGAAGCATCTGGCTGATCCTCTTATCCGGTGCAATGCGCAGAGGTACCCCGTGGAGCTGCCCAAGCTGAACGTGGTCGTGCCCTCTCCCAAAATGACCTACCCGGTGTCCAGCCTGCCCGCACTCACCATCACGCACAGGGGTTCCCTGCCTTCCATCAACTCGAAAAAGTGCCACTCACGTCTGGTAAATGTCATCTTGTCTACCCACAAGCATACAATGTGGGGCAGCACTGATAGTGTTTTCTGAACATATAACTTTACTTGAGTCCCCGTCATAAGACCTACCTTACCAGATCATGAACATGTCATGCTACATATAGTCACACGTTTACATAAAAAAAACCACATTATTTGTCCATGACCATATTATGTAGTATTTATGTATTTACTTATGTATTTATGACGTGATTATATCTGCCTTATTACAAAAGGTTTAAGTGCAGCGTTGTTGAGCTTTACATTTGAATGTAGGTTAGAGGAACATAACTTCACTGTTGGTTCACCTTAATCTTCCCTCATCCTGCATCGTAGCCCAGAGAAGAACCTCACCGCGGAGCTTACAAAACATACTACATGCCTCCTCTGGAGAGAAAGCGTGGGGACTACTAAGCAACCACTAACTACCTACACTGTGTCAATACATGACCTACCTGAATTGAATCACTTGGAAACGCCCCACAGGTTCAAAATGGAACGCCACTGTTCATTAAATAAACAATGCCATCCAGAGGTGAGGACCTGAACAGCAAGGGATGAAGAACATCCCAGCTGCAGGAAAACTAACGCATTGGCGTGACACTGGACTTTGTTAATTTCTTTAAATTAGTAAATAGATAAGAGACTGTATTCCCATCACTGGCGCCTTTTTTGCAGCGTTAAAGATTGCCCATGGTCATGCCAGAATGAGGATGAAACCACCCACATAACAGACAAGAAAAAATACAAGCACTTATTCTCTAAAGTCATGGCAAGTTGTACATTCTATACATTGTACCGTAGGTAATGTGAAAACTGACCCTTGTTGATCATCCAGGATAAATATAGGCACCCTCTGCATTTAGTGACCGCTGTTTGTCATCAGTCTTCCATTTCCTCTTGTAATCACTTTTTCCTGTGTATAATTTGCTCGTCACCTGCACTGCTTACACAAATGCCATGGCAATAAAGAATTTAGTTAACATTTAAAAGTAGAGTTTTTTTTAAATGTTTTGCTATTAGGCAGTGATTTTCATTAAAGTAACATTCTGACATTTAAAGTTGTTAGATGCACAATGATTTCTTAGACATAGAGAGTGACTAATCTTAAAATGCCAATTTGGGTGCTTTGTGTGATCTGTCCCAAAGTCATTAAGTCTGAAGAAGTGACGTACTCTGACATCATTAAAGCAACACTATGGAGTTTCTGGAGCCGCCAGCTAGGGGGCTACTTTCTGCTGGACTATTCACTAACTTATTTGCTGCCTTGCTTTGTCTTGTGTTGCACTTTCACTGATGCTTGGCTGTGTTAGGAAAGTTGTTCACTCGCTAGTTTGTCGTAAACAAACAAAGTAAGCAAATTTCAACAGGTTTGGCTAAATGTAATCGCTAGCGATGTTAGCAAGCTTGTTATAACACGCTTGGACATTGATGCTAGTAAAAAGTGCTCTTGCGTCAGCTTCTTTGTAATATTATTGTGATAGCTATGTTGGCTAGCTTGCCAAGAACTTTCCTTACACGGTCAAGCATCAAGCAAGTGCAACACAAGACAAAGCAAGACAGCAAATACGTTAGTGAATAGTCCAGCAGAAAGCCTAGCTGGCGGCTCCAAAAACTCCATAGTGTTGCTTTAATGATGTCATAGTACGTCACTTCTTCAGACTTAATGACTTTGGGACAGATCACACAAAATTGGCATTTTAAGATTAGTCACTCTCTTTCTATGTCTAAGAAATCATTGTGCATCTAACAACTTTAAATGTCAGAGTTAAACACCCTGAATATGGAGTCTTGTGGGGCCAGAAACATGTTGCAGTATTTATTGGGCAAAAACAAGGGCAGCTGCCATTATAATAGGGTGATTCTGAGCCGTTCCAAAATAAAAGTTCAACAGGTGAATGATGTTCATCAAGATGTAGTGGGCAAGTTTAAGAAAGGAAGCAGGCACCAAATATTGCAAATAGCCATCAAGAATTTTCCCAAGTTGTGCCACACCATGATAACATCTGACCCCACAAGAATACTGACCATGTGACTACCGTTACCTGCTTGAAACCACAAAAACCTAATTGTCCCATTGGGAAGGTTCATCATATATCTACAATACAATAAGCTTTACTTATCATTCAGAAATAAGGGTGTTGTCAAACACGTAATTTTTTTCCAGTTAGAAAGCAACTATATGAATTCTTTATTCCCAGGACAGGACAGAGTGAAAAATGTGTCTCCACACCATGAATATCAGTGACGTAAAACAAGAGAGAAAATAAAACAAAAATGTAAATAAAAACACACAGATCACTGAGAGAACTTGAAGATGGAAGTCGTCTGGCAGTAATTGAAGCATGAGGCCACACATTCATATACGTTCTCGTTTTAATGCAGAACAAAAGGTGAAATGTAAAATGTCAACCACATTGAAAAACCAACGGTATGACCATGTCTGTGTATTCATCCCTTCCCCAGTTAGTGAAGTCAATGTAGGTTTCATCAACAATGATTGGTAGTCACAAAAGAAGATACAGTAAAAAACATTTAAGTGTGTCACACAGATAAGGGTCCTACAGTTCAGCTTCAAACCTAGTTGTTCCTAGTTGGGTGTTACTTAGCGTTACATTGAGTAATAGCATTGCTGTTGGTAGGCAAAATATGAACTATCTCCATCTTTTTTTGTGTGTTTGTTTTTTCTTTAGACTTTTCTTGAGACTTCCTGAGCTTCATATAGTTGTAGAGTCTGAACAGCCCCTCTGCTGAAATACACTTATTTCTCTTTCGTTCATTCTTTTGTGGATCTGTTAACAACAGGTAAGCGTTTCAGCTCATAGATAAGACCATTTAACACAAACATTCTCCTATACCAAAATACCTCTGGATGAATATTTGTACAAGAGAAAATAAAGAGAAAAAAAACAGAAACCTGCATATTTAAGATTATTTTAATATTATTAATATGTATAGTTTTCTGCTTAAGAAAGATCACTATTTCCTTTAATGATGACAAAAACGTCCACTAGAGCGCTGATCAATTCGCTGTTCGCCCAATCAAATCACTGAATTACAATATTGTACAATATTATACAGAGCAGATTTTGATCTGAAACAATATTAAAATAAATGCTCAATAGATACAAAGTTGTCAGTTCATATTTTCTCCTCCTTATTTCTGTCTGTGAGTCCTTGCGCGCACACACAAAAATGTAAAGCCATTCTCTTCTAATAAACTATTAAGTAAGTGCAAACAAATTTTTTTCTCTCGTTTTAAAAAACTATGATTGCAGCATCCAGCTTTTTCAGATTTCAAATTTCAAGACAGAGGATAACAAAGCCAAGTGCATGGAGGCCATCCTCAGAACCTTTCCATTTCTCTAAATTCTTTATAGTAGTAACAAAACAAAAGACAAAAAAAAACAAAACAAAAAATCAGTGCAAAGTTCTCAATGAGGATTAGAGTCTAAATAAAGAGGGGTTGGAGGAGAAGAGAGGAGAGGAGTTTTGAGGGTGGCGAAATCCTCAGACTCATCCCTCCCCGCGTTTGAGAACATCATAAGCCAGATGGATTCTTACCACTGATTTAGTCGTATGGTTCACTTAGTCAACCATGATCCAAAATCTGGCAAGAGAGAAGGGGAGAAAGGTAAGGGGGATCGAGGAGAAATAAAAGCGGGGTGTGAAAACTAAAGTCAAGCAGATGTGTGTTAGCAAAAAAAAATTAAAATAAATACAACTCTTAAAATTTTGGGGAATACACCAGCCTCTTTTCGAAAAAACAAAATTGCACCACACCCCTTTTTCCATCTGTATCTACGCACAGCCACCAAACTCCGGGCCATACGAGAGACAACCAGAACATAAAGATCTCAGCAGGGAGAAGAAAACAGGGACGAAAAGAAATTTTAAAAAGGGGGGGAAAAACAAGGTAGGTAGAACAAAATGAAAAAAAAAAAAAAAAAAACGACTTGCAATGCTTTTGAGGGTGAAGAGCAGCATCCGCCTCTGTGTGACTCAACATCTCAGTGATGCAGGATTCTTAGCAGCAGAAATAGCTATACTACAGTCCCACTGGGTGAGTTGGCTTGGTTTTGGGATGACAATAAACCCTGCGAAAAAAGGAAAACAAAAACAAAAAGGAAGTTGGCTTAGGGACAGGTCATAGAAAGGTAGCAGATTTGTTGGATTTGATTCTCACAGCCTTCCCACACTGAACCCTTCCCCACAATGCGCCTATTTCCCTGCTAAGGTTCAGAAGCTACAAGGTTATAGTAGGGTGACTCACTGTAAGCTGATGGGGTCATTAATACATTGACCAATATTTAGTATCTGCAAAGACTGCATGTAGATTTGTACATTTCTGTTTTAACTGTGTGTGTCCTATGATTTGGCTCTTATGGGGAAGGTTGCACAGCCCTGAACACCTTGGAGGAAGAGTTGGCCTCACTGATGCGGAACATTTCAAAATGATGGCAACAAAACAAAAACAAATGCGCTCGCAGGCAGGCACACACACACACACACCCACGACAAACACTCATTATTGAGCCTAAAACACAAAAGAGGTCTAGAGCGCTCCCTTTTTTTCCCTAAAGACTTCGACCCACGCTCACATGTTTGCTGGAGGTGTACGGCTTTAAATTACAGTGCTGGTGGTCAATACATCCTGTGACCCTCTCTAAGGCCCCATTGCCTCTTTGAGTCTGATTAGCCAGCCATAAGTGGATGCCCGGGCCTGCCTGATCTCTATTGGAAAGACAGCGTATCTATTTGCCTTTGAATGTACTTATGCACACACACACGCACGCACACACTGTGAGAGAAGAGATAGGCATCTTAGTGACTGCTAATTGTTCTAGCCCGGGCGTATTGGGCTGGATGGAGAACTAATGAGATCTGCGTTAGACAAAGGCAGCTGAGGAGAGGGGAGAGACAAATAAAGCCAATTAAAAATGGAGATGAGGAACACTGAGAGACGGGTGGCCCTTGGTGCAAAGAGGAGCCGAAACCACACGCAGCTAATGTTACGGCAGGCCACACACACACACACACACACACACACACACACAGCCTGTTGAGCATGCATGAGATGAGAGCAACAATTTGGAGATGTCAAGAGCTGAGGGGTAAGAGAGAAATAATAAAGGCAGGCAAGCAGGCAGGTGGGGGGTGGGGGTGGTAGGTGGGCTCTATCCACCTCCATTTTGATACAGAAGGCGGTTGGTCGATGGTTATGGAAGAGGGAAGGGACAGAAAGGGTGAGATACGTTTTTTCCAAACCCCGTTGTTTCTTTCAAAAGGAACTTACCACTTTGCCAGGCCTCGCCCATGTGCAAATAAATCCTTCCTGACAAGCAGTGACAAAACAGTCCTCGAGAAAGATCAAGACGGTGAGTCTCTCGTGCGCAATCTTCTTGCAGATGAGCGGCTCCAGCAGTGGCACGTCCTCCATGCGCGGGCACAGCAGCGTGCCCAGCGTCTTGGCCGGGTCCGTTTTGCTCTGCTTAGCCAGCAGGTTGAGCTTGTCGCTGCTCTTGCTGCTGATGTGGCCCATGCTGTGGTTGCGCTTGTGGTCCTTCTCGTGGTGGTGGTGGTGCTGGTGACGGTCCTTGCGGTCGTGCAGCGAGAGTGTGGCGAACTTGGCCACGCCCGCTGCCAGACCGCCTTCCATCACACCCCCTGATTTGCCACCACCGCTACTGCTGCCCCCACCTCCGCCGGTGGTGGTGGTGCCGCCACTGCTGTTGCCGGCGGCGACACTGGTCGCCCCATGTGGGAGGCTGTTAGAGCGCGGTAGCGTAGTCGCCGTGAGTGAGTTGGGCACGGAGGGCGTGTTGGCGCCACTGTTGTTGCCGTTGGTGCTGGGGTTGCTGCTGATGGTGCCGGTCGTCGTCGTTGTTGTCGCCGTTGTCGTCGTAGTTGTTGTGGTGATGACAGTCCCGCCTCCCCCCACACTTCCTGCTCCAACTCCGCCCCCACTGCCCGTCCCGCCTCCTCCTCCTCCTCCGGGGGGACTTGTGGCGTTCATGACGTTGGTGTGCGTTCTTGTTCGCGAGAGCGGCAAGTGGGGGAACAGGATGTCCTCGGTGAGGTCCCACAGGCACAGCTGAGTGTCCTGGCCCACCGAGCCGAACCGGTACGTCACACTGACTGGCCGGCTGTCAGTGGAGTTGCGCTTGGAGAGCCGCGACTGCGTGCTGTTGGCCCGGTCGCGGCCGAATTGCGAGGAGGAGGCGGCCGATGTAGACGACGGTGGCGGCGGCGGTGGCAGCGGCTGCTCCTGGAAGTCCTCGTCGCTGCCACTGAACTCCAGCGGCTCACTCTCCTCCACGCTGGTGGTGCAGTGGTCGAACGCCACCACACTCACCCACGACTTGTGGCCGTGGCCGCGTGCAATCACCCGGCAGTCCAGAAATGACCACACCGTCACCAGATCGTCCTCGCCTCCCGCCACGATGTACTTGCCGTCCGGGCTCCAGCACACGCACAGCAGGCCGCCGAAGTAGCTCTTCATGGTGCCATGGAGCTCCACCGCGTCGAAGTTGAACACCCGCAGGAAGCCGTCCTGGCTCACGCAGGCCAGGTGCTTGCCGTCGGGCGAGAAGGCAAACTCGTGGAGCGCACCCTCGCCCACCGTCCAGCGAAGCAGCGGGTTGCGCGCCTGCTTACTCTTGCACGTGTGCACGGCATAGTTCTCGCCCTGCTTCAGCAGCTGGTAGTGGGGCGCCGTTGTGCCGCACGTGTGCTCCACGTTATACAGGTACATGCTGCCGCTGGCGTGGGCCACCAGGAACAGATTCTCCGAGCCCGGCACCCACTTGACGCACGTCACCCGTGACTTGTCTATTAGTCTCTGAGGCGGGTGCAAGGGGTCAGTTCAGGGTGTTCGTTTTGGCAGAAGATGAGAAATGGGGTAGGGAGAGAGTTGGCGAGGGAAAAGGAAGGAGTTTAGTTACTTAAAGATTTCAACATGATTTCACTTGAAGTGCATGACATATTTATAATGATTAACACAATGACTGTAATACAACAGCAAAACAATCAGTCAGGAAAAAATTAAAAAATTAAATGACTTCTTGTTATTACAGGCCAATAGGGTTCTAATAGGTTTCTCTCATAACCTTACAAAGACTCCATGCAGCAGCAGTTATGACTGCACTGGAAATGAATGGCAGTGAAATGCCATGACCCTCCACCCCATACAAAAAGACCAAGTAGTCCACACTTCGTCTCTCTCTATTTCTCTCACACACACACTGATCAAGGCCATGTCTAAACACTCCACTACAACACTCAATTTCTGAAATGGCCACAATAGGGTAAGGCTGACTCATCAACTCCATCAAGCCTCTTCAATGAGGATGACACACAGACCCACACAGACACACACAGACACACACTTACTTCTTCATTGAAGAGTTTGCTCGTCTCCTTCTTGATCGGGTCAATGAGCTGCACCTGGCCAGCTGAGAAGCCCACCAGCAGAGAGACGCTCTCGGCCGTGGCCGTCAGGTGGTTGAAGTCGTGGCACGTAGGCTGCGTCCCCTTGTAGATCCGCTTGTCGATCGGCTTGCTCAGGTCGGCAGCCTGCCACCGCAAAACCATTACACATACATGCAGAAAAATCACACACACAGACACACAAAAACACACACACAGCAGTGAGAGAAAAAATAACACACATGTTCAGCAACTCATTCAGCAGCTGTTCAAGTCTTTTAACCATGGTGACATACAAGAATCTGAACACATTGACACACACACAGGGGCAAACAGATACTGAAAAGTTTTCTATGGTTCTTTCATGGATAGAGTAAGGGTTTTTGGGGATGACATCAGCCTTGTGTAGTGAAACTGAAATCTTTGCAGCTTGACCACAGCCTGCATTGCCATACATCAGGGTATACTTGCTTGAGGAAATGTCTTTTGAGTAAGGGATGAAGGCAGCCAAGGTGTCCCGACATACAAAAAATATTTACAAAGTCCACGACGCAAAGCATAACATTTCCTCAGTTAATACCCCAGTTGCCATTGAGTTCACACCACTTGTCAAGATGAGAGAAGAGAATACATTTATTGTATCACACTCACTGTGATAGAAATGTCAAAGGGCAGCTTACCATTTACTATCGTTGTTATGGATACTTTTAAAACTTGCCACATTAAACTTTAAAAAGCGGATCTGTTTCATACATGTCATGAAAAACAGACACACTACTGCTAGTGCTGATTGATGACTGAGCCAATCACAAAATCAACGTCATTCAGCATGTTTGGAGAAACCCGGCACAGTTTTGCGAAGCTCAGGAGCTACTCTGTTGGGGTTTTTCAATACTAATGGTGTGGCTTGGCTCGGCTTGGCTCGTCGACTAAGCACTGCTTAGATTTGCATTACCATACATCTACATGCTTGAAGATGTGTCTTCGAGCCAGGGATAAAGGTTGCAGAGCTCCAGGACACAAAGTGTAACATTAGTTTCCCCTGTTTATACCCCAGTTACCATACATGTATTTAGGTAGCCTGTGTGTTACATTAGCTCAAAAAGGAAACATATGGTTTAGTCTAATAAGAAACCAACCTGTTCAGTTCAGGCTAGAACTTCTTTCTTAAGTCAAAGATAAAGAAGGTTGCTTGGTTCAAATTGAGTTCATTATTTTCTAAGCCTGAATCCTTGATATTCTTCTTAGCTGTTTATGTGGGCCAGCTTGCTAGTTCTCCAGATAATGTTCTTTAACCATGGAATCTATTGAGTTTATACCACTTATCAAAATGTTAGCATATGTTTATTTTGAGCATTCAATGTCTGCCAAAACACACTCACTATGGTAGAAGCATGGTAGAAGCTTTGATTGGGCAGTTTACCATTCACTATTGTTGTCCAGTCAAAACTTTCCAGTTTCAACTTTTTTTAACCAGATCCGCTTCATATGTGTCTTTTGACAAAAACTAGACAAAACAGCAAGCACTAAATGTTGACTGAGCCAATTACAAAAGTGATCTCCGATGTCATTCAGGTGTTTGGAGGTCGACCTGGAGTGGTTTGGCCTTGCTGAGGAGAGGGTCTAAAATGTACAAAGGCACATCTTGGCACCTTTCAACTTGTAATGGAAATGCATGCTTCAGCAAAACGTGCCAATGGAAAAAGGGCATATCTATGCTCAGGAGAGGATCCACAGAAATGCAAATTAGCTCAGGACAGCCTGGCTCAGAGCGGCCAATAGTGCTGATGGAAAAAACCCATAAGCTGTCCAGGCCATCTACAGGAATCCTGACGGGTGAGAATCTCTGAAATCCTCACACCACTTTCAGCACTGTCGTACTTGAACCGCAAAATATGCAGACCTTGAGGATTGCATTTCCAATAAGTTGTCTGCTTAAATATGCTATTTCCTACCTGCTGGCCCAATCAGGCTGCTTGTTTATCAACACCAAGCAAACTAAGTTACTTGGCTTGGATGTGCGGCAGCGTGTGTCAGTCACGTATATGTCCAATACGCAGCACAGACAAAAACATCTGTTCTCAACTAACTAACCCACAGGACACGGGAGGCACAGGGTTTCAGGATAATCCTAAACAATGGTATGTTCTGTGTTCAGTACACAACTACATGCCAAGACAAATGGAATACGGGCCAAACTATATGAAGGACTGAGCTAACCAAACACTCGTGATGCACTGCACTGTCTGCCATCAACGCCAAACCAGTGCGCAAAATCAGAGACGCTGGTGGCCACTTGTTTGTGTAGCCTGAAAAACTCGCATTTGTGCTGCAACGGGCAAATGGGACCAGGTTCGCTATGTAGGTGGTCACTACCGTCCACTCTCACCATCATCCAAAAAAAGTAATAAACGATACAGCCGACCAACTAAGTAGAAACATTTGGCTCAATGGAGCAACACTAATTAGCAGACACTGTCAGTGCCTCTCGAATGTGTTGATTTAGGCCAGCGGAAAACAAACCTGCACTTGTGTCCTGGCAGGACAACACGAAAACAGGTCTATCACAAAGCTAACGTTAGCTACAGCCACTAAATAATTCCGATGCGCAGCAAGTCAGTACCATGCCACCACCGTTCAAAAAAGCACAGCTGAGTCATACATTTACAGGTCTCTGAAGCTTAGCTTGGCTTTCCACTCATCAGGGACTCAGTCACCAATGCTTAGACTGTCACGTCACAAAATATCCGAGTTGAAGAGCGGCAGAGGTCAAACAAGTTAACCACTAAGTTATTAACGCCTTCGCAGACATTAACCAGAGGGCTTTGGGTTGTGTTTGCCTTGACTGTCACGGGCGTCCGCAGCAGGTGAAGCGGGGCCTGCGCTATCAGCTTAGGACGCTATCAGCTTAGTAGGGGACTTCTGGTTAACACTGCTAGCCACCTAGCTAGCATGCTAGTAAGCGCTAGCTGTGTTGTGCATGCCACAACACAGATGCTAATGTTAGCTTGCAGCTAGCTGGCTGCCATCAATTCACAAACTAACCTAGACTTCGCAATTCAGCCCAGTCCCAAAGGAGCCAGAGCACTCGCCATCTATCTTAACAAGTAGCTCAACAAACTAGCAGCAGGGAAAACTTGAGTCGTAACTGGAAAGGATCGTGTTTACCTTTCTGACGCCTTTGTAGATATAGAAGTACAGCTCCCGGCCCACATTGAAACAGATTCTGTCGCCGTTGCCAGACTGATCGTTGACGTTGACGAAAGAGACTTTGACGGGGTTAGAACCTTGTGAATTAAAAGGCACCCTGTTGGGGCGGCTATATTCGGAGTGAGTGAGGAGTTTGTAGGCGCCTTCCCGGGTGGTGAACTGAGTTTTAATTTCGTTCATCTCCTTCCCTCCTCCCTCCGCCGCCATCTTTGAAATTTGCATTCATCCTTCCTCGGGCCCGGATCTTACGCAAGAGCATGCGCATCTCTGGACATCATTCTCAATCAGATTGCACTGACTGGTGAAACTGCCTCATATTGCCTGATGCAGTTCAATATCTCTAATTAAACGTTTTATACACATCGTCCCACTCATCTGCTACTCAGACCTATATTGTACAGGGTGGAAGTGCGGAATTGTTTTGTCATGAGTTGTAAAATAAAATAGAGGGGGGCTCTTTTTGTAGCCTAGATTGCATATTTTCAACTGTGGATTACTGAAACAAAACAAAAGCCATATTCATCCACATCAGCTGCAATTGAAAATAAATTGCCTGGTTTTACAAATGGTTTCCCCCCCATTGAGACATAGCCCACAGTGTGCTTTACAGGTAGAGAAAACAGCATTTTGAAACACTTGCTGGAACATAATAACGGCAGACTAAATTAATAAATTAAATGAAATACTGCAATACAAACCAGACAGTGTGAGTATGTCCAATTTCATAACCATTTGTAGGCAATGGCTCGGTAAGATTTAGGGAAAATGGTTTGATAAGAGATGTCAAATTACTGAGTTCCTCTTAGCTGTCATATTTGGTACATTTTTTATTAAAACATGTCTTAATTCCAGAAAGAATATTAGAATCATGAAATGGTTGCCTCAAAATGTCCATGACAGTCTAGAAGTCCAATTTGAAGGATATCTTAATGTCAACATATGGCTCCTTCAAAACAGTTATTAAAAGTGTAAGTGGGATAAGCAGCATTGTGTTAGGCTACAACAAAACCATAGTGGGGTAGGATGTTCAAACAATAGGAGTGAATGGGAGACTATGGAAAAGCATACAACCAGAAACATTCTGAACATTTCTGAAGTTTTCTAATTTTCAGGCTCAGCGGAAATGCAGTTACCTATGCCATGCTCCCACATTTTTACTATTCTTTTTTTCTTGAAGTCATATTTGCGTCTTTATGCTTAGGCCTGTACACTACTGTATTATATGACTATGACTACACGAACAAGTGATTTGGAAACACCAGTATAGCTGCACTATTCTCCCAAACAGCATGTTAGACATGTATGCTAGTTATCATTCAAGCCTGCAGTTCCAAAGAGATATCCATCTCGGCTGGTTATTACTTTCAAATTACCAAGGCAGGAGTACAACGATTATTATGTTGACATCACCACACAACACTCACCAAAAACAAAACAAGTTTAATGCTCTGAATCTGGGCACTTTCATAAAGAATTTTGAGAATTCACCATAGTTATTTGCTGTTTCAAATATAATGCTGAAGTCATACAAACCACAGACCCAGCAGGTAGACTCAGCATTTCACCCTACACTTACAGCAATATGTCAAAATCACACAGACATACCACCATACAAACTAGGAAATCTGAGATATTCCTATGAAGAACCTGATGGATTTAGTTAGTGTATGTCCACTGAAATATCATATATGACATGTCATCCCAAGATAGTCAAGACAACTGCATCAGCTAGACAAACAGGCATCTAACCAGTATAGATATGGATTGGGGTGAGCTGGACATGGGCAGGTAGAAAGAAAATAATGGAACCAGGTGCCCAACAGAATATGTGTGAATCCAAGACTGTTGGAAAAGCACTAGAGGTGGTAAAGATTGTCCAAAACTGTCATTAAAGAACAAGGTGCTAATGAAGGATCTAATTATTAAAAATGTGTGCTACTTTCTAGTCCCTGTATGATCCTATGTGTTATTTATTTCAGAATTTGGTTGATGTGTGTTTTCTGACATACAAAATAAAAATAAAAGCAAAGTTAATACCCTAACCATGGTTGTGCCCAAATTCTGACAGGTGCAGTACCATAAGTGTCACCTATTTATGTAATAAGCCTTAAACTAAATTGCTGTAAATCTAAAGTTGACCATTATTTTAAGCCATCTTGCAGCAGAATATTAAAATTCCCTCAAACTGATAATTTCTCAAAGCTAGCCGACAGTATGCTTATAGAACTGTCATAATAATGTAATCTAAAGGTATAGGGAAATGACTGCATCTTCCAGCACTGCTACAAACTAATTAAGTCATAAACAACAGATCAGATATATAGGCAATTTGCACTGAGACTTTGCGTTCACAGTTGAGTTGGTAAAGGTTGACAACAACAATTTTTGCTTATGACAACAAAACCTGGGCATACATAAGGCACCTTGGGCAAAAGCTTGGAATGGGTAGCGTACGTCAGTACTGTCTTAAATATCCTGTTGAAAACAGCACAATAACGAATCACAAGAAACCTACCGATTCACTGTCCTCAATCCAGAAGAGGGTAGCAGAGCACACATCACTTTTTAACAACTTTCCTCCTTCATAGTCTACAGACCATACAAATCAATTGAAGATACAGATTTAACTTTTTGGAGAGGCCGATACAAATTGCGCGGGACTAAATTCGCCAGTGTCATTATGACATTATGTAGTGGGGAAAATAAGCAAATTTTCCATAATTGAATGAGGAATGGTAAAATTAGAACAATAATATAAAGGCAATTAAACATTCGGTATGTTAACGTTGCACACATTAGGGCGGGTGCTGGCAAAGGGCTTGTAAGAAGTTTGATGAATTAAATTGATAACATTTCAATAAACTGTTTTTAAATAAATACATAGGGAAAGCAACACTTCGGACGTCATTCCACGCTTTGAATTCAATATCAGAATGTATTCCTAAGCGTAAGGGTTGATTAGGATGCCTCTAAGTTGCTGTGTTGAATTGCTCTGATTTCCATTAACTTGTTTTTCTTTTCCTGAATTCCGCCATGTTTTGAGATTTATTCTGCTTCGGAAGAGGTGTGTTGACGCTACGGGGTGGCAACATTTCATTTTACATTTGTCTTGCAAAATGCACACCTCTCCACAAGTTTTTCTAATTTATTTAGGTTTTATATCACACATTGGACCGTGAAATTCTTGCGCAGCAAATGATAACGGACGCCGAGGTCTTATAGCTAGCCATCTTCTGAAGATTAGCAGGGGCTTGCTCCCTCCTGTAAATTCTTTCCTCTCGGAATGTTCTCAAAAAAGCCTCATGGGGATGTCAAAAAATCGACTCAGAAAGTCTTGGATCCAAAAAAGGATGTCCTGACACGTTTAAAACACCTGCGAATCGTAATAGGTGAGTTGGTAAAGGGGTCAATATACGTACTTTTCTGTGTGGAAGCTGTTCAGTTCGCTAGCTCGCTCGCTAATCGTAATGTGTATATCCTCGTTGGCTTTTCAGTGATATAGCTTGGCGGAATGTCGCCTGTTGGATGCAGAGTGAAATCCATATTTGCCAGTTCAGTGTTGATTGTGATGCTGTATTCATAAGTGCTGTATTGTAGCTGAATTGACAAATGTAGGAGCAGTCGTTAGATGCTAACGTGTAAATGTTTGCAGACACAAGGGTCGTTATTATCGTTTGTATATTGAAATGTGTGCCCTGTCGAGTGTATTCATTTCACAGAGTGTGATGTTTGAACAATGCCATTCTGATTAAAGATGCTTCGTTTGTTAGCAGCTACAGTTTTACATTTGTTGACACTGTCAAATCTGCCCTCCTATGTTGAATGCATAAACTCTGATTATTAGGGTCATTGGGTTGGGTTGCATGGGGATCTTTATAGAGTTTCGACAAACCTCTAAACTTAAATGTTTAACTAACACTGGTGCCCTTCACGTATCCAATAGTGTGTTATGGTATGCCATTGTGGTTCTCTTAGAGCTCTATGGACGGGAGGAGACCGCGTTCTCCTGTATCTGTGTTTCTCATTTAGTTCACGGCCACAAGGTTAATTTATGAAGTGGTAATCAGTTTTCGTTTTCCATCTCCAGACATTTAATCCAGTTCAGGAAACTTGCCTGAATGAATACGTATGGCAGTGTAAGTTTTGGATGTTTTGTGACTGTGTATGAGACTTGCATTTGAGACAGAGGAGGAGAGGAATTTGAAGGATAGGCTTGGCTCTTTGAGTACTGGGTGGACCATCACAGAACAACAGAAATAAACCAGGGCTTCCTCTGGGACTGGACAGGAAAGTCAGAGAGGGGGTGAGATCTCAGACCCTATTCCCGGTGGGGGCCTCTGTGTTTGGATTAGAGGCAACAAGCGCTTCCTGATGTATGATTGTTGCTCAGGCTTCTCCATCCAGCACAGTCCAAGTCCTGTTATCCAACAAGCCTTTGTGCAAGATCAGGCAAAACGTCCCCGTCGCCCCCAGTTGTTATTTCATGGATGTCTCTGCTTGAAGACTGATTGATGAAAGCCACGTTGTTGAAACGGGGGATTGACAGAATTGCCACCCCTGAACACATGAACTGGTTTCCTCTATTGTGCCCAGTGCAGTCAGTAGTCTTCCTGTTTCCACTGCACGGTAGCCAGGAGTGTGGGAACAAAAAGTGCCATGATGGCGCCCTGTGCCAGTGAGTGGGGAGAGGCATATCCTCATGGATTTAGTGCCAGTTTCTTGGAGAGGGAATTAGCCTGGGCACAGCCTTGGGCTAAAGTGCAATTCTAGTGGAGGAGGTTTTGTTGATTAGATTTGTCTCTTTCAGGGAAGCTGCCTCTGAGATTTGAAGTCTAAATCACTGAACGTGGTGTTTTGATTTGATTAGGCCTTCTCATTCATTTGAGAAGAGGTGTCTTATGTACATTAAATATGTCATATTAGTGTGGTGAATTTGTCATTAAAATGGTTAAATGACCATGTGCTCCGACAAGAACAAGGCGTTACTGACCGAAAGGACCCCATCATCCGGAGTCATCTGTTCAGTCCTCCATTCTCTAGATCATATCTCTGTGATGGTGTTGTTTCCTCTCCAAGAAGACCTGACACACCTACAGAGACATTTCATCTGGCAGGGAAAGGAAATGGACCCAAATGCCCCTGTGCTTCAGATGGGTGTGCCCAACTCACCATCTGAAAGGCATTACAGATATGCTGATAACAATCAGCAAATAGTTTTAGCAAAAAGCAAACCAGGACGCTGCAGTAGCTGATCTTTTACACTGACCAGTAGGGTGGAGGCAATGTTTGTGTGCAAAAGGTATCTAAGTGCTGATATCCTAACGGTGTTTTTAGCCTCTGTCTGACACACACACACACACACACACACACACACACACACACTCTCTGTATGTATTGTAAAGTGAGTGAGGAAGTGGACTTAGGTTTCACCCTGGGTTTGCTGGCTCCGAGAGGATGAACCGCATTCTCGTTGTGGGTTCAGGCAGTTGATGCTGTGAGGAGACTGCTGAACAAGTGGCTTGAGAGCTGGCTCATGTGCAAAGGTCAGACTGCAAGGCACTGCGATAAGTGGTGTGAAGTGGGCACCCTCCATCTTAAAGCCATGAAAATAAACCAGCTGCTGTTCTCCAATAATGTGTCTGTGCTGTCCTGCTTGTTTTGGAATTGGTTTGTGTATGGTTTTTTGGCATTTGAGAGGAGTGTGTTTAAATATAAGGATACATTTCAGTGAGTGGCATGTTAATATCTAGGTGTCCACTTCACAGAGGTACTGTGGTATAGTCCAGCACATAGTCAAAGACCTTGGAGCATAGATGTAAAGTTTAATTTATATAATGGTGGTGGATACCTTTTAAGGGTACATTTGTCTTTTGTATGTAACATATAGGGGCTGATGTTAAAGATACGTTCTCAGAGACGGGAATGACTACAAAGCAGGTTCAAGGGATGTAAACATCATCATCTTTGTGTTGCTGTTCATTCACAGATTCATTGTTCATGTTTTCATGTTTTGTATTTAAATATTGCAGCACAGCCTTACCAGACATGTTAAACAGCATTGAGGTTACATTGAAATGCAGGCAAGCCAGAGAAGTCTGTGGATAAGCATGGACTGTAAAGACCAAAAGATGTTTTAAAGTGCATGGAAGCAAGTAGATCTCAGTTAGAAACTACCCATTTTTGAGATTGTCTTGATTTCATTTAGAGTCAGTAAGTCTTAAGCAGGGTTTATCTTACCCTTGGCTCTTCGGGAAGCACTCGACATGTCCAACACTAACTACCCAAACACCCAAGAAATTCTCGCCGTCACAGCACTGATTTTGCCTATACGCCTGAAAGGTCTGGCAACCTCAAGGCCTTTGGCAACAAAAAAAAGACAACAAATCTGAGGCAGCACTGCACGGGGTCGTCAGGGTTCACTGCCAAACCCCTGCGTCCCAAGCCTGCAGGGTAAACACAGAGACGGAGACATTATCGCCCTGAGTGTTTTTATAAATACCCTCTCTTATCAAGGAGCTACTCTGTGTACACGGGGGCTATTTTGGAGTCGTCACACACACACACACACACACACACACACACACACACACACACACACACACACACACACACACACACACACAGAGAGACATACACACACACACACACACTTCTGTGTCTGGGTGCCTCAGCACAGGCAGTGCATCTCCCCCTGCTGTGTGCGCTCTTTTGTCCGAGGCCAGTTTAGTCCACAGAAAGAGTTGGAGTCCTTGTATTCAGGCCAAACTCTCTCTTTCTGTCTCTCTCTCTCACTCTCTCTCTCACACACACACACACACATGTGTACCCTCTTTCTCTCTCCCTCTCTCTCTCTCTCTCTCTGCTATGTTTTGTGTGTGTGTGTCTGCTGGCCCCAAGGTTATGTGGTGACTAGAACCAACAAGCACCAGTCCCAGTAGACAGAGCAGCGCACGTGTTGGTTTTGCCCGTGACCGCTGCTTGTCAGCTCCTCCATCGTAACCTGGGGCATGTGTCACATGCATGTCATTCCTCACTCTCATTACTTGGCACTAGGCTGGGTGTCCGATTGTAGATTGTGGATTCTATCGCACCACAGAGTTCCTCTACCTGTTGTGCAAGAAGTTTGTTTGTCAGGTTGCATCTCGCGTCATGAGCATGAGGTGTCTGTGGTCACATGCTTGCTGTCTGCACATGACTGGCCAAACATGGAATAGCTATGCAGAGGGGATTCAGCATCAAATCTAGTGCTGGTCTTGACCAGATTCCCATTAAAACTCAATTCATCATGTCCAGAGCTCAGTGTTTCCCCTAGGTTTACAGCTTGGGGGGGGGGGGGGGGGGGGGGGGGGGGGGGGGGGCGGCAGGGGTGCGGCGCGCCGCGGCGCACGGACACAAACACTTAAATGAATTATGATGTTCATGGGTTTCTTTTAATGACAGCAGTCAATATAACATCTTACAGTAACAGTATGCAACACTTCAGGATTAGGGGTTAGGATAAGCAGTTTTACTTAAAAAATAAGTATAATTTTACATGTTTTATGGTAAAGGTAACCTTAAATTACTTATTTTGTGATCTGGTGCTATATTTATAAAAAAACTTTTTTTTTTTTACTTGAGCTTCCAGGGGGGGGGGGGGGGGGCGGGCGCCACCCTAATATCATTGTAGGGGAAACACTGGAGCTATAACAGTAGTCTTCTGACATTTCCTACTTTCACAGAGTTAAGTGTTTTTGCTTGCTGTTCTGTCACTGTAAAAGGATAAACTCAAATACCAGAAAGAGCTTCACCCTCCTTGCCTCACTTCCTTTCAGATTCTGTCTCTAGTTATACAGACACATATCATGGTCGCAAAGCGGTCAGTGCTAAGCTCATGGTTGCATGTACACACAACGGTCAGCGTACACACTTAACCCACGGCCCTAAAAAGCAGAAGGCTGCGTGGACCAGGATTGTCTATGGGGTTCTGCTGGCTACATAAACCACTTCCTAAAGCTCAGCCACTCCGTGCTGGGTGAAAGAGTGAGAGAACGCCACTAGGCATTAGCGGGGAGCTGACGACCCCGTGGTTGAGTGATGTACGGACCAGCGACTTGCTAGTGAGGTCTCAGCTCTGCAGAGCTGCTGGTCTAGAGATTGACTGGTGCTGCATGGCTGCAGGTGGCTTGGCTCACTGGTCCTCTGTATCTGTCACGCCAAATACAGCTTTGTTTTCATAAGCACTGTGGAAAGAATGCTTGCCTGTTGGAGGGGGATCCTTGACAGAAGGCCTTGTGGCTCCGTTTGCCCCCCGCCCTGCCCGCCCCTGGCCATTTGTGGTGATACAAGAGTAATAGGCTCAGACACTATGTTTTCCTCAGCTTCACCTGATATCTCTCTCTCGCTCTCTCTCTCTCTCTCTCGCTCTCTCTCAGCGCTTCTCTTTCTTTCCTCACCTGTCTTCCTCCATTAACACTCTTCTCTGCTCGGCTTACTGTCTTCTTCATTCCCTGCTGGCTGTGCTGTGGATTAAGGGGTAAAATCATGCCACACTGGATTTTGCTTTGAAAGCTTCTTGTGTGTGTCTGTGTGTGCGTGTGTGTGTGTGTGCACATGTGTGTGTGTTTGTGTGAGTGTGTGTCTGTCTGAGGTTCTCCAGGCCACAGGAAGGCAGGGTCCTTGACACTGACAAACGTAAACATTTACCTGAAGAAAAACATGCACATGTCTGTCTGAGTGCGAGTTTTGTCCAGCACACACTCTCAGTGCCTTCCTGTCTTGTCACTGAGCTTTCAACTGCATAGTTTTAGATCTGGAGTCTCTCTGAGTGTGTATGAACCAGAGAGCACCTGAAGGGTGAAAACAGTTATCTGAAGTGATGAGTACTGAAGGAAACTTGGGTAGGACTTCTTTATATCATCTTAATTCTTTGTGTGACAACATGGCTCTTGCAAGATCAAGTTAGTGGTACGCTGTAGGCCTGTGTGATATTCCAGATTGCCCTTTCGCTGTTTACGGTTATTTTGTTTCTTACTTCTCTCCAATTTCCGTGGTGATAAAAGAGAAGAACGAGGTCTTGTGTCATCTTATGAACTTCACAAGCAATGTTATCAGAGTAGACGTTTGTACCAAAATCAAATTAAATAAGTAAATGTTGCCATATTTAGTGGCTCAGTATTGATATTGTTCTAAACTACACTGTATCAATTGTATCTCCCACCCCTACCAACCAGTATACCATTACACCCCTATAAACCAGTATGCCATTAGACCCCTAATACGAGTCAGACTCTTCTCTCTTGCCCCCTGTAACTCCTGTAATAACTGCCGCAATGGAAACGCTCACAGTCCAGATGCCCGCTTTCTTATGTCAAGGACACTGTGTCTGTGTCTGTGTCTGTGTCTGTCAGTGTGGACACATGTGTCCAATTTCCGATTTCAGTCCGATTTAAATTGGATATTGGACACATGTGTCTCCCCAGAACTAGATTCATTGTGTCCGACTTGAGTCCGACTGGACTCCGATGTAAACCCCTGGACACACGATTCGATTCCGCTGGTAATTGGACTGGGCGCGCATGTGTCTCTCATATCTGATTCAAATTGGACAACAACAACTTTTGCACGTGCTTCAGATCGTGCCCACAGACATATACATGCATCATATATAATGTATATGATATGATAAACGCTGCTAGACGCTCAGTTCTTGTGCTCCCTCTCATTCACGTTGAAATACTGAAAGTGAAACTGAAACTTTGAAACTGGAACGCAACTGTTTGGGACAGAACGCTAATTCAGTGAACAGATATTTTCATATTACTTTCCACCAGTTGTTAGTCATGTAATCCATTCATATCGATGTGAATCAATCAATACTAATACAACTTTAACTGTGGTGTGTTTTTGTTTCATTTCACAACGTATTTACTGTATAATCAACGGTAGCAGATGTAAACATTCCGCATTTGATTTGAACTGACGCGGCCAAGATCTTGATTGGTCACTGCCATGTAGGGATGCGTACCGGTACGCCGGACCGGTTCTGGACTTGTAAAAACGTTTAGGTCCAGGTCCAGAAAAACCGAAACCCCAGTGATTCGGTACTGGACTTGTAAAAAAATCTAGCACTCACATACTATATCCTTTTCGTTCAAGACCATCTTAAACCTTCCATAGATCGCGGAATTCGCGGTGGAAAAAGTCATTCCTATACCGTTACGCACCCAGACCGAAATGTCACGCAGATTTCGGAGCCTGAGCCGATTTAAATAAATAACAGGAACAAATCATGCAGCTAAATCTTGAAAACTTATGTAAAATGTTGTCTTATAAACAGGAATTATTTCAGGCTGCAACATGAAACACAGGGGCTGCTTCCAAAACAGTAGAAAACTAGCGATAGCTAACTAGCAGTAACGTTAGTGGTGTCACTATGATCTATATGAATTATTTTGTATTTTTTTGCCAGGCAGATTTCGTGGGGCACTATCACGACTGCCCTAGCTCCCAATATAAACTTTCTCCTGTGTTGCTCATTGGCGTTTTCATAGCAACAGTCTTATGACAATGAAGAGCAGGCAGCATTTCACAGAACAAGAACAAACAGAGCTAGCCATAAACCTTTTAACAGAGAAAATACCGAAAGGTAAACGGTCAAAAGTGTGGCTGTATTTTGCACAAAAAGATTCAAACATCGCGACGTGCAGCAAATGCAAAAGAGGGGAGAAGGTCAACAGCAAATCAGCAACCTCAGACTGACAAATAAACGGAGATCACAGCAAAACGTATCCTAGTCTCTTAAAGGGGAAGGGCACATTTTCTCGTACTCAGTGTGTTCAAGTAAAAAGATTAACTATAAACAGATAGAAAAGATAGGTATCAGAAATGGTGAAATTCCATGAAATAAATAGTACAATACAAACAAAATAATACATTTTTGACTCCAAAGGCAAATATGCTCATATTTTTGCAAAATAAGTTTGAAGCTGTAGTGTGTGCAGAGTGTGTGTGTGTGTGTTTTTTGTACTTATTTATATTTATTTAAGTAAACTATAAACTGTTGTTTACAGTTAATATAATGTTCATAGTTTGAAGTAAAAAAAAAAAAAGCTGTAGTTTGAAGCCAAATGTTTTGTATGTATTTATATTAATAGTATACTTTAAACAGTTCATATTCAATTATGCCATGGGTTCGGGTCCGGACTTATTAGGTCCGGACCTGAACCTAAACCTCTGGATTCGAATTCGGACCTGAACCTGAACGTGGGTTTAGGTATGCATCCCTACTGCCATGTGCTTTGAGATAGAGCAGTTAACCCCCCATGGAGACCCCATGGAGAGAATTGGATGGGATCGGAGTGCTGCCATCATGTGCCCGCACTGTGTCTGTGTCTGTGTCTGTGTCTGTGTCTGTGTCTGTGTCTGTGTCTCTGTCTCTGTCTCTGTCTCTGTCTCTGTCTCTGTCTCTGTCTCTGTCTCTCTCTCTGTCTCTGTCTCTCTCTCTGTCTCTGTCTCTGTGTGTGTTGTACACACTGGGAGGTTGACAGTGCATTCGCTGTGGGCTCCCTGTAAGGTGATTAAATCTGACGTGGCAAAAGCAAGACTTTGGGGATTTGATTTGCTTGACTAGCTCATGGTTAGATCAGTGCTAAACACCATTAGACACTGAGGGCCTGGCATAGCTGGTCCAGACAGGGGTTATCTGTATGACACTGATCTTTATTAGGAGTTTGAAGACTAAAAGCTGCTTTCAGATCAGCCTTATCTTCACATATACTGAATACATCCTATGTAGACTATAGTTCAACCCATCTCTTCCTCTCCCTCTCTCTTCCTCTCCCTCTCCCTCCCTCCTCTACAGAGAATGCAGAATCAGGGGACCTGAAGCACTTCTTTGACCAGAACTACTCCCATATCTACTATGTATTTTTTGAGAACTTCGTCACCATTGAGGTCAACCTGAAACAGAAAGGTGAGTCTGATGGGGGGGGGGGGGGTAGAGACTGCAGTTACTGCTCGAAGTGCAACGTAGCATGATTTATAGGCATGAACACAAGCAGCAGTAACAGCAAAATTGTCACATCAGCCTTGGGATTAATGCCGTTGGGAGCCGTTGTTTTGTTTACAAAACCTGAGCTAGCTGCTTTTACATTTCGTTGGCTGTCATTCACATTTTGAACAACAGATTGAGTCTCTGGGAGTGCTCCGGGGCTTCGTAGTCAGCTT